>NC_137060.1:12721832-12863575 GCF_032717465.1 Coenobita brevimanus | reverse complement strand
GGAAAGTATATTCATAATCTTCAACTTTTTTTCGGACTCCATTACTTGGACTACAGATACATTGTAGTTGCCCCCACTCATTTGTCTATACTGACCAAATCGAGCTTCTATTTTGTCAGTCTGAAATTTACCAAGTAAAATGTACTGGAAGTGATGGTGTTTAAAGAGGTAGTCACACAGGGAAATCAACGAGCATGATGTGTGTCTCAGAGCAAAATGAGTTTCCCTTGACAGCTTTCCCACTCTGACCTTTTCCCCATTATGAAGGGGACCTAATTCTTCCCAAGCCCTAAGCCATTTGCAAAAGCTGTTTAAAAATTTCAAATTAGGATCCTGAGAAGTCTTCCAGAACTGGATTACACTCCTGTAGTCTGAGATGGCTTTCCTTTATACTGTGATTTAACATTGACTATATTCCACCACGAAATTATTTGTTCCAGAAATTCAATAGTACCTGACACATCATCACTTCCTAATGTTTTGAGGGCTGCAACATTCTTTTCATCAAACAATCTTAACAACATATTGTACATTCTGTCTCTCCAAATTTGAAGAGAAACAACACTTTCTCATATAAACTTGGTGCTAACTTAACATGCTTATTTCGCTCCTGTGAATAAATCTTTTTTAATGGCAGCAAACTTGCTTCCTTTGCAGTACTGACATCTCCCAGGTGAAGGAATCACAAAGGTCTGAATTGGATTTTTTGATTTAGCTAGTTATTTCTGATACTCTTCAGCAAGTGAACTGAATCAAAAAGCAAAAACAAGGGCTCACTGGGATTACAGGGATGTGGGACAGAACTACTAAGAACCCCACCACACAGCTTTTCAAACATATTCCTGTTTACACGATTGTTGTCTGAGATGAGTGAAATTACTCTGTATCCTATGTCATAGAGAAATGTCAAAACTCACTGTGTCAGATCAAGAAATTTATCTGCTGTAAGATTACTAACTGGATACAAAGCAGCAATGTGTTTGTTTGATGACAGAAGTGAAGGTATCATAAAAGCTTGCAAAGTTGAAGCTAGTTCATGAGAATTTTCAGACATTCCGTGGAGTTTACCACCTTTACAAGCTAAGCTTTTTAACATGAATTTCATCAAGCAGGACATTGACCAGAGTTTCTTCACTTTTCAAAGGTGAAAATGTTTGCCTCAAAAATGCCTCATGTGAAAAATCAAATGCTCCCTGTTTAGTGTCTCATACACTTAGCTTTTGTAAGTACTTAGGATGGGGAGTATAAGTACACCACTTTCATGAAGAGACCTGTAAAAAGAGGGGCAGTGATGCCACCGCTTGAATTCTTTTTCAAATATTGACCCTTATATTGAAAACTTGAAATAATTATTTTAAAAAGTATAAAATCTTGAAAAATTCTCATTTTTCTTGTATTTTTCCTAATTTTGACAAATTTTTATTAATAAACTTAATTTGCTATGGAATTTGTTAAGTGGTAACCATCGGAACTTGCCTAGCAGTCACGCTCCAACATGTATTGCGCACTGATCAGAGGTTAGAACTCATCCTGTCCTGTCCTGTCCTTCAGTCCCGACCCCGCGTGCAGGCCAGGAAGTAGCACCAGGGAAGATGAGATTCTCCTCTCCTAAACCAGTAGACACATCCCATAACTACAGGTAATTATTTTGTTCTGGGTTTATTCAGGGATGAAGTATAGCTATACTGAATCCAATAAATTGTCAAAGCGCTAGTGTACCTCCAAATGATCAATTTCTTTCGTATATGGATAGGATTTATTGAAGCCGGAGCGCAGCTTGAGATAGTCATTAATCATTATCCCTTTTCTGCATTAGATTATTTAATCATTACCCTTTTTCCCCATTAGGTTATTCAATAGCTGTGGGTTTATGTAGCCAACGTTTATCACAGTTATTTGGAAGATACATTTTTATATTCTCTTGTCATAAGACAATTCTAATGAGATCAGAGAGAATACATGGAAGTTCGGAGACATGAGGTTTTACGGTCTATCCTTGGTATTACCTAAATTTATACCTGCCTTGAAATATTTTTAGCAATCTTGAAAGATTTGGGAGCAAATCTTGAAAGAATTTTATTTTTGTTGGTGGCATCACTGAAGAGGGGCTTGTATAATAAACTGTGCAAACCCAAATCAAGAACTCACAACTGTACCTTGGTGTTTTCAGAATAAATAGGGGAAGTTGTTCAGTGCGTCAGTCACTTTTTTTTTTTTTTTTTTTTTTTTTTTTTCATGTCTTTAATCACTCTTATACAGTACTTAGTCTTATCTATATCAGTGTTACTAACATCTTGGTAAGCTCCAAAGTGACTTAACAGTGAATCAAACTTAGACCACAAGCTGCACAAGTTGTCAGGTCCTAAAATCCAGTTGAATTTTCTAGGTGGTAAAGCGATGTCTTGATGCCATGTTGAAAATGATAAGTTAGACATCACTTTAAATGACACCATCACCTTTGGCTGATCATCACAATTTTGACAAAAGACACATTGTCATTATTAACAACTGACATCCAGTGTTTTGTTAATCTGTTATTAAATTCACGACAGAATTATGAGAAGCTTTCAATACGGTCTTTCTCAATCCACTCATTGAACACTGATTCATCACGCATAGCTAAGCGTTTTTCCCTTTCCTCTACAGTTGTTCGTTTTGGTGGCACCTTCTTGAACAGGTATTTTGGTTAGTTTGGGAAAACTGAAGGGAAGGCATCTTTTGCCTCTCTTTGTTGTTATCACAGTTCCATTAGGATAGGTTACTGTGTCTTCCCTAGTGACAAACTCAGGGATAAAATGCTTCTCACACAGAACAGCATCATTAGAAGGTAAGAAATCCTTCCCGTGAATAGCTGTTATCCACTGGTCCCGACGATCCTTGTCTTTTGGGAAGCGCAACACTGATGCTGTGTTGCTCCCACTGTAATTGGATCTGCAGCCAGGTGCACAGCATTTCCGTGGCATCTGCAGGAAAAAAGTAGTTGTCACTAAATGCAAAGATATGATTTTTTCAGTTATGAGGGGCAGTGCTGTGTGAAGCCAGATGTTGGGAAATCATCTTCCATTTTCTTATGTTGAAGGAAAATTGTTTCCCCAGTTATATTTTTTCAATTATATCCTTTTTGGTAATTTTCTGGAATAAGTGTATTCCTTAGATTCCTAGGTAGGAGATATCTACAAATAGAAATGAAAAAGTAAGATCATCCTTTCTGTTTACCTTTTTAAGATATGTACCTTAGTTTTGACTGAACCATTACTTTGAGGAAAACGGTATTTCTTTTAGATATTTAGGTTACCATGAGACACACCTCTGATTGCCTCAGCCAATTCAGACACCTGTGGGAGAACACATAAATAAGTGTCCATTTATGCCTGATGGCAGGTTTCAGCGACATCAAAAGATGTTGTACAGCACACTGAAACCACATGATTAAAAAATGTGTATGGTAATAATGCATACTAGACTTAGACATGATGACTGTAATACAAATGTCTGAGACTTGCATGTATGGGGGTAGGTATGTGTTATGAATGGGTCTGTGACAAACACCTTATCCACCACAATCCAAACTGATTTTAATGGTAATGTCTAATTCCCTTTGCAGCACAATTCACACAGATTTTAATGGTGACGTGTAATTCTCCAAAGCAGTGTCAGCAAGTGCAACTATTAGATGTTAATTCAACACTCCACAGCCTCTTGCCACCATGTTTAGCAAGTTGAGGCAAGAGAGAGTAAAATATAGGAGGTATGAAATTTGTGGCTACCTACGGCACACAGAGTGATATATGTAAATGTATATGAAGTATATCTAGCAAATTTAATACGAATGGCATTAATTTATTGTCTGACACAAAGTAATAGATGTTATGGTAATTACTGGATGATAATCACATATTTTCAGCAGAAAAGTATCGTAATCAGAATAAAGAATTCATCTTGCAAGGTAATTGATATCGTGAAGATGATAAAATATTAATCATTTTAGTGCCACTGCAGTATAATCAACAGTTCATTATATACAACGGTATTTTATATTATTTCAATATACACGCAGACATTTATTTGATAAGAAAGTTAATACTGAATTTAAGCAGGAGCAAAGAATTCCATAAAGAGTTCAGTGTAATAAACTATATTTTTCGTTTTGAATGACTGGTCGGCAGAACAAAGGCTGTATACAAGTTCAAGTATCATTGGGAAATGAAAAATTTATACCATGATTCGTTCTAAAGAAAATTTTGCTACTTTCCTCCTTGCAAATAAGCCTGTGCCAGTGTCAGTAATATAATGCATCTGAGAACCAATGAAAGTATATATCTGTTTTGTGAAAGCACGTTCAGTATTAATATGACAATGCTACTTAACTGATCTTTCCTCATGAGTCTTGGTACTGCAAAAGATGCAAGGTAGAAATCAAGCAGCTAAAGAAACTTAAAGAGAGTTATAAAGAGTTAAAAGAACAGATAAATGTATTAAAAGAAAAAGAAAAAACATACCACTAGGAGTTAACTGAGAATGTATTTGAGAGGATAGTGAATGAAATCCCCTATGAGGGTATGGAACATAGCATATCAGAGGCAATGATGGGGCAAACAAAAGAGAAAGAGGAAAAGGAAAAGAAGAAAAATGTAGTGCTGTACAGGTACAGGAGTCCACAAAGCTGGACCCTGGGAAGAGGGAGAGATGATTTTGAGAAGTGTAAAGATCTGTTTGAGAACTCACTGAAACTGGAAGGTAGTATAAACACTGAGAAAGTGATAAGGTTAGGAAAAAATATAGATGATGGAACAGAAAGGCCACTTTTGGTTAAACTGAAGGAAGAAAAAGAGAAGTGGCCGTATTGGGAAATGCTAGGAACCTAAAGGTTTGAAGCAGATCCACAGAAGAAAAGGAATTGCATAGCAAAAGAACCTTACAGCCTTTCCTTCTTGCTGGAAGTTTGCTCTCATTCAGCCAGTCCCAAAGAAGGGTGACCATTCCCAACCCTCTAACTATCGTCCAATTGCTTTAACATCCTGTATCTCAAAAGTTTTCGAGTCCATTCTTAATACAAAAATTATAAAGCATCTTTCCTATCACAGTCTTCTTTTGATCATCAGTATGGGTTCCGTCAGGACGCTCCACAGGCGATCTTCTCACCTACCTTTCAGGCTCCTGGTCATCCTCTTTTCGGGACTTTGGCGAAAGCTTTGCTATTGCACTTGACATCTCAAAGGCTTTCGATCGAGTCTGCATAAATCTTTCATTTCTAAACTGCCCTCTTACGGTTTTTATCCTTCTATCTGTGCCTTCATCTCTAGCTTCCTTTCTGGTCGTTCTATAGCCGCTGTTGTAGACGGCCATCGTTCTTCTCCTAGATATATTAACAGTGGTGTTCGTCAGGCTCTGTCCTATCACCACCTCTTCCTTTTATTCATTTATGACCTTCTAAGCTGTACATCTAACTCTATCCACTCATAAGCTGATGACTCCACCCTTCATCTTTCCATTAATCCGACAACGTCCATCTCGGCAGTTACTTCAACATACAAGGGATGAGGCTATGGCACACCCATTGTCTGACTTGGCTCGTATCTCTGACTGGGGTAAAAATAATCTGGTTGTTTTTAATGCATCAAAGACTCAGTTTTTTGCACCTATCAACCGGACAAAATCTTCCGCAAGTATACCCACTAATGTTTAATATTCAGCTTAATCCTGCATCATCATTGAACATGCTTGGAGTTTCATTTACTCGGGACTTGACTTGGAAAAATCATGTTACATCTCTTGTAAAATCCGCTTCCAGGAGATTGGGTGTGCTAAGCCGACTCTGTTCCTTCTTTTACCCCTTCACAATTGTTGACTCTGTACAGGGGTTTTTATCCGCCCCTGCTTGGAGTACAACTATCATGTGTGGGGAGGCTCCCCACATACAGCTCTTCTCAATAGGGTGGAGTCAAAGGCTTTTCGTCTCATTAACTCTCCCCTTTTACTGACTTCCTTCAACCTCTGTCTCTTCGCTGCACTGTTGCATCTTTATCTCTTTTCTATCGCTATTTCAATGGTCACTGTTCCTGTGAACTGTCTGCATGCATTCCTCCACTTTACGACGGGTGCGTAGCACCCGCCTAGCAGCAAACTCTCATCCCTTTTCTGTTCAACTCTCTAATGCAAGAGTTAACCGTTACTCCCAGTCCTTCATTTATGCAACAGGTCAACTCTGGAACTGTCTCCCTGTCTGTATTTCCTACTTCCTATGATCTCCAGTCTTTTAAACAAAGTGTGTCCAGGCATATCGAAATCAATGGTTCTTGAATTTGGCTCTCTTTTGTTTTGTTTTTCTTGGAAGGAACAGTTTTGCGGCCTCGTTGCCTTTGGTTCCTTCTTCCTCACATTAAAAAAAAAAAAAAAAAGTGAAATAGATAGGCAACTAAGAGAAGAGTTAAAGAGAAAGAGAGGAAGGGGAGGAAAAGGATGGTACATAAAAACCAAGAAGTTGTACAGAGCAAAAATGGAAGAGAGAGGCAAAGAATGTAAAATACGGAGATAAAAAGTAAACAGAACTATAAGAATATAATTAATTAACATACAAGGACTAGGTAACAAAAGAGACGGCACATGAAATAGAGCAGTTAATTGAAAAGAATGACATGTATGACAGAAACTCAGCATAATATAGATATGGTACAATTTAGTGAGTTGACAGAGAAAATAACAAGCATGAGAGAAGAAAACGACAAAAAAGGAGGAGGATTAATGGTACCTACTAATGAGAAGAAGTACAGAAATAACATTTAACAAGATCAATTCAGAACATACAGACATTCTTGATTTAGATGAAAAAATAATAGGTAGAAACATTAGGCTGATATTAGTATATTTTTCTACGGAAAGGAATGATGAGGATAGAATAAGGAAATCGAAAATGAGAATAGGCTATACACAGAGAAAAAGTTGAAGAGCTGCATGAAACCACACTGGTAATATTGGGTGATTTTACATATAGAAATACTTGGAACACAGAAAGTAGATAATATAGAAAGAATGATAATTGACTGGGTTGGAACTATAATTTAATGAATTGTGACAGTACACGTGACGGAACATACACCTGGAGCCAGAGGGACCAAAGAAGTGTAATAGATTATGTTCTTGTAAATAAAAAGGCCTATTAAATATGTATGAGAATGAGTATAGATGAGAACAAGGAGATAGACATAACAGACCACAATCTAATAACACTTGACAGAGAAACACCAGCAAGAAACACAAACTTTAGGAAAGGAAAAGGAAGGAGAATAGAGTACAGCATTTTCAAACTGACTCAGACTCTCTACTGAAATTCCTAACTGAAGTAGACAGGAAAACCATTGAGCATATTGTACAGGATCTGAACCACATAAACCAAGTCATTAAACAAACTGCAAATGAAATTCTGAAAAGACTTACACAAGAAAGGAAAATAATGGGAAAAGAGAAACTTTGGATGAATAATGAAATAAGAGAAGAAATAAAGAAAATGAAGGAGTATAATAGGAAAAAACGGCATGCAATTACACTATATCAATACCAAGCACAGAAGGTATTGAACTTAAGAATTAGTTTACATGAAGAAAAAATCACCCAAGAAATAAAAAGCAGTGATAATAAAAATAAACAGGTATGGTAATAGATATATAAACTAAAATGCTATTATAAAACATCAACTAGCACAATAAATATATATGATGAACATGGAAGACAATTGCCAGTACATCAGGCTAAGATGAATCAGGTTTGGGATGAAAGAATAAGAGAAGAAAACATGAGATAAATGGATACCGAGTTAAATAAAAGTGACAACACAATAACGATGGAAAATATGGTAGTATACCCAGCAAGCATAAGGGAACATAGCCTATGGATATGGGAACATACTGATATGGGAAAAACAGTACAGGAACTTAATCACTCAGATAATGAAGATCTTAATCTACAAGTTGGAATCATATCGTTTAGAAAAGAAATTCTTGAGGAAAAGAAGGATGCAATTTATAATTTAGGGAAAAAAGGAATAGAGAAGAGAGAAGCTGAGTATAATAGCTGTTGCTGCTGCTGCTGCACAGAATTAACCAAGAGGAGATTACGTTCTGGAGGTGTCGACGCCATCATCCTATCGCACGCCATTTTTCAAGCGCCTAGTGGCCAAAGTAGAAAACTCTAGTACCCGAAGTTATTTAAAAATATTCTGTGTTTTAACACTTCATTACTAATATTATGCATACAACTTCCCATTATGATTTACTTAATGAAAAAAAAAAAAAAAAAAGCAGTCTACAGTATATAGCCTACCATAAGCTACAGTCAAAGCAAAATTCGTTACCATAGATGTGCAGTAGGAATGACTGAGGGTTTCAAGGTGGAGGTGGGATTGCATCAAGGATCGACTTTGAGTCCCTTCTTGTTTGCAATGGTGATGGACAGATTGACAGATGAGATTAGACAGGAGCCTCCGTGGACAATGATGTTTGCGGACGACATTGTGATATGTAGTGAGAGCCGGGAGGAAGCTGAGGCAGAGCTTGAGAGATGGAGATATGCACTGGAGAGAAGGGGAATGAAAGTAAGCAGAAGCAAGACTCAGTACATGTGTGTAAATGAGAGAGATGACAGGGGAACCGTGAGGCTGCAAGGTGTAGAGGTGGCAAAGGTAGATGAATTCAAATACTTGGGGTCAACTGTACAAAGTAACGGAGAGTGTGGTAGAGAGGTAAAAAAGAGAGTGCAGGCGGGATGGAGTGGGTGGAGAAAGGTGACAGGAGTGATCTGTGACAGAAGGGTCTCTGCAGAAATGAAAGGGAAAGTTTATAAGACTGTAGTGAGGCCAGCCATGTTGTACGGAATGGAGACAGTACCACTGACAAAAAGACAGGAGGCACAGTTGGAGGTAGCAGAATTGAAAGATGTTGCGTTTTTTCACTAGGAGTGACGAGGTTGGACAAAATTAGAAATGAACAAATTAGAGGGACAGCACACGTAAGTCAGTTTGGGGACAAAGCTAGAGACGCGAGACTGAGATGGTTTGGACATGTGCGGAATAGGGATGAGGAGTATGTCTGGAGGAGGATGCTGGAAATGGAGTTACCAAGCAGGAGAATGAGAGGAAGGTCAAAAAGAAGGTTTATGGATGTAGTGAAGGAGGACATGCGGGTGGTAGGTGTAAGAGAAGAAGATGCAGAAGACAGAGTAAGATGGAGACAATCTATATAGCCTACCATAGAGCCGAAAGGAGAAGAAGAAGAAGCTGGCGGTTGGAACAAAGTGGTGAATATCCTACAGTATAAACTAGCTTTGCATGAGTACCAATTTTCGATTAAAAACAGGGTGGCTGATCTCTTCTGTGACAGCCTTGCAAAATTTATGACTTAAAAGTCAGGTATCTTACACAGCTTTGCAATCTTAAATTACCTATCTTCGTGTAACCGTCAAATGCAGTTATTACGCTGTACTGTATGTTATTTTGACCTGAAAACTTTGAATTATATTAAAATGAACTGTTCACGTTCACCACTTACTACACTCACATCTTGTAGGATATATAAGTCAAACAGAATGACTGAAGTACGGAGGAGTGATGGCCAGCGGTCAATTCCCCTCTCTGTTTATCCTGCCACTGACGGTGTGATGCCTCCCGGGCCCCCCGGCGCATGCATGGCCTCCGATTATGACGTCACACGAAACGGCGAGCGGAATGCTCCGGCCCGGTGTGGAGACGGCCCTGGCACCAGTCCATTATTCTGTTACTCCACTACTAATGAAGTTACATTTTTGAGTAACGGAGTAACGGACTCATTACATTTTTTTTTTTTTACTGTAACGGACCGAGTAACTTCCATTATTTTCCTAGTCCGTTACCCCGTTAATTTTTGTTACGTTACTCCATTATTCCATTACATTTTGGTTACCTTTTGCTTTTTTACTTCATTTGTATCGACGCACACTACTGGCCACTTGAATAGCCAACAGCCAATAGCGTGCACCGATACAATGAAGCTGAGAGGAGTCCAGCCCCAATGTGGACGTGGAGCAGCAACCGGCTGCATGCCACAGTACTCAGTGTTGAGTTTAGCAGTTTTCCACTAGATCTAGAGATATTCACTTCTACTTAGTGGCAGTATTTCATGTCTAGGTATAAAAAATCTAGCGGTATTCTAGAGATTTTATGCAGTTTTGGCGATATTATGATGCACTCCCAGAAGCACACCAACAGCATCCACAAATCAACCAAGTCCAAGGCACAGGCCATGGTCAAGTCCTGGCTGGAGGATGTCTTGAAGAAGGATGACAAGCTGACGGACATGGCCTTCCTGAAGGAGCTAGCCCTGATATGTGTCTTTGCCAGATACAGCACAGCCATCCCTTCGAGTGCCCCCATGGAGCACCTTTTCTTCATTGGCAAGGACGTCCTTAGAGCCAAGAGAGCCACCCTTTCCGATGCCACCTTAGAGCTTCTCATGTTCCTCGAGGTAAATAAATAATATAAAATTATATTACTGACTGGTAGGTGGTGTCACTGCCGTGGTACTAGTTGTGATAGTCTGGTAAATGTATCATGTAGGTGGTATTGGTAGTGTGGTGTGGTGGTTACTGTATCCGTGGTAGTTGTGTTGGTAGTGGTGGACCGTGGAAGATGGTAGACTAGTAGTATTATGGTAGTGGTGCCTGGTGGTACTGGTAGATGGCTGTGGTAGATGCCTGATGTGGTAGTAGTGGTTATGGCGGCAGTGGTAGTTGTGGTAGCTGCTAGCTGGTAGTGGCAGTGGACTAGTGGTAGTACTAGTAACCACTAACCAGTATTGGTGGTAACTGCCGAGCTGGTGAGTGGTAGTGGTGGTAGGCTGGTAGGTGGTGTCACTGGTGTGGTGTCGTGCTGTAATAGTAGTGGTGGTAGGTGGTGAGTGCCTGAGTGGTGACTGGCTGACTGATGTCGTGGTGTGGTGGTGGTGGTATTGACATTTGTAGTGGTTGTGGTGGTATGGTAGTTGTAGTACTATTTAGATCCTGGTGATTCTGGTGAGTGGTTCTGGTGTCAGGGTGTGGAAGTACCGGTAACCTGAAACTTCGTTGTGGTGGCAATGTTGTTACTGGCGGTAGCCGGCACTCCAGCAGTATGTTGGCAGTGATGTTGGCATTATGTTGGCAGTGGTGGTGTGATATGATATCACTGATGTGTAATTAGTAACTAATAAAGTCTAATTGTGTAGGGTTAAGGGCAGGTATGGTAAAAATATCGCTAAAATATAATAATAATAATCATCATCATCATCATCACCATCATCCCGACCTTTCTCACCCTAGGACAGGGTGAGGAGTAGCAATGTTCAGACAACCCAATTTTACCCAGTCCAATGGGCCACGCTTCCATTCACTCACCATTCAAGCCTCCGGAATCCTGGCTCTATCGGATACGCCAAAAACATTCACCACGTTCTATAGCTTCACATAAACGTATCCGATAGCGTTAATCCGGACGCTGTAACGTTAAAAAGAGGTGCCAAATCTCTGATCATGCACTTCTCCTCACAACATTCATCCAGCCAGCTCGATCTCTTGTCAGTTCTCTAGCCTCACCGACTTCCAAACCTCTCTTCCTCACACACTCATCCACCATATCTCTGCACCTTCTTGGCCTACCTCGCCTCCTCCTTCTTTCAGATTCGCTCAGATATACCTTTTTCACCACTCCATTGTTATCCATTCTCTCCACATGACCATACCATCTCGGAACATTCTCTTCGATTTTGGTGTCCACCGACTTCCTCACTCCATATCTTTCGCGAATCACATTATTTCGTATCGTATCCACCCTCTGTACTTCACATACATTCCTCAGCAGTCTCATATCCACTGTTCTTACTCTTGACTTTTCATTTTTATGCCACACCATAGTCTCACATCCATATGTTAAAGTTGGCACTAACACTCCTCCATGTAAGCCTCATGCAGCTGCAACACACAAGCCTCTGTTTCTATTCAAGGCCTTCATTGCACCAGCTACCATACTATTCTTCCTTGTGTCACTCTACTTTCAACTTCTTTTGCATATTTTCCTCTCTTTTCTATCACTGTACCCAAGTATTTGAACTCTCTCACCAATTCCAGTCTCTCTCCATTCACTGTAACATCGCACTGGGAGTCACCTTCTCTCTCAGTAACCATCACTTTACTCTTTTCTACATTTACTCTCAAGGCACGACGCTCACAGACATCAGCAAAACTCTGCACTAGCCTACCAAGTTCTTGTCCGGTACTTGCAAGCAGTACTGCATCATCAGCATACAACAAATTTGAGATATTCCATCCATCACCATTCATTACCAACATCATCCCACTTCGTTACTCGTGCTTTTACTTCACTCATCACCGCATCCATATATATATTTAACAACCATGGGAACATCACACAACGTTGTCGCACGCCCACACCGATTGTGAACCATTCACTTACATGCCCATTAATCCTTATACATGCTTCACTACCATCATAGAAACTCTTGACGGCGCCTAGCAGTTTACAATCTACTCCGTACATGCGCAAAAATTTCCACAATCCTTCTCTGTCACTTTGTCGTACCGGTATGCATTTTCTAGATCCGTGAATGCCATAAACACCTTATGGTCCTTCTCACAAGCCTTCTCTGTCTGTCTCACTGCAAATACTTGATCCACACATCCTCTGCCACTCCTAAAGCCACCCTGTTCATCACTCACTAGGTCTTCTGATATCTCTCTTATTTTCTCTATAATAATTTTTCCATATACCTTCCCTACCACACTCAATAAACTTATGCCACGATAATTCTTGCACTCACTTCGCTCACCTTTACATTTGTACAGGGGTACAATCACAGCCTTTTTTTCCACTTTGCAGGCACAGTTTCACTCATCCATACCTTCTTACATATCTCCAACAAGCACTTCATTCCACTCTCTCCACTACACTAAGCATCTCTGCACACACCTCATCAACCCCAGCTGCTTTCCCATTTTTCAGTCTCCTCACAGCACTCTTCTCATGTGCGAGTGTCACGTCTCCAGGCACCTGCACTCACTCTCTGCACACCCCAAAACTAATCAACGTAAATAATTAAAATTTATAAAAGGTTAAAGGAGAATATTTAGTTTACTTTTCTTAAATTTCTTTGTACTTATATTAACTACTTTGCGCAATCGTGCAAGTCACAATAAATGTAATGGATATATTTATGTTATAATTACAGGCCAACCGCCAGCATGCCGAGAACATAGATGACGTAAACAAAGGTTAAGGACAAGGTCATGCCACCACTGGGTCTCCAGCCGCCACCACCCATTGACGCCAGTACCAGTACTACCAGATTAAGTTCAGTGTGATTGTCAGACTGAGAGCAGAGAGCACGACGTCTAGTGATGGTTTTATCAACCGTCTTTACTGTATTTCTTCCTTTGTTACTTCTATATAATAAAAATGAAATTAATATTTTTCTTTAATTTATTTAATACAAGTAACGGAGTAGCGAAGAAACGGTACCTTCCGTTTCTGTTGTAAAGAAGTAATGGTGTAACTGATAATGAAGTTACTACTCTAAGTAACGGAGTAGCAGATAACGAAGTCACTTTTGGAGTAACGATGTCTACCACTGATCATAACTAATATGAAATCAAAATTCATTATTAGTATTACTCGTCAACATAAAAAAATTAGTTTATGAGACACACATGCAATGCATGTAACGTATCTAAAATACGTAAAATTCATGTAAAATGGGAAAACTACGCTCGCGTACTTAAAAGAAGTACGTAATGGAAAATAATGGCCGATTTTTTGGTGCATTATTTAAAATATGAACCAACTAAACATTTGCAAGCATCTCAACCACAATTGCATAATTTAATGTACGTAGGAAAGAATTTGTGTTAAATTAGCTGAATATTAGTGCTTGTTATTGTATTTCTGAGTAGTTTATTTCTTCATGTATAACTGATGATGAGGAATCATTGACCACTCACGATGCAGGGGAAAAAATCATTACCTGATGGCTTTATCAAACGCATCATCACTCTCTCGTACCACTCAGAATTCTTAGCCTGTCACAACTCATTTCATCTCTAGAACTCTCTATCAACACTCTGGTCTCTCTCACTGATCAACCCTACTCCCTCTCATCACTCCAGGCCTCTCTATCATATTCATAACTATTCCCACAGCAAGCATGGTTCAATTCTACTTACCATTCGAAGCCTCTATCAAGACTCATCACCATTCTCATCCACCCCACACCTCATTACCATCAATGGGGGAGGCGGTGGGTCAAACGGTAGAGAGTTGGCCTGCAGTCCTAACGGACCCAGGTTCAAATCCCGCTAAGGCAGGGAACAGTAAGGCGATTTGAATTTCATATAATCAGACTTTACTGATCTACCAGTAGGCCCGCCGACATGTAAAAATACCCCCGCTAATACCAATACACCAGTCCTATATGAGACAGCCTTTTTAGCATGTATTCAGTATGGACGGTGGGTGTTAGCGCCGAAGTGGTGACATGCAGAGGTGTGCGGTACGTAGGAGGACTACTGGGCCTTGAAAGCAGGCTGGAAGCTATGTCCAAAGTTGGTCACATAAAAAAAAAAAATCCTCCCACCACTCCATCCCCCCCTCTAACTCATCACAGCTCCAGACCTCTCTCATAATTCATCACCACCCGCACTTGTCCCTCCAAGCAAACCCTCCTGATATACTTACATGTGCCACTGCTTTTCGATCTTCCTTATTCTCTTTCATTGCGCTCAAGGATAAAAACAATAATACTCAATGCTGTACTTATGAAATACTGTACCTCAAATGTTAGACATGGTTTAAGAATCTTATGAGTAGTTTTCTTTGATAGTTGATTTTCTGATGGTCTGATCGATCTGTTGGTAGTTAGAGCTGATTGATCAGTTTGTTGACTGACTGATTGATCTGTTTGTTGGTTGGTTAGCTGACTGGTTGGCCTGGCCTGTTGGTTGGTTTAGTAGTTCGTTAGCTGACTGACTGGCTGGTCTGTAGGTTGGCTGGTTGGCTGGGTAGGGCGAACAATGTTCGACGCTTCAGTGATGAGTGAATGAAGGAATAGAGTAATGGTACATATTCACTCGGCCCTCTGCTGATTGTTCTCCTGGTTAGTGTGTGTGTGTGTGTGTGTGTGTGTGTTTTGCGTCTGAATCCTACTCACTCCTCATGTATCTCACACTCATAACACACACTGTCTCTCATTATATTAACTATAGATTTCTTGCGTCACTTTGCGAGGACAGCAACAGCAAAGACAATACCCATCAACAATAACAATGACTACCCATTATATACATATACTCCCAAAGAAAAAATAAAAAGGCAAAAACTGTCCAGTGTTTATTGGTCAGAATATCAGGTTTGCTTTTCATTCCGTTGTCATCAGCTTCATTTATTCCATCCTCTGTCATCCTGCCTTGGTGTCGAAGTTCAGCCATCCTGTGACACCTCATACCTGCAAATGGATCAGTACACTAGTGAGTCAATTAGCCTTATTCACCCACAGCATGCTATTTGTTTTTATTCCTACAAGTCTTGTGGTGATATTGTTCATGTAAGGAGAGACTTTCCACACTGGATCCGCTTGCGTTACAAGATGTCTTCCCAAGGCTAAATACACTAGTCTGGTATCAAGAAGACTAATACAAATGTGACGTACTCTGGTAGGGAGTTATTGGAAGAACTAATTTTATGTTGGAGGAGGCTGTCCTGGGTAAATGATGGTGAGATTGGCTACACTGTTAGATCAAAACTTTAACTGCCTCTCCATGATGAAGTATTTAATAGTAGCATTGTTTTCCCCGAGACAATTTTGTTTAACTTAGATGAGATCTTTGGTGGTGAAGTGGATAACGAAGACTGTTTGTACCCACACCACTTCGCATTACATTACCTCTTCTAAGATGAGTAAAATCGTGTGGAGCTAACAAGAATGAAATTTAAATGAAGTTATTTGGCTAAATGAACGGGAAAAAACCCAGAGACTGTGATGCTGAACCTGGTACTTAGAACTAAGTATGTCTGGAGTTTTTCGTGGATAGAAAATTCTTATCAACACTCTCTCACCTTGTATGTGCTTGTACCGTAGAGTACCATGGGACTGGTTGTGGTTATGATATTTCTCGCGGTCAAATTAGTTTCACTTACGCTGTTGAGAACATTGTTTATATGGATGTGTTTCGGGGCATTAACTCAAACTATCTTTTAAATCTCTTATTGCCTGTTAAGCAATTCACCACACGATATCAAATGAAACTACTAAGTTACTGGTATTTGTTCTCGGAGGGTGGCTTAGATCCTTGAGTTAGATGAGGAGAAGTACACTAATGAACAGGGTTCCAATGTATGTCTTGAATCAAGGTCATTTTGGATATGCACAAATTATAATAATATAAAGGATGCTTGTTCGATAGCTAATCACGAATCACTGTGAATATGGCTGAATACTAGACAAGGCAAAAAAATAAATGGTAATTCCTTCTACATCCTGGATATTTTTTCAGACTGACTGTTAATAATGTGTTTAGAGGTTGCGTACCTGACAGGGTGTTTTAAGATAAAACTACCACTTAACAATGGTGGGTGTAGGGTTGGAGGTGACAGTCAGGAAGGAGGCCATTCCATCCCCCGCTCCCATCCCCTCTTCCCATGGTATACAGGGGTAGCAAGTGAGAACCCCTTACGCAGGAGATAGTGATCGTTACTGTACCATGGAAGTGAATTTAAAAGTCACATATAAGTAGGTATGGATGATTCTTGTGAAATTCAATGCCCGACAACTGTGACTGTTGCAAACTCTGGTCTGTTAGGAAAATCATCCAGCCATTTAGTTTATATTTGTTATATCTCACTGTTATCAGCCTTCTGCGACTTTATGCCAATTCTTTCACAAATCACGTGAACACGATGTTAATACTGTTTCGCAGAGCACGAATATGTGCACGAGTATCTGCTGAAAGTGTGTGTATATATATACATAGAGAGAGAGAGAGAGAGAGAGAGAGAGAGAGAGAGAGAGAGATGATAGTTTAGGATTCGTGTGAGGTGTAGACGTGTGCGAGATGTAGCGGTATGTGATATGGCAGTGTGACTTATGGCAGTATGACGTGTGGCAGTATGAGATGTGACAGTGTTAGGTAAGGTACAGTAACAACAGGCAGTGTGAAGTTCGGCAGACTGAGGTGTGTGTGTGTATGTGTGTGTGTGTGTGTGTGTGTGTGTGTGTGTGTGTGTGTGTGTGTGTGTGTGTGTGTGTGTGTGTGTGTGTGTGTGTGTGTGCGATGCTGCAATGTGGGGCGTTGCAATGTGGTGTGCATCAGTGTGTAGTAGGGCATTTTGGGACATGTGAGATGTTCCACAGTGGGGTGTGGTAGTGTGAGGTGTGGCTTTGTGAATTTTGGCAGTTTGTAATATTACATTATGAAGTAGGTCAATAATTGGTGTGTGAGCAGTAGTAGTGTAATTAGTGGCCGTATGAAGTGTAGCTGAATGAAGTGTGACGGTATTAAATTTATCAGTATTAGGCATGGCTATTTAGGAGTATGAAGGAGCGAAGTGTGGCAGTGAGGTGTACTGTACATGGGGTGTGGCAGTGTAGGGTGTGCATGAGGGATGACAGTATGAGGTTCCATGGTGATAAGTGCGTGTGAGGTGAGACAATGTGGGACCAGTGTGAAATGAGTGGTGGGGTGTAGTAGCGTGAGTTAGGAAGTGTGAAGGTGTGGCAGTGTTAAGTAAGGTAGTGTGAAGTGTGGTGCTGTGAGATAAGGCAGCTTGAGGTGTGTTAGCGTGATGTAAGGCAGTGTGAGGCGTGACAGTGGGAGGTAAGACAGCGTGGTAGTGTGAGGTAAGTTAGTGTGAAGGGTGGCAGTAGGTAAGGTAGTGTGAACGGTGGCATTGTGAGGTGTGACAGGCAATGTGAAAAGTGTGGCAGTATGAGGTGTTACTGACAGTACTAGGCAGTGTGAGTACAGTTAGGTGTGGCAGTATGAGACAAAATACTATGGCAGGAAAAGCAGTATGAGATGTAGACAGTGTGAGGTGTGATAGTGTGGCAGTGAGGTATGGCAGTGTGACAGTGGAAGAGTTAGGTATGGCAGTGAGGTGTAAGGAAGGGTGAGGTGATATGTAATGAAGCAGTAGTGTATGGCAGTGTGAGAAGTGGAAGAGTTAGGTAAGGGCCGAGTGTGACGTAGTGGCAATGCTGGGTGTGTGAGATGTAGCAGGTGTGAAGCCGTGGCCGTGTGTGTGAGTAGTAATGTGAGGTGTTCCAGTAAGAAGTGAGGTATTCTTACTGTGTGAAGCATGTGACCGAGGTATGGCATTGTGTGGTGTGGCATTGTATGTGACAGTGTGAGGTGTCGTGCAGTCAAGTGAAGCAATGCAAGGTGTGGTAGAGTGAAGGTGTTGCAGTGTGAGGTATGTGACAGTGTGAGTGTGTGACCGCCAGAAATGAGAAAATGTGAATTCTTGCTGTGTTAGGTGTGGCATTGTGAGGTGTGGTAGCTTAAGGCGTGGCAGCGTGAGGTGGCGTGCAGTCAAATGAGGCAGTGTGAAAGGTGCAGTGTAGAGTGAGGTATGGCAGTGTAAAGTGTGGTGGGTGGGGTGGCAGTGTGAGGTGTGGAAATGTTGTTGCTTAATCTCGGTCATCCTGCCCAAGAAGACCTGTCGACAGCAGATAAAAGACACCGCACTTATGCGGTTGTCCAGTAGATTCCATATATCACTCATGCTGTGTCTGCTGCTTAGTGTTGCATATTGTGTCCATTACTTTTGCAGTGTTGTGTTGGCTTGTTTTACAAGCGGGACAAGTGCCGTCTGTGGTTCCATACAACCCACATCTAAGCTAGTAACTTAAGAGGGCTGGCTGATGTCCTGGTCTAAGCCTAGAATAGGTGAACTCGATCTTCTTCCAAGGATACACCTCTACTGAGTGGATGTCAGAAGAGGGAGGCTTGTAGTATATTGTTCTGATCGAGGTGTCTTATTGCCCTGCACACTAGGGTACATATATAGATCTTTACTTCACTATTAAAGTAGCAGTATCTGTAAATCGAATGTTGCTAAATATGGCTCTGGTTAATATTTGTGTGGTGATGGTTTAATGTTTCTTATTGCATTTGGTGGCTCTGTCATAAATGAGTGAAATGGAATGTGTGTGTGTTAACACAGGGTACCGCAGAGAACTGCGTGCATCTGTTATCAAGATATTCTCTGATATGGAGGATTTTAATTTCAAAATTTAAGTGAGCAATGAGAGGAACACTGGTGCTGCCACTGATGATATATATGTTGACGTTCTGAATGGTCTTCAGGGTGTTGTCTGGATGTCAGATAGGATGGCAGCCCACCCTATCAGACACCCTTGGAAGCATACGACATAACTGACCTGGTATACTCTTTGTAGAGTAGGGAGCGTTTCTTTTGTTGTTGAAAGTATGTCCATGTATGTGCCCTAAGTGCATGTAGTTTGAGGTTTTATCTTCGCTTTATGTCTTGAATGTGGTCCCTGAAGGTGTAATTGTAGTGTCATATGTCATTCCAGAGATCTTAGTGGAAGGAGTTATAAGGCACAGATACATCATTAGATGCGATATTAGGGATGTATGCATACTCGTGGTTATCACAGATGATGAAAGTGGTGGTAGATTTTGTTGGAGCAATCGTCAGCTTGTTGTCCTCGAGCCAAGCCAGATGTGTATTCAGGTAATATTGTTGCAGTGACCAGGCTCTGTCTGCAATGTGGTGAGTAGTTCTTTTGGTAATATCGCCTGTATATGAGGCAAGACTTTTGAGCGGTAGTGGCGTAAGAATATCATGCAAGGATTGAGTGAAGAGTGAGAGAATGGACCTGGGAAACCCCATTAAGGAAGCTTTGTTTTCGCGTTAAGTTGGCCTGGAATGTACCATATGGTACAATGTTGACAAACTAGTATTTGGAGCTGGTCTCCATTTCGTGTTGTATATTTTGGTGATTAGTTTGCAAATGTGGCATGGTATTTCAAAGGCTGTTTTTGTAAGAAGTATACTTTGTGCCGGACCCATGGAGCTGACACTGTCAGATGCATGCTGTAGGGGTTGGTTTGTAGGCTATTAGTGGAGTCTGATGTTCTAAAACCGTCTTTTGACGAAACTAGGTCAATATGAATTGCGATTTTGTAAAGAATCGGACGTTCAGTTATCCAATATGATAAATAATATCTTTATCTTTGGCGCTTGGTTTACGGATGAAGGTAAGATAAAAACAGCTCTCTATCTTCATGAAGCTAATAATTCTATCGTTACAAACAAATTTGCAATATTTGTGTAGCAAATTCTGATATGCCTTTATATGTACAAATATATAGTTTTTGAAGCAGCAGTGTCCTCTTCATTGTTATATGCTTCGGAATCATGGCTTTGTATCAGTCAAGAAGGAATATATAGACAATATAATAGTTTAATTAAGTCCTGACGATGTAGATGTAACACGAGTACTAATTTATGCTTATTTGAATCAGGAGTCAGGCTAGTTCAGTTTGTAACTGCAAGGAAAAGAAGAGATTTTTTTGGATTCTAAATTGACTAATATTGATAGAAGAGCACTGTCACATAATATGTGGCTTGTGTCAAAGAGAAAGAACATCGGGATACAATTTTATGAAAAAAGCCCTAGAATTTGACCCATCAGGTAATCTTTTTGACCATGTAAAATGCCTTCTTACAAACAAACTGGACTCATCAAGTTAGTATAAAACAAGCAGATAAGAATTAAATCCATATTTAACAACACATATGGTGTACAACACGAAAGAGTATATGCCTGATTATATAAGTACAGTCTCATAAAACTTAGTGGGGGTCCTTGTGTGTTTGGGCCTGTGTAGTCCCCACTCCTTTCTGGACAGCTAATCTGTATACTGAGGAGCCAAGGCACACCCACACACACGGCAGAACTGTGAAGCTGAATTACTAAAGAAAGGATTATGTTTGTTAATCATGTGTTATCGGTAGTCATAATTAGTTATATATTCAGTATTGTATGATAAGATGTAATGGTTAGAGCCACTTCACTGTCTAAGGTTTCATTTAGGAAATGGGCAGTGACGACAGTAGCGGAGGTCGAGATGCATTCGAATCGTTTCGAAAATTTTGTTCGTAGCCACATGAATAATGTTGTAAACCATTAAGACTAAACACACACAGTATCAACCATTAACGTTGTTTAGCATATCATCGTCATATATTCCTCCATATATCCAATGAAATCCAAATCTGAATGATAGGAAATAAAACATTCTAAGTAGGCCAAGACTAGAAACAATGAGCAGTGAGGCAGTTTGCGTGAGCAAAGTAGTAATGGAACAGTCCCGAGTCTAAGGCAACCCTACAGAACGAAAAACATGAAGCAGGTAAGAAACTATTCACATAATAGCTACAGGAAACTATTGACCTACTTCAATAGTTTTCTACACTTATTAAGTAAATGGTTTCTTACCTGCTTCCTGTTTCTCCTTCAGTAATGTTGCCTTAAACTCGGGGGCTGTTCCATTACTACTTTGGCCAACTCAGGCTGCCTCACTGCTCATTTTTCTAGTCTTGGTCTGTATAGAATGTTTTATTTCCTATCCTTCAGATTTAGTTTTCACTGGCTATATGGAGGAATATATGACGTAGATATGCTAAGAAACGACGTTAATGGTTAATACCGTGTTCATTTAGCTCTTAATGGTTAAAAACATTATTCATGTGGATACGAAGCAAATTTTCGAAACTGCTCACTTCCTTAATGAAAACCTAGACATAGAAGGTGCTTTAACCTTCATATCTTATCATAAAACATTGAATTTGTAATTGATTATGACTACCTTTATACACATAATCATAATCCTTTCTTAATTTATTACATCAACTTCACAATTCTGCCGTGTGCATGGACGTGTGCTTTGTTATGTCGATATATAGACTCGCCGTCCAGAAAGTGGTGGAGACTGCACAGGCCCACACACATACACATGGACACCCACGAACTTTTATGGTGACTGTACCTCATTTACAAGATTAGGACTGATGTCCCATGATTTAAGTATAGAGACTGGAAGATGGCGCCGAACCCCACCAGATCTGAAATTATGTATATTTGATATGAACAAGATTCAAGATGAAAGACGAGTTATTTGATTATACACTGTCTACCGATATACGGAACAGATTTACATCACTGGACTTCTCATCGTTAAGTAGTCTGCTTAATGAAAATGTACATACTATTAACATGTGTAGATATATTAATGAGTGATCAGGCAATACAAATAGTACTCTGAAAGAGTAACTCAAGATAAAGAGGAGACACTGTGCCCTCAAGATAATTGCTATTACTTATTTTAGGACAAATTTGGTTTAGTTTGCTTTGAACAGTATATATGTGTATATTTCATTCATTCATTCATTGCCAGACGCCATGTATCCCAAACGGGGTGGTCAAGGGCTTAGAGTTAATTGTTTTACAGGGAGGGGTACTAATCCTCCACCAACCCCACATGACACGTATGGATGAATATTGCGAGGATTCGAACCAGCGTTTGCAACTGCGTGAGTACAGCAGCTTACCAATTGAGCCATTTAGGCACCCAGGATTCGAACCAGCGCTTGCAACTGCGTGAGTACAGCAGCTTACCAAGTAAGCTATTTAGGCAGTTGGCCACACTCCCGCATTCCCTGAACTTCACCCATAGTCAGCGATGTGGAACCACTGTATTTGTTTGGATCTTTGGACACGTAGTAGTATGAAGTCCTGGGACCTCGTAATAGTGACCTGGCACGGACAGTGAGTAATGGAATTTTCCTCTCAGCGTCTGTGCATTATCGAACCTATGTATCAATTGAATAGTGATAAGCATTAGGATACAACTGGACCCTGTATCGGGTGTCTAGTTTGGTGAAGAGGAGGTATGGCTAGAGCTGGGATTAAAGGACGAGGTGGGAGTTATAGGCTCTCCCACTCTGAGTAGCTTGGCAAAGGGTTTCGGGGAAAAGGTTCACCAGCAACTATCGTATGAATCTGGTTATGTAATAAACCAACAAATAAACCACCACAAATGTAAGAGTCGCACATCACTTCATTGGAATCAACTAAAAATGGAGAATAACCACGTAAACATATCCTGCTGTTTTATTGCAAAATTCAGGTGGTGCACAAAAGGTGCTGACCAAGATGAATATACTGCCACAGCATAAGTCATATGTATGGTATTCCTGGTAGACATAACAGGGAGCAGCATTTTGGCACCATGCTATCACCTATGAAGGTATTCTGTTAGGTATGCACACAGTGCAACTACGATGTAGGCATACTAACGCGTTTATAAAACTACACAAGTTTTTATTTATGAACGTGTCTACATTCCGTATAATAACATCAGGAATAGTTGGTTTTCAGTAGTCATTTCCATTGTTATTGACTAAAATAGTGTAACTGTGGTGACGGATCAATCCAAGTGGTCTCATGAATCAGCCTCCACCTCCCCCGCACCAGCCATACGCCACATCACATGATAAGCCTAACACTTAACAAACTGAGGTCTGCTGTGTTTTACATATCACTATGTAGCATTCATAGCCAATTAATACATATATTATTTAGCTCTCCATACAAAGGTGAAAACATGCCGTGTGTGTGTGCCCCTAACCATATGAATGTTTGTCGTCTCGCTCGTTTCCTGTAAAGTACTGGGTTCCAGCTTACGACTCAGCATACGATTCAGCAAGAAACAGGAGAGCCCGACCCTCCCCAGTCCATTCCCTCCCCTCCTCCCCTAGCCACACTTCCTCCCCACCAAACTAGACACCCAATACAGGGTCCAGTTATATCATAATTCTTATCACTATTTAACTGATACATAAGTTCGACAATGCACAGACGCTTAGAGGAAAATTCCGTTACTCACTGTCTGTGCCAATTCACTATTGCGAGGTCCCAGCTCTTCATACTGCTGCGGTACGTGTCCAAAGATCCAAACAAATACAGTGGTGCCACATCGCTGATTATGGGTGAAGTTCAGAGGACTCAGGAGTGCGGCCAACTGTACGTGTGATTGAAAGTATGTCTGTATATATGCATGGAAGTGTGTGTGTGTGTGTATGTATGTATATATATATGTTTGTATATATATGTTTTTATGGGTAGCTGTATATATATATCTGGCCTTAATGACCAGGGGCTTTGCCCCAATGGTCGATAGGCAAAAAAAAAAAAAAAAAAAAAAAAACTTTGCCTGCCATTCGCTCACCTGCCTCCCTGCCGACCACTACCAGCCTTCATGGGGTCTATGGATCTGATCTTCAACAAGTTCACCTACGACGAAGCTGCCAAGGCCCTAGCCCTTTACACTCACATCAAATCTAACAATATTCAGCTGAGTTTGTACCACCTGCTATTACTCAGGAGATGATGGAGGAGGAGGCAACAACGCAACTTCTGTGGATTCGCGCCAAATTCGAGTGGGTCGCACGCAAGTGGAGTGCATCAGGTGTGGACTTTGTGTGTTTTTGTGTGCAAGTTGACCGCAATTTGGAAGGTATTCGTCCTACCATATAGTTAAAAGGATACTTACACGAATAACTGGATTCGGTTCGTGTGGTACAGTAGTCTGTTGCAGTTCGAGTGCTAATTGTGTGATTCGTGTGCACGTTGAGTGCAACTTGGACGGAATTCATCCTACGGGGAATGCTTAATCGATTAATCAGGTTTAGTTCGGTTTCCAGACTGGCCTAAGTCATGTGCTATTTGTGTGATTCATGTGCAAGTTGTGTGCCATTCGAACGACATTCGTCCTGAATGTGGCCGGGGTTAAGACTCACGAATAATCGGCTTCAGTTCGTTTAGTGTTCTGATGTACTTCGAGTGATATTTGTATGACTCATGTTCATTTCGGTGAAGTTAAACTGGCCGAAATGAGCCGAATCACACGAACGTCAGACGGACGTTACATGAATCCAGGACAAAAAAATTTAACGCTTTTTTTTTTTTTCCACGAACGTTCGGCTCAAAAATTAGGAGCCTCTTATTTCTTTGCCGATCTTGGCCGGGTCCCAGACACCCATTCTACCCACCCATGACTCTCCCGTGTCAAGAGACGAATATAGGCGAATTTGGGGCGAACCGTAAAAAATTTGATTTTTGCAAGTCATCCTGATTCGTGGCAGTTAGTATTGTCGTGTGACACGGGCTTAAGAAATGACCTTCCTGACACGACCCGGACCGGCATGACACAACTCGGGCCTGCCTGTCACGACATGGCCTGACCGTAATGGTTTTCAGAGGCTAATAACTTTTATACATTGTGAGATAGAGAAGAGATTCTCCCAGCAGGTAGCAGATACATTCAGTTAATTTTGTTTTTAGCTATATATTTACTCATGAAACCAAAGAAACCCTTGGAATCTCAGCTTCCTAAGAGAATATACGAAGGGCTTTAGTTGGCATGCTCCACTATAAAATCAACTTTAAAAAGATTTTCTGTTGTATCACAGTTTTCTTGCATAAATTCCAACAATTAACTGTCGGATATTGCGGTCAGAATTTTACATGAACGTTTTTTTCTATGTTTAGGGGTTGAAATCAGCAAGGGTAATCGTCCCATTTGTGTGTTTTATCATTTAATCAATAGCCAAGCGTTTACTTGCGCAGTTAGTTGACAAGGCAAGTCGGAAGCAGAGAACTGAACATTGTGCATGTGATAAATGCTACGGCGCCTCGCTATATGCTCATCCAGAATGAAAACGTGAGAGAGAGAGAGAGAGAGAGAGAGAGAGAGAGAGAGAGAGAGAGAGAGAGAGAGAAAGTAAATATTCTAGCTCAGTTAGTTTTCTGCTATCGCTCAATTACCTCACCAGCAATGTTGAAAGTTTATACCAAGATGAAATTATGATGATAGGTATATGAACAAATTCACGGTCGCTCAACATTGCTCACAAAGCGTACGTTACTGGTTAATTCTCTCCGACAAGGAGAATATGATTTCACCCTTGTTTGTTTGTTTGTTTGTCTGTTGTCAGGATTACACAAAAATTAAAAGAGATCTCGACCAAATTTGGTGGGTAGATAGCCCATGTCCCATGGAACAATCGATTAACTTATGGCATCGATTCGGATCGTATTACAGATTCTGGATCCGGAAAACAATTTTTCCGAAACCCTAATCAGTCATTAGTATGCCTAATCCATTATGAAGAGTAGTTTGGAAATTATGTTGCCCTTGTCGGAGAGATCCACTACAATGAGTGCCCCTCTAGTTAGTGTTTATAACCATCTGGTGCGGTGATGTTTATGACTATGTGAACTGGCGATGTTTATGACCACATTGTAATGTGTTTCTTACAAAGTGATGGGGTTCTAATTATGAAAATGTAATGATGCAGAATTTATGACAATGTGCTGTGTTTTAATGGTCTTCATGTTTACGTGCTGTACTGTACTGCTATTTGACCATGTGATGCACAGAAGTGTGTATAACAACGAGTTGTGGTGGTGTGCATCTCTCTGGAACTCTATATCAGTATCTATGTCTATTTGTCTATCTGTTTATCTATGTTTATATATATATATATATATATATATATATATATATATATATATATATATATATATATATATATATATATCACTACAGTACTATTAACATCACCCTCAAGCGTCAGCACCTCGAAAAATGTACTAAAATAAATGACAGTGAAAATGACCCACGTAGACTCATGTTTCTGGAAGCGCTTTACGTTTCCGAACCGAAGCCTGCAATCAACTAATAAGTGGAAGGTTTGCAAATCTTTCCAACAAGCTAAAAAGCACAAACATTGGTGGGCTAACACATTCCATCAATGAGAGAACCACACACTGTCCACCTCGTGTTCTTGGCCGACCGATCACGTGATAGCACCTGTCGGCATCCCCTGTTATAATGAGGTCTCGCTCCACCTGCCACCAGATTGGTCTGAAGATGTTCCCAGGAAAGAACGAAACGTCACAAAGTACACTAACATTTCGACAGCTATTAAGAAGTGTAAATGAAAATGAAAGTAACTTAGCCCCCCGCATCGAAAGCACTATAGAGAAAAATCATGCAGAAACAGAAGTTGCATTCAACCTCATTGGATTACTAGAAATATATATATATATATATATATATATATATATATATATATATATATATATATATATATATATATATATATATATATATATATATATATATATATATATATATATATATATATATATATATATATATATATGTATGTATGTAATTGTAAATGTGTATAAAGGGAAGGGTGATGCCCTGGAAAGAGGAAATTATAGAGGTATAAAGCTTTTAGATCAGATAATGAAGGTAATGGAGAGAGTTTTAGAAGGTATGATTAGAGAAAGAGTGAATATTGATGAGATGCAGTTTGGGTTTATGCCAGGTAGGGGGACCACTGATGCTATATTCATTGTTCGACAGCTTCAGGAAAAATATATTGGTAGGAGAAGGGATCTTTATTTTGTTTTTGTTGATTTGGAAAAGGCCTTTGACAGAGTCCCTAGAGAGGTGGTGAAGTGGGCAATGAGAAAGCTTGGCTTGGAGGAGTGGCTGGTTAGGGTGGTTATGGCTATGTATGTGGGTGCTCACACCCAGGTAAGAGTGAATGGAGATTTGAGTGATGAGTTTTCCGTGAATGTTGGTGTGCATCAGGGGTCAGTCTTGAGTCCCATGTTGTTTATCATGGTATTTGAAGCCCTTTCACGTGACTTTAGAAACGGACTCCCGTGGGAGTTGTATGCTGATGATTTGGTGTTGATTGCAGAGAACGAAAGGGAGGCGGAGGAAAGGTTTAGGAAGTGGAGAGATGGTATGGGGCACAAGGGTTTAAGGGTAAATGCAGATAAAACAAAAGTGATGATATCTAGGGTTGGTGGCGGTACTGTCAAAGACGAGGGAGAGTGGCCATGTGCAGTTTGCCACAAGGGCGTGGGAAGTAATTCCATCTTGTGCGGTGTGTGTGATAAATGGGTGCATAAGAGATGTAGTGGTATCAGAGGTAGACTGCGAGATAATGCTGATTTTATGTGTACGGCGTGTCGGGGTGAGCAGGTGGAGATTGTCAGACGTGAAAGGATTGAACTTGCTGGTGAATCTCTTGAGTGTGTGGAAGAGTTTTGTTATTTGGGAGACATGTTGTGTGCTGGAGGTGGGGCTGGAGCTAGCTCTGTGGCTAGGGTGAGAAGTGGTTGGTTCAGGGAGCTCTTGCCTCTCCTGACATTGAGAGGACTCTCCCTACGTGCTAAGGGGTCTTTGTATGCAGCATGTGTTAGGAGTGTAATGCTGTATGGTAGTGAGACCTGGGCAGTGAAGGAGGAAGATATTCGCCGGCTCAGACGTACAGAAATGACAATGATTAGGTGGATGTGCAGTGCATCCCTGCGTCCAAGGCCTGGAGGGGCTGGGTTTACGATGGAAGAGTTGAGAGGTAGGATGGGACTGGAGTGTATTGGTGTTGTGATGAGGAGAGGTAGATTGAGATGGTTTGGACATGTGGAGAGGATGAGGGATGATAATTGGGTGAGGAAGGTGAGAAGTGTTAATATGGGGGGGGGGGTTATGAGGGGCAGACCGAGAAAGACATGGGACGAGGTCATTAAGTGTGACCTCAGGGTTAAGGGACTGAACAGGGAGGCTGCAATGGATCGTGCAGTGTGGAGAGCCGCCATTAGGTGACCAAGGCCGACACGTGCAAACATGTTGGAGCCTTTAAAAATGAAACGAAACGAAACGAAACGATAGTTAATGGCTAGAATCTTATGAACTGAAATAAACATGGAACCAAGTCCCCAAATTACCTTGGAAATGTTGAACCTCTGAGAATATTAGGTTTATGGATGGTTAGGTTGTGTTAGGTAGTCATTTCACCAGAAAATACACTACTGTCACCCAACACTGCTTTTCTGGTTTAAATTAATTTTAAATATATTCACTATACAACAATTTTGTTTGCATAATGTGTACACAGTGCCATCCCAACAACAACAACAAAAATGCAAGAACAAACGAAAGTGAGGTGGCAAGGGCTCTCTTGACCTTACCTTACGTGGCTCAGTACATTAGAATCAGAGTATTGTACGCTGATTACCATAGTTAAATAGATTTTAATGCATTGTGGTACTGTCAAACATTATAAGGTTAGTTGTTATTCAAGTAATGACTAATTTTGTTTATATTACAACTAAACTCAGTGTGGAAGTACTACACGTCTGCAAGCATCAGTTTGAGCAGTGTAGGGCTATTTGACGTTCGTATTGGTTTTATAGTACAAAGTGTATATACTTACCGATGAAAAGTTATTCCCTGTTGTCTGGTGCCAATTGTTCGCTTGTTAGTGCAACAATGGCATTTCAGAGAAGTTAAAGTGGTTCATTAGTAAAGCAGATCATAGCAGACGACATCCAGTCGACCCTTCTAACGTGGCGGCCAAGCTGACGCATTTTTTGTCTCCCCGTTCAGCATGTCTGTTTGTATATCTATGCTTATAGAGTGGTTATCAGTGTACCTACACTGGAGGCGTGCCTACAGTATCTTCGTAGGGCTCGGCACCTGTCTGTCTTGTTGGCCAAGGAGTTCCCTTGCATCACTGGTAGAGAGGCCTACTAGTGATGTGCCATAATCCCTGCCCATCTTCCATCTTGGGCAGGGTTTTTCCTTCTCCACGTGTTAGCCGTGGCTGCGTCCCGTAAGGTTGGGAAATGGGAGTCCAGGCAGATGAATGATGCTTCACGATGTGCCCTGGAGCTAGCAACACACCTTTGGTCCCTCATTCTGGCTAGACTGGTGGTGTGGTTGGGCTCGACCAGATCAATCGGCTGGTCACTTGGTCTTCCCTTGGTTACCTGCTTACACTCCCCCACTGCCTCAGGTTACCAGCGGTGTTATCCCTGGCATATGAACTGCCCTTTATGGGCTCCATGGAGGGAAAAGAGGTAAGGGAATGAAGTATTCTGTAGATTTCTGTGGCTTCTAAAATAAACGATACAGTTGACGATTCGGGATGTATTTGTTCGATCGCCACTCTGCAGCCTTTCCAAGCCCCTGGGGACAATCCTCCTTGGCCCCAGCATCCAGTTCAGACCGGGAAGCGTTCATGTTGGGTTAGTGCAGCCCTGGGGTTGAGCCCAGATGAGAAGGGGCCTGCATTATATGCAAAATATCTAGTGATGAAAGTCCACTGTTTCTGGGTCAATGCTAGATATTGACATAGGCCCATGATTTGCACCGTGCCATTGTGTCAGCATGTGGCAGAGAACCAAAATTCTCCTCACAGGGGATGGAAGCATCCTTGTTCAACTGTCCTCCCTGAAGAGAGCTCCTGTTTAATGGCTCTAATTCCTGTTTCTGATGCCGATGTTGCCTGTGTTCCTCATGCAACCTTTCATGTAAGGATGTCATTATTTCCTGTGATCTCCTCTGATACTCAGAGGCATGGCTGTTGAGGAACTGCAATCTTCGGTTATAATGACTGTTGAGCACCTATAGAAGAAAATAGAGAGTTTCTTCACCTCGACACCGACTTTTTTCAAGTAAAGTCGCTTGCATCTACGAAACTGCCTTCGCCATCACTTCCTGTAAAGCCATATGTGCTAACCCTTAAATGGTGTTTCCATTGGTAGGGGTATCGACATAGCCGATATTGCCACCGTGCATAGGCTGACCTTCCTGGTGTATGTGTCTCCTGTAGCCGACCAAGACATACCTGTTAAATGTTATCATTGTGGAGGTCCTCATGCTGTATCACGTTTACGAGAGAGGGTTTCATTTCCTGAAGCAAAGAAGAGAACCCAGACTCGCTTCCAGCCCATAATTACTTAAACTGCTGTCCTTCTGGACTGCCTGTAGATCGTCCTGTTTCTCAGAAGCTGCTTCGACTCATTGCATTGCCCAGTTTTCCATCTGGTGATTTGCCAGATGCTCTCCTGTGGTTAGTACTGCATGTAAGACTGTTGTTCCTCAACCCTCTACTCCAACTGTTTCTGTCCTCACTTCAGTGGCTGAGGGTTTGCTCTACTTATGCAGTGATGGCAGATGTCCATGTTGACGTGTCTTCTTGTCCTGCCTTGTTCAGTATGCCCGACTTTCCATCTGTACCTGGCAAACGTCTCCATGGTTCTGCAGAGTCTCTTGAGCCTGAAGACCGTCCATCTAAGGCCTCTGTTGAGGAACATTGTGTCGACCTTTCCTGTTCCATCTGCACTGGAGGGACTGGGGTCTAGCCAGGTGAAGGCTGAAGTTCATGGGTCGCCTGTAGTCCTGTCCTCACTTGGGGATGGTGTTGCAAAGACCGTTGGTACTTCAGTTCTGCCACCTAGTATATCATCTTTACAGAGTTCTTGTCCTGTGGACTCTACTTATGCTTCTCGGGCTTGTGGTGGTGGCACTGGCCGTCCTACATCACCCAGGGCGGCCTCCAAGCCACCTTCCAAGCAATTGTTATTCCACCTCAAAGGAGGAGTGTAGTAAAACCTTCTTCCCATCCTAACGTTCACCTTTGGATGTACAGCATAGGGTTCAGGTTCCTGGTGCTGGCATCCCCTTAGCCTCAGCCCAAACCCGCTCACTCTCTGTCAGGAGCTGTACAGTCCCACAGCTAATCCTGGTTCTTCTACTATGGGTTTTATCATTCAGTGGAATTGTCGGGGTTTTATGTGCTACCTGGGAGGAACTGTGTCGTCTTCTGCACAATTTTCTCTTCATGCATGTGCATCCAGGAGACCATGTTAGTGATGCTGTTCCTTCTGGTCCTTCTGGTTACAATGCCTTTATTTCTGATCCAGTGCTAGGCCAATGTTGTCTTGGAGGTGCTGCTATCTTCCATGACTAGGATGTTCCATTCACTCGTCTGGACATTCCCACTCCCTATAGGCTATTGCTATCCAGTTTTCGTGCTGTCAGTACACAATTTGTTGTCTTTATCCTCCTCCTAGTGTTACTGTCGAAAGGCATATCTGGTAAACCTTATCTCCCTTCGTTACTGTGTAGTGACACTGAGGCCAACCCTCGGGGTGTCATGCTGGCTTCCATAGTGGAAGAAGAGGGTCTGGTTGTTTTAAACTCCAATGAAATAACTTATTTCCATAGCCACACAGGTGTTATTACACCTATTGATTTGCTCCTGTGCTCAACCGATACATTTTAGATTTTAATTGGGATGTGTTGCCAGACCTGCATGGCCATGACCACTTCCCAGTACTTTTAACAACTACTTAGTGTGGACCTTAGCCTCGTCTTCCTCGCTCGTATCTGGATAAGGGTAAGTGGACAGTGTTCATGGAATTAAGTTCCATTGCCCTTTCTGTCAATGAGTTTGGCTGTCTTATTGAGGTGGTGCCTTTTTTCACTGACGTGTAGCACTCAGTGGCCCTGTTATCTATTCCAAGAACTCCAGTGCCATGATTCCTCTCGTGGCTGTGATGTTATTCCTTATGCCGTTTTGCATCACCTGTCTCATGTGTCCCTTTCAATTTTGCGCTCATTGTTTAATAAGATCTTTTGTACTGGTGAGTTTCTGGCTTTTTTTTCTTTTAATGTGATTGACTCTAGGCATAGGATTCACAGCCTGCTCCCAAGGCCCAGTAGCCCTCCTACCTACCGTACACGTCTACATAGCATCACTTCGGCGCTAACACTCACTATTCATATGGAATACATGCCAGGGCTGCCTCATACAGGACTGGTGTATTGGTATTAGCGGGGTACCTTTACATATCGGCGGGTCGTCTGGTAGATCAGTAAAGTCTGCTTTTATAAAGTTCAAATCCTTAAACTGTTCCCTACCCCAGCGGGGATATGAACCTGAGTCCGGTAGGCCTACAGGCCACCTCTCTACCGATCGAGCCACTGCCTGCTTTAGTTATCCCCATCCCCAAACGAGGTAGGAACCATCTACATCTGACGAACTGCCGGCAATTTTCTCTGACTTCTTGTATGTGAAAGTTCTTGGAAAAGATGGCCAGTGTTAGGCTTGTGTGGTTTTTGGAGAGGTGACTATTTATACAATGTCCAGTATGGTTTTCATTAATTGTGATCTACCTCTGATGCCCTGCTGTCCTTGGAATCTTCTGTCTGTGAGGTTTTCTCCACTAACCAACACCAGGCCACGCGCTACTTCGATCTGAATGATGCATACAACTCTGCCTGGCGTCAAGACATTTTATTTTCCTTGATGAGTTTGGTCTTCGTGGGCACTTGCCTATTATTATACAGCAGTTTTCACCTAACCGTTTCTTAAGGGGCCCAGAGGAGAATACTTTCTAGTGCCTATGCATTTGAAGACTGTTTACCACAGTATCGTTAGTGCTACTCTCTTTGCTATGGCCATCAATAGTGTTATCAGTGTACTTCCTGATGGTGTACGAAGCCACTTTATGTAGATGACCTCTCAATTTCCATCACTATATGTAGAATGTCTCTCTGGTAGAGAGAGAGTTGCAGCCAGCCCGTAGTAGAATCTCTGTATGGGCTGAGTCTCGTGGCTTCAATTTTTTCTTTAACAAAGACAGTGGCTAGACATAATTCGTGTTCGGTATGTTCACCCAGAGCCTGACTTGTATCTCTACTGTATGGTCAGAGAATATCCTACGTGGAAGATACTCTATTTCTGGGTCTTCTGTTTGATAGGTGACTACCTTTGGCTCCTCAGGTTCGTTCTGTTAAGGCTGCCTGTATTGAAGTTTTGCCCTGAGGGTTTTTGCTCATTCCTCTTGGGATGCTGACCTTCGTCATACCCTCTCTTTGTCTTGCATACTTTTATTCTTCTTAAACTTGAATGTGGGTGTGATATCTTCTCTGCAACAGATGTCCATCTCCGGATGTTAGATTCAGAGCACCAGGCTGGTGTACGTCTGGCAACTGGGTCCTTCAGGTCATCACTGATTTCTGAGTTTGCTTGGTGGATGCTTGTGCCCTTCCTTGGATGTACATCACCAGTCGTTCATGATCAGGTGTTGGTATCGTCTTTACCACCTTCCGGACTCAGCTCTTTGTGAAATAGTCTCCAAGGATTCTAGATCTTCTGCTTGTGACATTATCCATTTCCTCAAAGCCCATTGGTTACAGGGTCCTGTCTGTTATATTAGTCCTTCTGCTTCAAGACTGGCAGTTTGTCCACAATGGATTCCAGGAGGGTGGGTTTTGGCTACTCTCTTGTGTGACATTTCGCAGGTCCTTGTTGGTAAAAAGAGCTCACTTCACTCTCAGGTGTTCCTCTTTTTGGAGCATTTCATAACTCATACTGACATCAGTTTATACTGCCGGATCTAAGACTGATACTGAGTAGGCTTTAGTGTCGTCTTCCCTTCCTTCAGTCAGGGCAATAACATTTCTGGTACTGTGATTTTATATGCGGTTTTCAAATCATTTTTACAGGGCCCTAATATCTTTTTTGCAATTTTTTGTGATTCTCGTGTCCTGTCTGCACCAGAGTCTTTAAATTCATTGCATTCACTGCTTTTATCAATTTTACAGTGGCTTTTCTCCTTGGCCTTCATGGCCATTGTGTGGACTTCCGTTTGGCTTCTGCACACGTCATTGTGGGAGGAAATATGAGGAGGATACATTAGCTAAAGTTGCATCTTCTCGACGGCACCGTAACAACCACCTGCTTCCGCTTGTGATACACCTTCCTTGAAGTACACGGTTTGCACATGCTGGAAGAGTTAGTGGGATGGTGTTGTGCATAATAATTTAAGAGAAAATTTCCTTTCAGTGAGTGGTTATTCCAAGGGTTCTTCCCTCCATGCCTCGGTGACTGGAGGTGGCTCTTGCTCTGCTTCGCATTGGGCACTCACAGCTTATGTGTGGTTCCTCATGTGTGGTGGGACTCAGTCGTATTGTGATGATTGCCTTGTTCCCCTCACTGTCCAACACATTCTGGTCAAGTGTCCAAGTTTGGGGACCTACTTCACAGATTCCTCCATAGGCACAAAGAGATGTATGGTGCCTACTGCTGTCCCTAGTGCTTGATGGAGCCTACAGCGATTTTACTGATGTTTTTAGTTTTCTTCAGAGCTTTCGGATTACTAACACCATTATAGGTAATCGATCTTTAATGAATTATTTTGTTATTTTAAGTATTTTATCACTACAAAAGAATATTAACTTTGTTTTGAGTATGCATTAAAAATTAAATTTGGACGTCTTTTACCTTGTTGTCCAGCAGCATATGACCCTGCCAGTTTCACCGCCAGCTTTTAATATATTAATTATTCATAATCACTCTAAGTTATTTGCTAAGAATTCTCCTTTTTCTCTTCATGTGCTACGCATTCTCATTTTTACCAACCATCGAAAAATCACATGAACACGAAAACCTCAGCATTGTTCTTTTCCCACTCTCATGTCAACAGTACTTCCAATCATTATCTCTGCTCACTCGGTTAGGCTTCTTTGATCATGCTTACCAGTCTCACTGTGTCATGTATATTTGGTATATTTGTATAACTCTATACTTAAAATATAACCTTTATAAATCTTAATATTCATCCTTCAGTTAAGCTCTATTCTCCGTCTCCCTTTCCACTCCACAACAACATAGTACATTTTAATCATTTTGCACTCTCTCAGTAAGTCCCCTGTCACAAACACCCCATATCTTTTGGGCGATCTTTCCGCTTGTCCTTCTCTTCGTTTGCTATATATCAGAACAGGATGTAACAGCAGTGATCAATACTACTTTCACTGAATTAAGGCTGAATATGACACATTATGTACTTTCAATTGCTGTATTAGCAGTATTAATCTTTGCTATTCATCTTCGTTAATAAAGTGTTTCCTTTTTCATTCCATGCACATGCAAGTATCTTAAACACTTCACACCCTTCCACTACATATAATGAAATCTGTGATAGGTGAAACTTTTGCAGTTCCTATGATTATGATGCAAATAGTGAGCGTTTATGGTTACTATATAATCATTTCCTGTGGCCCCCCACGGGATGCATTGAGGGCGTATGGAAGAGTTAGACTGATTGAATGTATGTTTATGAAAACTATGCTAATGGAAAGAGGAGAGGAAGACTAAGTACGATATTGTGATCTACAGCAACCACTGCTGCACATTTTCCACTCCACTCCTACATGTTAGTCGAAGTAGGATTAGAATGGAATTACGAAGAACTGCGTTGATATGATGATAATGACTGCTAAAGGAATTTCACACTGATTCTTATAGTATGGTGAAGTATTAGCCAAAATATAATAATAATAATAGAAATAATAATAATAATAATAATAATAATAATAATAATAATAGAAAATATGATAATGATGATGTGTATAGCTTTATGCATAATACCATTACTGTTTATACCCAACACTAATACTGCTTAATTGCGTCTCTCTCCCACGGACCTGTCTTCAATGGCCACATATAATTAGTGACTGAGACTTGAACCTTTCGGGATTATTGGACTACATGGTCAAATACTCGGGTAAGTAGCCAACTGTTAAGCCTTTTGGCAGATTTTTAAAGCTTGAAATACTAGTGCAATGGTTCTCATGTTTTGAGGATCGCGCCCTCCCTCCCTTCTTTTTCCAAATGCAATTTCATTCTGACTTCTCGAGCTATATACACACATATACACACACACACACACACACACACACACACACACACATATATATATATATATATATATATATATATATATATATATATATATATATATATATGATCTTATATATATATATATATATATATATATATATATATATATATATATATATATATATATATATATCGTTTTCGTTTCCGTTATTAAAGGCTCCAACTTGCTTGCATGTGTCGGCCTTGGTCACCTAATGGCGGCTCTTCATGCTGCACGATCCATTGCAGCCTCCCCTGCTCAGTCACTTAACCCTGAGGTCACACTTAATGACCTCGTCCCATGTCTTTCTTGGTCTACCCCCTCATGAACCCCACCCCCAATATTAAAACTTCTCACCTTCCTCACCCAATTATCATCCCTCATCCTCTCCACATGGTCCAAACCATACTCAATCCCTACCTCTCCTCATCACACCACCAATACACTCCAGTCCCATCCCTACCTCTCAACTCTTCCATCGTAAACCCAGCCCCTCCAGGCCTTGGACGCAGAGGATGCACTGCACATCCACCTAATCATTGTCATCTCTGTCTCACGTCTGAGCCGGCGAAAGATATCTTCCTCCTTCACTGCCCATAGGTCTCAGCTACCATACAGCACATTACACTCCTAACACATGCCATGCATACAAAGAACCCCCTTAGCACGTAGGGAGAGTCCTCTCAATGTCAGGAGAGACAAGAGCTCCCTGAATTCCAACCACTTCTCACCCTAGCCATAGAGGGCCTAACTCCAGCCCCACCTCCAGCACACAACATGTCTCCCAAATAACAAAACTCTTCCACACTGGCACTCTCTGAAGAGATTCACTACAGCTCAAGTTCAATCACTTTCACTGGTCTGACGACAATCTCCACCTGCTCACCCCGACACGCCGTACACATAAAATGAGCATTATCTCATGCAGTCTACCTCCTGATACCACTACATCACTTATGCACCCATTTATCACACACACCGCACAAGATGGAATTACTTCCCACGCCCTTGTGGCAAACTGCACATGGCCGCTCTCTCTCTCGTCTTTGACAGTGACACCGCCACCAACCTAGATATCATCCACTTTTGTATTATCTCTGCATTTACCCTTAAACCCTTAAAAGTACCCCATACCATCTCTCCACTTCCAAACCTTTCCTCCGCCTCCCTTTCTGTTCTCTGCAATAGCAACACCAGAATCATCAGCATACAACAACTCCCACGGGAGTCCGTTTCTAAAGCTCACGTGAAAGGGCTTCAAATACCATGATAAACAACATGGGACTCAAGACTGACCCCTGATGCACACCAACATTCACGGAAAACTCATCACTCAAATCTCCATTCACTCTTACCTGGGTGTGAGCACCCACATACCATCCAGCCATAACCAACCCTAACCAAGCCACTCCTCCAAGCCAAACTTTCTCATTTGCCCACTTCACCACGTCGAGGACTCTGTCAAAGGCCTTTTTCAAATCAACAAAAACAAAATAAAGATCCCTTCTCCTACCAAAGAAAATATGTTTACTTTTTCCTACTGAAGCTGTCGAACAATGAATATAGCATCAGTGGTCCCCCTACCTTAAACCCAAACTGCATCTCATCAATATTCACTCTATTCTCTAATCATACTTTCTAACAAACTCTCTCCATTACCTTCATTACTCTGAGTCCCTAAAAGCTTTATACCTCTATAATTCACTCTTTCACAGAGGCATCACCCTTCCCTTATACACATTTACAATTACAAATACATACATATATTTATATATATTTATATATATATATATATATATATATATATATATATATATGTATATATATATATATATATATATATGTATATATATGTATATATATATATATATATATATATATATATATATATATATATATATGTATATATATATATATATATATACTGTATATATATTTCTAAGTAATCCAATGAGAGTTGAATGCACAGCTTCTGTTTCTGCATGATTTTTCCTCTATAGTGCTTTCGATGCGGGGGGCTAAGTTACTTTCATTTTCATTTACACTTCTTAATAGCTGTCGAAATGTTTTAGTGTACTTTGTGACGTTTCGTTCTTTTCCTGGGAACATCTTCAGACCAATCTAGGTGGCAGGTGGAGCAGAGACCTCATTACTAACAGGGGATGCCGACAGGTGCTATCACGTGATCGGTCGAAGCCAAGAACACGCAGGTGGACACAGTGTGGTGGTTCTCTCATTGATGATGCGGAATGTGTTAGCCCACCAATGTTTTGGCTGCTTTTTTAGCTTGTTGCTGAAAGATTTGCCAAACCTTGTCCACTTATTAGTTGATTGCAGGCTTCCGGTTCAAGGAAACGTAAAAGCGCTTCCAGAAACATGGAGTCTACGTGGGTCATTTTCACTATCATTTATTTTAGTACATTTTTCGAGAGTGCTGACGCTTGAGGGTGATGTTAATAGTACTGTAGTGATATATATATATATATATATATATATATATATATATATATATATATATATATATATGAAACATAGATAAAACAGAATAGACAAATAGGGACATAGATACTGATATAGAGTTCCAGAGAGATGCACACCACCACAACTCGATGTCATACACATTACTACTGTGCACTCCTGACATGGTCAAAAACAATAAGGCATTACAGTTCAAAAGAACGGCTTAACATAAACACCATTATAACACAGATACATTGTCATAAACTCTGCAAGTACTACACATTCATAATTAGAACCCCATCATTTAATAAGCAACACATTACCTTGTAGTCATAAGCATCACCAGTTTCATTCATGGTCATAAACACCACACCACCGCACCAGAACGGTCATAAACACGAACTAGAGGCACTCAGTGGAGACGCATCTCTCTGACAAGGGCAACTGTGAAGTTTCTTCCAAACCAGTCTTTCATAATGGGTTAGGCATACTAATGACTGATTAGGAGTTTCGGAAAAATTGTTTTCCGGATCCAGAATCTGTAATACGATCCGAAGTCGATGCCATAAGTTAATCAGAAGGTTGTTTCCATGGGACATGGGCTATCTACCCACCAAATTTGGTCGAGATCTCTCTTTTAATTTTTACGAGTGTAATCCTGACAACAGACAAACAAACAAACAAACAAGAGGGTGAAATCATATTCTCCTTGTCGGAGAGAAATTAACCAGTAACGTACGCTTTGTGAGCAATGTTGAGCGACCAAGTGAATTTGTTCATATACCTATCATCATAATTCTCATGTCTTGGTATAAACTTTCAACATTGCTGAGGTGAAGGTAATTGAGCGATAGCAGAAAACTAACTTTGAGCTAGAATATTTACTTTCTCTCTCTCTCTCTCTCTCTCTCTCTCTCTACTCTACTCTCTCTCTCTCTCTCTCACGTTTTCATTCTATGGATGAGCATATAGCATGAGGCGCCGTAGCATTTATCACATGCTACAATGTTCAGTTCTCTCTGCTTCCGACTTGCACTTGACTCAACTAACTGCGCAAGTAAACGCTTGGCTATTGATTAAATGATAAAACACACAAATGGGACGAGATTACCCTTGCTGATTTCAACCCCTAAACATAGAAAAAAACGTTCATGTAACCAAAATTCTGACCCGCAATATCCGACAGTTAATTGTTGGAATTTATGCAAAAGAAAACTGTGATACAACTTAGAAAATCTTTTTTAAAGTTGATTTTATAGTGGAGCATGCCAACCTAAAAAGCCCTTCGTATCCCTTTCTCTTAGGCTTCAAGCTGAGATCCAAGGGTTTCTTTGGTTTTTCATGAGTAAATATATAGCTAAAACAAAATTAACTGAATGTATCTGCTACCTGCTGGAGAATCTCTTCTCTGTATCTCACAATGTATAAAAGTTATTAGCCTCTGAAAACCATTACGGTCAGGCCATGTCGTGACAGGCAGGCCCGAGAGTTGTGTCATGCCGGTCCGGGTCGTGTCAGGAAGGTCATTTCTTAAGCCCGTGTCACACGACAATACTAACTACCCCACGAATCAGGATGACTTGCCAAAAAATCAAATTTTTTACGGTTCGCCCCAAATTCGCCTATATTCGTCTCTTTGACACGGGAGAGTCATGGGTGGGTCAGAATGGGTGTGTCTGGGACCCGGCCAAGATCGGCGAAAGAAATAAGAGGCTCCTAATTTTTGCAGCCGAACGTTCGTCGAAAAAGCGGCATTAAATTTTTTGTCCTGGATTCATGTAACGTCCGTCTGACGTTCGTGTGATTCGGCTCATTTCGGCCAGTTTAACTTCACCGAAATGAACATGAGTCATACAAATATCACTCGAAGTACATCAGAACACTAAACGAACATGAAGCCGATTATTCGTGGAGGTCTTAACCCCGGCCACATTGCCAGGACGAATGTCGTTCCTGAATGGCACACAACTTGCACATGAATCACACAAATAGCACATGACTTAGGCCAGTCTGGAAAACCGGAACTAAACCTGATTAATCGATTAAGCATTCCCCGTAGGATGAATTCCGTCCAAGTTGCACTCAACGTGCACACGAATCACACAATTAGCACTCGAACTGCAACAGACTACTGTACCACACAGGAACCGAATCCAGTTCATTCGTTCGTAATTATTATCCTTTTAACTATATGGTAGGACAGAATACCTTCCAAATTGGTAGGTCAACTTGCACACAAAACAAACACACAAAGTCCACATACACCTGATGCACTCCACTTGCGTGCGACCCACTCGAATTTGGCGCGAATCCACACGAAGATTGCGTACAGTTGCCTCCTCCTCCATCATCTCCTGAGTAATAGCAGGTGGTACAAACTCAGCTGAATATTGTTAGATTTGATGTGAGTGTAAAGGGCTAGGGCCTTGGCAGCTTCGTCGTAGGTGAACTTGTTGAAGATCAGATCCATAGACCCCATGAAGGCTGGTAGTGGTCGGCAGGGAGGCAGGTGAGCGAATGGCAGGCAAAGTTTTTTTTTTTTTTTTTTTTTTTTTTTTTTGCCTATCGACCATTGGGGCAAAGCCCCTGGTCATTAAGGCCAGATATATATATACAGCTACCCATAAAAACATATATATACAAACATATATATATACATACATACACACACACACACACTTCCATGCATATATACAGACATACTTTCAATCACACGTACAGTTGGCCGCACTCCTGAGTTCTCTGAACTTCACCCATAATCAGCGATGTGGCACCACTGTATTTGTTTGGATCTTTGGACACGCACCGCAGCAGTATGAAGAGCTGGGACCTCGCAATAGCGAATTAGCACAGACAGTGAGTAACGGAATTATCCTCTCGGCGTCTGTGCATTGTGAAAGTTTTCCCTATGTATCAATTAAATAGTGATAAGGATTAGGATATAACTGGACCTGTATCGGGTGTCACTAGATTTGGTGGGAGGAGGAAGATGTGGCTAGTGGGGGAGGGAGGGAATGGACAAGAGGAGGGTCAGGCTTTCCTGTTTTGCTTGCTGAATCTGCTATGCTGAGTCGTAAGCTGGAACCCAGTACTTTCAGGAAACGAGCGAGACGACAAACAGTTCATATGGTTAGGGGCACACACTACACAGCATGCTTTCACCTTTGTATGGAGAGGTAAATAATATATGTATTACTTGGCCATGAACTGCTACATAAAATGTCATACGTAAAAACACAGCAGACCTCAAGCTTGCTAAGTGTTAGGGTTTATCATGTGATGTGGCGTATGGTTGGTGCGGGGGAGGTGGAGAAGCTGATTCACTTTGAGGCCACTTGGATTGACCCGTCACTCACAGTTACACTATTTTAGTCAATAACAATGATAATGACTACTGAAAACCAACTATTCCAGATGTTATTATGCGGAATGTAGACACGTTCATAAATAAAAACTTGTGCAGTTTTATAAACACGTTAGTATGCCTACCATCGTAGATGCACTGTGTGCATACCTAACAGAATACCTGACCATAGGTGCCACAGCATGTTGCCACAATGCCATGCTCCCTGTTATGTCTACCAGGAATACCATACATATGACTTATGCTGTGGCAGTATATTCATCTTGGTCAGCACCTTTTGTGCACCACCTGAATTCTTGCAATAACACAGCTTGGGATATGTTTACGTGGTTATTCTCCATTTTTAGATTGATTCCAATGAAGTGATGTGCAACTCTTACATTTTGTGGTGGTTTTTTTATTTGTTAGTTTATTACATAACCAGATTCATACTATAGTTGGCTGGTGAACACTTTTCTCGAGAACCCTTTGCCAAGCTACTCAGAGTGAGAGAGCCTATCCCTCTCCTCCTCCTCCTTTCACCCCACCCCTAGCCATACCTCCTCCTTACCAAACTATACACCCGATACAGGGTCCAGTTATATCTAATGTTTATCGCTATTCAACTGATACATAGGTTCGATAATGCACAGATGCTGAGAGGAAAATTCCATTACTCAATGTCCGTGCCAGGTCACTATTACGAGGTCCCAGCACTTCATATTGCTACGTGTCCAAAGATCCAAATAAATACAGTGGTGCCACATCGCTGACTATGGGTGAAGTTCAGGGAACGCGGGAGTGCGGCCAACTGCCTAAATAGCTTACTTGGTAAGCTGCTGTACTCACGCAGTTGCAAGCGCTGGTTCGAATCCTGGGTGCCTAAATGGCTCAATTGGTAAGCTGCTGTACTCACGCAGTTGCAAACGCTTGTTCGAATCCTCGCAATATTCATCCATACGTATCATGTGGGGTTGGTGGAGGATTAGTACCCCTCCCTGTAAAACAATTAACTCTAAGCCCTTGGCCACCCCGTTTGGGATACATGGCGTCTGGCAATGAATGAATGAATGAAATATACACATATATACTGTTCAAAGCAAACTAAACCAAATTTGTCCTAAAATAAGTAATAGCAATTATCTTGAGGGCACAGTATCTCCTCTTTATCTTGAGTTACTCTTTCAGAGTACTATTTGTATTGCCTGATCACTCATTAATATATCTACACATGTTAATAGTATGTACATTTTCATTAAGCAGACTACTTAACGATGAGAAGTCCAGTGATGTAAATCTGTTCCGTATATCGGTAGACAGTGTATAATCAAATAACTCGTCTTTCATTTTGAATCTTGTTCATATCAAATATACATAATTTCAGATCTGGTGGGGTTCGGCGCCATCTTCCAGTCTCTATACTTAAATCATGGGACATCAGTCTTAATCTTGTAAATGAGGTACAGTCACTCATAAAAGTTCGTGGGTGTCCATGCGTATGTGTGTGGGCCTGTGCAATCTCCACCACTTTCTGGACGGCGAGTCTGTATATCGACATAAAGCACACGCCCATGCACACGGCAGAATTGTGAAGTTGATGTAATAAATTAAGAAAGGATTATGATTATGTGTATAAAGGTAGTCATAATCAATTACAAATTCAATGTTTTATGATAAGATATGAAGGTTAAAGCACCTTCTATGTCTAGGTTTTCATTAAGGAAGTGAGCAGTTTCGAAAATTTGCTTCGTATCCACATGAATAATGTTTTTAACCATTAAGAGTTAAATGCACACGGTATTAACCATTAACGTCGTTTAGCATATCTACGTCATATATTCCTCCATATAGCCAGTGAAAACTAAATCTGAAGGATAGGAAATAAAACATTCTATGCAGACCAAGACTCGGAAAAATGAGCAGTGAAGTATTCTGAGTTGGCCAAAGTAGTAATGGAACAGCCCTGAGTTTAAGGCAACATTACTGAAGGAGAAACAGGAAGCAGGTAAGAAACTATTTACGTAATAAGTGTAGAAAACTATTGAAGTAGGTCAATAGTTTCCTGTAGCTATTATGTGAATAGTTTCTTACCTGCTTCATGTTTTTCGTTCTGTAGGGTTGCCTTAGACTCGGGACTGTTCCATTACTACTTTGCTTCACAGTTCTGCCGTGTGTATGGGTGTGTGCCCTGGGAATCGGAAAGAAAGTATCAGGAAAAAAAGTAACAGTCAAAAAGTAACAACTTTTCCTAGGTTAGGTCAGGTTAGATTAGGTCAGGTTAGGTTAGGTTAGATTAGGTTAGATTAGGTCAGGTTAGGTTAGGTTAGATTAGGTTAGGTTAGGTTAGATTAGCTCTTTCCCTTACGTTTTTTACTGTTACTTTTTTTCCTGATACTTTCTTTCCGGGATTCGTGTACCTTGGCTCCTCAGTATACAGATTAGCTGTCCAGAAAGGAGTGGGGACTACACAGGCCCAAACACACAGGGACCCCCACTAAGTTTTATGAGACTGTACTTATATAATCAGGCATATACTCTTTCGTGTTGTACACCATATGTGTTGTTAAATATGGATGTAATTCTTATCTGCTTGTTTTATACTAACTTGAGTCCAGTTTGTTTGTAAGAAGGCATTTTACATGGTCAAAAAGATTACCTGATGGGTCAAATTCTAGGGCTTTTTTCATAGAATTGTATCCCGATGTTCTTTCTCTTTGACACAAGCCACTTATTATATGACAGTGCTCTTCTATCAATATTAGTCAATTTAGAATCCAAAAAATCTCTTCTTTTCCTTGCAGTTACAAACTGAACTAGCCTGACTCCTGATTCAACTAAGCATAAATTAGTACTCGTGTTACATCTACATCGTCAGGACTTAATTAAACTATTATATTGTCTATATATTCCTTCTGTGGTGCTACCTAACCATGATTCCGAAGCATATAACAATGAAGAGGGAACTGCTGCTTCAGTCACTTTATATTTGTACATATAATTCATATAAGAAATTACTACACAAAAGACTGTCGATTCTAACGATAGAATTATTAGCTTTATGAAGATAGAGAGCTGTTTTTATCTTACCTTCATCCGTAAACAAGCGCCAAGATATAGCTATTATTTATCATATTGGATAACTGAACGTCCGATTCTTTACAAAATCGCAATTCATATTGACCTAGTTTCGTCAAAAGACGGTTTTAGAACATCAGACTCCACTAATAGCTTACAAACCAACCCCACAGCATGCACCTGACAGTGTCAGCTCCATGGGTCCGGCACAAAGTATACTTCTTACAAAAACAGCCTTTGAAATCATGCCACTTGCAAACTAATCACCAAAATATACAACACGAAATGGAGACCAGCTCCAAATACTAGTTTGTCAACCATGTACCATATGGTACATTCCAGGACAACTTAACGCGAAAACAAAGCTTCCCTAATGAGGTTTCCCAGGTCCATTCACTCACCCGTCACTCTATCCTTGCATGATATTCTTACACCACTACCGCTCAAAAATCTTGCTTCGTATGATATTACCATAACAACTATTCACCACGCTGCAGACATAGCCTAGTCACTACAACAAGATTACCTGAAAACACGTCCTTAATGTCACATCTAATGATGTACCTGTGCCATATAACTCCTTCACTAAGATCTCTGGAATGACATATGACACTACATTCCTTCAGGGACCACATTCAAGACATAAAGAGAAGATAAAACCTCAAACTACATGCACTTAGGGTACATACATGGACATACTTTCAACAACAAACAGAAACGCTCCCTACTCTACAAAAAGTATACCAGGTCAGTTATGTCGTATGCTTCCAAGGGTGTCTGATAGGGTGGGCTGCCATCCTATCTGATACCCAGACAACACCTTGAAGACCATTCGGAACAACACTTTATATGTCATCAGTGGCAGCACCAGTGTTCCTCTCATTGCTCACTTACATTTTGAAATTAAAATCCTCCATATCAGAGAATATCTTGATAACAGATGCACGCAGTTCTCTGCGGTACCCTGTGTTAACACACACACATTCCATCTCACTCATTGCATGACAGAGCCACCAAATGCAATAAGAAACATTAAACCATCACCACACAAATATAACCAAAGCCATATTTAGCAACATTCGATTTACAGATACTGCTACTTTAATAGTAAAGTAACATCTATGTACCCTAGTGTGCAAGGCAATAAGACACCTCGATCAGAACAATATACTGCAAGCCTCCCTTTTCTGACATCCACTCAACAGGTGTATCCTTGAAGAAGATCGAGTTCACCTTTCTAGGCTTAGACCAGGACATCAGCCGCCCTCTTAAGTTACTAGCTTAGATGTGGCTGGTATGGAACCACAGACGGCGCTTGTCTCGCTTGTAAAACAAGCCAACACAACACTGCAAAAGTAATGGACACAACATGCAACACTAAGCAGCAGACACAGCATGGGTGATATAGGGAATCTATTGGACAAGCGCATAAGTGCGGTGTCTTTTATGCTGTCGACAGGTCTTCTCGGTCAGGATGACCGAGATTAAACAACAACATTATCACACCTCACACTGCCACCCCACCACACCACACTTCACACTGCCACATCTCACACTGCCACACCTCACACTGCCACCCCACCACACTTCACACTGCCACACCTCACACTGCCACCCCACCACACTTAACACTGCCACACCTCACACTGCCACCCCACCACACTTCACACTGCCACGCCTCACACTGCCACCCCACCACACTTCACACTGGCACACCTCACACTGCTAGCCCACCACACTTCACACTGTCACCCTACCACACTATACACTGGCACACCTCACTCTACCACACCTTGCATTGCTTCACTTGACTGCACGACACCTCACACTGTCACACCTCACAATGCCACACCACACAATGCCATACCTCATAATGTCACATCTTACACAGTAAGAATTCGTAGTGCCTCACTTCTTACGGTCACATCTCACACTACCATACCTCACACCGTAACACCTTACACGTCCACACCCCTCATTGCCACACCCCACTACCATACCTCACACTACCGCATCTCACTCGGCCATGCTTCACACAGTAATACCTCACACTGGAACACCTCACACTGCCACTCCATACGCGACCACGCTTCACCTTGCCACATATCACACACCCAGCACTGCCACACCTCACACTGCCATACCTAACTCTTCCACTCCTCACACTGCCATACCTCACTGCCACACTATCACACCTCATACTATCTAATCTCACTGCCTTACCTCACACTGCCACACCGTTCACTATTTTACTGTACCTCACACTGCCATTTTTCATACTGCTTTTCCTCACAGTAACTTACCGCATACTGCCACACCTAACACTTACACCTTGTACTGTCACATCTCGCACTGCCATCCTTCACACTGCCTTACCTCACACTGCTACATTTTACACTACCTTACCTCACGCTACCACTTCTGTCACTACACGCTGGTCTACCTCCCACTGTCACGCCTCACACTGCTTTACATTACACTAGCACACCTCAAGCTGCCTTATCTCACAGCGCCACACTTCACACTACCTTACTTAACACTGCCACGCCTCACATTTCCTAACTCACACTGCTACACCCAACCACTTACACACTTCACCCTGGTCCCACATTGTCTCACCTCACACACAACCATCACCATGGAACCTGATACTGCCATCCCTCATGCACACTCTACCCTGCCACACCCCATGTACACCCCATTCTACCGCACTTCGCTCCTTCATATCCCTAAATAACCATTCCAAATACTGATAAAGGTAATACCGTCACATTTCATTCAGCTACACCTCATACAGCCACTAATTACACTAATACTGCTCACACATCTATTATTGACATACCTCACAATGTAATATTACAAACTGCCAAAATTCACAAAGCCACACCTCACACTATCACACCCCACTGTTGAACATCTCACATGTCCCAAAATGCCCTACTACACACTGATGCACACCACATTGCAACGCCACACATTGCAGCGTCGCACGCACACACACACACACACACACACACACACACACACACACACACACACACACACACACACACACACACACACACACACACACACACCTCAGTCAGCCGTAGCTCACACTGTCACTTGTTACTGTACCTTACTTTACACTGTCACATCTCATACTGCCACACTTCATACTGCCAAAAGTCACACTGCCATATCTCATGCTGCTGCATCTCACACACGTCTACACCTCACGCAAATCCTAACGTACGAGTACCACCCCTCTCTCTCTCTCTCTCTCTCTCTCTCTCTCTCTATGTATATATATACACACACTGTCAGCAGATACTCGTGCACATATTCGTGCTCTGCGAAACAGTATTAACATCGTGTTCACGTGATTTGTGAAAGAATTGGCATAAAGTCGCAGAAGGCTGATAACAGTGAGATATAACAAATATAAACTAAATGGCTGGATGATTTTCCTAACAGACCAGAGTTTGCGACAGTCACAGTTGTCGGGCATTGAATTTCACAAGAATCATCCATACCTACTTATATGTGACTTTTAAATTCACTTCCATGGTACAGTAACGATCACTATCTCCTGCGTAAGGGGTTCTCACTTGCTACCCCTGTATACCATGGGAAGAGGGGATGGGGGCGTGGGATGGAATGGCCTCCTTCCTGACTGTCACCTCCAACCCTACACCCACCATTGTTAAGTGGTAGTTTTATCTTAAAACACCCTGTCAGGCACGCAACCTCTAAACACATTATTAACAGTCAGTCTGAAAAAATATCCAGGATGTAGAAGGAAATACCATTTATTTTTTTGCCTTGTCTAGTATTCAGCCATATTCACAGTGATTCGTGATTAGCTATCGAACAAGCATCCTTTATATTATTATAATTTGTGCATATCCAAAATGACATTGATTCAAGACATACATTGGAACCCTGTTCATTAGTGTACTTCGCCTCATCTAACTAAAGGATCTAACCCACCCTCCGAGAACAAATACCAGTAACTTAGTAGTTTCATTTGATATCGTGTGGTGAATTGCTTTACAGGCAATAAGAAATTTAAAAGATAGTTTGAGTTAATGCCCCGAAACACATCCATATAAACAATGTTCTCAGCAGCGTAAGTGAAACTAATTTGACCGCGAGAAATATCATAACCACAACCAGTCCCATGGTACTCTACGGTACAAGCACATACAAGGTGAGAGAGTGTTGATAAGAATTTTCTATCCACGAAAAACTCCAGACATACTTAGTTCTAAGTACCAGGTTCAGCATCACAGTCTCTGGGGTTTTTTTCCCGTTCATTTAGCCAAATAACTTCATTTAAATTTCATTCTTGTTAGCTCCACACGATTTTACTCATCTTAGAAGAGGTAATGCGAAGTGGTGTGGGTACAAACAGTCTTCGTTATCCACTTCACCACCAAAGATCTCATCTAAGTTAAACAAAATTGTCTCGGGGAAAACAATATACTATTAAATACTTCATCATGGAGAGGCAGTTAAAGTTTTGATCTAACAGTGTAGCCAATCTCACCATCATTTACCCAGGACAGCCTCCTCCAACATAAAATTAGTTCTTCCAATAACTCCTACCAGAGTACGTCACATTTGTATTAGTCTTCTTGATACCAGACTAGTGTATTTAGCCTTGGGAAGACATCTTGTAACGCGCGGATCCAGTGTGGAAAGTCTCTCCTTACATGAACAATATCACCACAAGACAGCAGGAATAAAAACAAATAGCATGCTGTGGGTGAATAAGGCTAATTGACTCACTAGTGTACTGATCCATTTGCAGGTATGAGGTGTCACAGGATGGCTGAACTTCGACACCAAGGCAGGATGACAGAGGATGGAATAAATGAAGCTGATGACAACGGAATGAAAAGCAAACCTGATATTCTGACCAATAAACACTGGACAGTTTTTGCCTTTTTATTTTTCTTTGGGAGTATATGTATATAATGGGTAGTCATTGTTATTGTTGATGGTATTGTCTTTGCTGTTGCTGTCCTCGCAAAGTGACGCAAGAAATCTATAGTTAATATAATGAGAGACAGTGTGTGTTATGAGTGTGAGATACATGAGGAGTGAGTAGGATTCAGACGCAAAACACACACACACACACACACACACACACTAACCAGGAGAACAATCAGCAGAGGGCCGAGTGAATATGTACCATTACTCTATTCCTTCATTCACTCATCACTGAAGCGTCGAACATTGTTCGCCCTACCCCAGCCAACCAGCCAACCTACAGACCAGCCAGTCAGTCAGCTAACGAACTACTAAACCAACCAACAGGCCAGGCCAACCAGTCAGCTAACCAACCAACAAACAGATCAATCAGTCAGTCAACAAACTGATCAATCAGCCTACCAACAGATCGATCAGACCATCAGAAAATCAACTATCAAAGAAAACTACTCATAAGATTCTTAAACCATGTCTAACATTTGAGGTACAGTATTTCATAAAGTACAGCATTGAGTATTATTGTTTTTATCCTTGAGCGCAATGAAAGAGAATAAGGAAGATCGAAAACGTGGCACATGTAAGTATATCAGGAGGAGGGTTTGCTTGGAGGGACAAGTGCGGGTGGTGATGAATTATGAGAGAGGTCTGGAGCTGTGATGAGTTAGAGGGGGGGATGGAGTGGTGGGAGGGATTTTTTTTTTTTTTTTATGTGACCAACTTTGGACATAGGCTTCACAGCCTGCTTTCAAGGCCCAGTAGTCCTCCTACGTACCGCACACCTCTGCATGTCACCACTTCGGCGCTAACACCCACCGTCCATACTGAATACATGCTAAGGCTGTCTCATATAGGACTGGTGTATTGGTATTAGCGGGGGTATTTTTACATGTCGGCGGGCCTACTGGTAGATCAGTAAAGTCTGATTATATGAAATTCAAATCCTTACTGTTCCCTGCCTTAGCGGGATTTGAACCTGGGTCCGTTAGGACTGCAGGCCAACTCTCTACCGTTTGACCCACCGCCTCCCCCATTGATGGTAATGAGGTGTGGGGTGGATGAAGTGGTGATGAGTCTTGATAGAGGCTTCGAATGGTAAGTAGAATTGAACCATGCTTGCTGTGGGAATAGTTATGAATATGATAGAGAGGCCTGGAGTGATGAGAGGGAGTAGGGTTGATCAGTGAGAGAGACCAGAGTGTTGATAGAGAGTTCTAGAGATGAAATGAGTTGTGACAGGCTAAGAATTCTGGAGTGGTACGAGAGAGTGATGATGCGTTTTGATAAAGCCATCAGGTAATGATTTTTTTTCCCCCCTGCATCGTGAGTGGTCAATGATTCCTCATCATCAGTTATACATGAAAGAAATAAACTACTCAGAAATACAATAACAAGCACTAATATTCAGCTAATTTAACACAAATTCTTTCCTACGTACATTAAATTATGCAATTGTGGTTGAGATGCTTGCAAATGTTTAGTTGGTTCATATTTTAAATAATGCACCAAAAAATCGGCCATTATTTTCCATTACGTACTTCTTTTTAAGTACGCGAGCTTGTAGTTTTCCCATTTACATGAATTTTACGTATTTTAGATACGTTACATGCATTGCATGTGTGCTCCATAAACTAATTTTTTTATGTTGACGAGTAATACTAATAATGAATTTTGATTTCATATTAGTTATGATCAGTGGTAGACATCGTTACTCCAAAAAGTGACTTCGTTATCTGCTACTCCGTTACTTAGAGTAGTAACTTCATTATCAGTTACACCATTACTTCTTTACAACAGAAACGGAAGGTACCGTTTCTTCGCTACTCCGTTACTTGTATTAAATAAATTAAAGAAAAATATTAATTTCATTTTATTATATAGAAGTAACAAAAGGAAGAAATACAGTAAAGACGGTTGATAAAACCATCACTAGACGTCGTGCTCACTGCTCTCAGTCTGACAATCACACTGAACTTAATCTGGTAGTACTGGTACTGGCATCAATGGGTGGTGGCGGCTGGAGACCCAGTGGTGGCATGACCTTGTCCTTAACCTTTGTTTACGTCATCTATGTTCTCGGCATGCTGGCGGTTGGCCTGTAATTATAACATAAATATATCCATTACATTTATTGTGACTTGCACGATTGCGCAAAGTAGTTAATATAAGTACAAAAGAAATTTAAGAAAAGTAAACTAAATATTCTCCTTTAACCTTTTATAAATTTTAATTATTTACGTTGATTAGTTTTGGGGGTGTGCAGAGAGTGAGTGCAGTGCCTGGAGACGTGACACTCGCACATGAGAAGAGTGCTGTGAGGAGACTGAAAAATGGGGAAGCAGCTGGGGTTGATGAGGTGTATGCAGAGATGCTTAAGTGTAGTGGAGAGAGTGGAATGAAGTGCATGTTGGAGATATGTAAGAAGGCATGGTTGAGTGAAACTGTGCCTGCAGAGTGGAAAAAAGGCTGTGATTGTACCCCTGTACAAAAATAAAGGTGAGCGAAGTGAGTGCAAGAATTATCGTTGCTTAAGTTTATTGAGTGTGGTAGGGAAGGTATATGGAAGAATTATTATAAAGTAAGACAGATATCAGAAGTCCTAGTGAATGATGAACAAGGTGGCTTTAGGAGTGGCAGAGGATGTGTGGATCAGATATTTGCAGTGAGACAGACAGTAAAGAAGGCTTGTGAGAAGGACCATAAGGTATTAATGGCATTCATGAATCAGGAAAAAACGTATGACAGAGTGGACAGAGAAGGATTGTGGAAAGTTTTGCGCATGTACGGTGTAGATGGTAAGCTGCTAGATGCCGTCAAGAGTTTTTATGATGGTAATGAAGCATGTGTAAGGGTTAATGGGCATCTAAGTGAATAGTTTACGATCGGTGTGGGCGTGCGACAAAGTTGTATGATGTCCCCATGGTTGTTCAATATATTAATGGATGGGGTGATGAGAGAAGTAAAAACACTAGTAATGGAGACAGGGATGATGTTGGTAATGAATGGTAATGGATGGAATATCTCAAATTTGTTGTATGCTGATGATGCAGTACTGTTTGCAATACCGTACCGGACAAGAACTTGATAGGCTAGTGCAGAGTTTTGCTGATGTCTGTGAGCGTCTTGCCATGAGAGTAAATGTAGAAAAGAGTAAAGTGATGGTTACTGAGAGAGAAGGTGACTCCCAGTGCGATGTTACAGTGAATGGAGAGAGACTAAAAATGATGAGAGTTCAAATACCTGGGTACATTGATAGAAAAGAGAGGAAAATGTGCAAAAGAAGTTGAAAGTAGAGTGACACAAGGAAGAAAAGTAGCTGGTGCATTGAAGGCCTTGATAATAAACAGAGGCTTGAGTGTTGCAGCTGCACGAGGCTTACATGAAGGAGTGTTAATGCCAACTTAAACATATGGATGTGAGACTATGGTGTGGCATGAAAAAGAAACGTCAGGAATAAAAGCAGTGGAGATGGGACTGATGAGGAATATATGTGGAGTACAGAGGGTGAATAGGATACGGAATAATGTGATTCGTGAAAGATATGGAGTGAGGAAGTCGGTGGACACCAAAATCGAAGAGAGTGTACTCTCATAGCATGGTCATGTGGAGAGAATGGATGACTATAGAGTGGTGAAAAAGGTATATCTGAGCGAATTTGAAGGAGGGAGGAGGCGAGGTAGGCCAAGGAGAAGATGGAGAGATATGGAGGATAAGTGTGTGAGGCAGAGAGGTTTGGAAGTCAGTGAGGCTAGGGAACTGACAAGAGATGGAGCTGGCTGGGTGAGTGTTGTGAGGAGAAGTGCATGATCAGGGATTTGGCACCCTTTTTAACGTGATAGCATCCGGATTGACTCTATCTGATACATTTATGTAAAGCTACAGAACGTGGTGAATGTGTTAGGCTTATCTGATATAGCCAGGAGGCCGGGGGCTTGAATGATGAGTGAATGGAAGCGTGGCCCATTGGACTGGGTAAAATTGGGTTGTCTGAACATTGCTACTCCTCACCCTGTCCTAGGGTGAGAAAGGAGGTCCGGGATGATGGTGATGATGATGATGATGATTATTATTATTATATTTTAGCGATATTTTTACCATACCTGCCCTTAACCCTACCACAATTAGACTTTATTAGTTACTAATTACCCACCACATCAGTGATATCATATCACACCACCACTGCCAACATAATGCCAACATCACTGCCAACATACTGCTGGAGTGCCGGCTACCGCCAGTAACAACATTGCCACCACAACGAAGTTTCAGGTTACCGGTACTTCCACACCCTGACACCAGAACCACTCACCAGAATCACCAGGATCTAAATAGTACTACAACTACCAGTACCACCACAACCACTACAAATGTCAATACCACCACCACCACACCACGACAATCAGTCAGTCAGTCACCACTCAGGCACTCACCACCTACCACCACTACTATTACAGCACGACACCACACCAGTGACACCACCTACCAGCCTACCACCACTACCACTCACCAGCTCGGCAGTTACCACCAATACTGGTTAGTGGTTACTAGTACTACCACTAGTCCACTGCCACTACCAGCTAGCAGCTACCACAACTACCACTGCCGCCATAACCACTACTACCACATCAGGCATCTACCACAGCTACCATCTACCAGTACCACCAGGCACCACTACCATAATACTACTAGTCTACCATCTTCCACGGTCCACCACTACCAACACAACTACCACGGATACAGTAACCACCACACCACACTACCAATACCACCTACATGATACATTTACCAGACTATCACAACTAGTACCACGGCAGTGACACCACCTACCAGTCAGTAATATAATTTTATATTATTTATTTACCTCGAGGAACATGAGAAGCTCTAAGGTGGCATCGGAAAGGGTGGCTCTCTTGGCTCTAAGGACGTCCTTGCCAATGAAGAAAAGGTGCTCCATGGGGGCACTCGAAGGGATGGCTGTGCTGTATCTGGCAAAGACACATATCAGGGCTAGCTCCTTCAGGAAGGCCATGTCCGTCAGCTTGTCATCCTTCTTCAAGACATCCTCCAGCCAGGACTTGACCATGGCCTGTGCCTTGGACTTGGTTGATTTGTGGATGCTGTTGGTGTGCTTCTGGGAGTGCATCATAATATCGCCAAAACTGCATAAAATCTCTAGAATACCGCTAGATTTTTTATACCTAGACATGAAATACTGCCACTAAGTAGAAGTGAATATCTCTAGATCTAGTGAGAAAACTGCTAAACTGGCAACACTGAGTACTGTGGCATGCAGCCGGTTGCTGCTCCACGTCCACATTGGGGCTGGACTCCTCTCAGCTTCATTGTATCGGTGCACGCTATTGGCTGTTGGCTATTCAAGTGGCCAGTAGTGTGCGTCGATACAAATGAAGTAAGATAAGCAAAAGGTAACCAAAATGTAATGGAATAATGGAGTAACGTAACAAAAATTAACGGGGTAACGGACTAGGAAAATAATGGAAGTTACTCGGTCCGTTACAGTAAAAAAAAAAAATGTAATGAGTCCGTTACTCCGTTACTCAAAAATGTAACTTCATTAGTAGTGGAGTAACAGAATAATGGACTGGTGCCAGGGCCGTCTCCACACCGGGCCGGAGCATTCCGCTCGCCGTTTCGTGTGACGTCATAATCGGAGGCCATGCATGCGCAGGGGGACCGGGAGGCGTCATCGTCACTCGTCAGTGGCAGGACAAACAGAGAGGGGAATTGACCGCTGGCCATCACTCCTCCGTACTTCAGTCATTCGATTTAACTTATCCTACAAGATGTGAGTGTAGCTAAGTGGTGAATGTGAGTAGTTCATTTTAATATAATTCAAAGTTTTCAGGTCAAAATAAGTAATATACAGCGTAATAGCTGCATTTGACGGTTACACGAAGATAGGTAATTTAAGATTGCAAAAATGTGTAAGATACCTGACTTTTGAGTGATATATTTGCAAGGCACTCACAAGAGATCAGCCACCCTGTTTTTAATCGAAAATTGGTACTCATGCAAACTGTACTGTAGGATATTCACCAGTTTGTTCCAATCGCCATCTTCTTCTTCTTCTCCTTTCGGCTCTCCCCTTAGGGGTCGCCATAGCGGATCACCCGTCTCCATCTTACTCCGTCTTCTGCAACTTCTTCTCTTACACCTACAAGCCGCATGTCCTCCTTCACTACATCCATAAACCTTCTCTTTGGCTTTCCTTTCTTTCTCCTGCCTGGTAGCTCCATTTCCAGCATCCTCCTCCCGACATACTCCTCATCCCTCCTCCGCACATGTCCAAACCATCTCAATCTTGCCTCTCTAGCTGTCCCCAAACTGACTTTCGTGTGCTGTCCCTCTAATATGTTCATTTCTAATTTTGTCCAATCTCGTCACTCCTAGCGAAAAAAGCAACATCTTCAATTCTGCTACCTCCAACTGTGCCTCCCGTCTTTTTGTCAGTAGTACTGTCTCCACTCCGTACAATATGGCTGGCCTTACTACAGTCTTATAAACTTTCCCTTTCATTTCTGCAGAGACCCTTCTGTCACAGATCACTCCTGTCACCTTTCTCCACCCACTCCATCCCACCTGCACTTTCTTTTTTACCTCTCTACCACACTCTCCGTTACTTTGTACAGTTGACCCCAGGTATTTGAATTCATCTACCTTTGCCACCCCTACACCTTGCAGCCTCACGGTTCCCCTGTCATCTGTTTCATTTACACACATGTACTGAGTCTTGCTTCTGCTTACTTTCATTCCCCTTCTCTCCAGTGCATATCTCCATCTTTCAAGCTCTGCCTCAGCTTCCTCCCGGCTCTCACTACATATCACAATGTCGTCCGCAAACATCATTGTCCACGGAGGCTCCTGTCTAATCTCATCTGTCAATCTGTCCATCACCATTGCAAACAAGAAGGGACTCAAAGTCGATCCTTGATGCAATCCCACCTCCACCTTGAAACCCTCAGTCATTCCTACTGCACATCTATGGTAACGAATTTTGCTTTGACTGTAGCTTATGGTAGGCTATATACTGTAGACTGCTTTTTTTTTTTTTTTTTTTAATTAAGTAAATCATAATGGGAAGTTGTATGCATAATATTAGTAATGAAGTGTGAAAACACAGAATATTTTGAAATAACTTCGGGTACTAGAGTTTTTTCTACTTTGGCCACTAGGCGCTTGAAAAATGGCGTGCGATAGGATGATGGCGTCGACACCTCCAGAACGTAATCTCCTCTTGGTTAATTCTGTGCAGCAGCAGCAGCAACAGCTATTATACTCAGCTTCTCTCTTCTCTATTCCTTTTTTCCCTAAATTATAAATTGCATCCTTCTTTTCCTCAAGAATTTCTTTTCTAAACGATATGATTCCAACTTGTAGATTAAGATCTTCATTATCTGAGTGATTAAGTTCCTGTACTGTTTTTCCCATATCAGTATGTTCCCATATCCATAGGCTATGTTCCCTTATGCTTGCTGGGTATACTACCATATTTTCCATCGTTATTGTGTTGTCACTTTTATTTAACTCGGTATCCATTTATCTCATGTTTTCTTCTCTTATTCTTTCATCCCAAACCTGATTCATCTTAGCCTGATGTACTGGCAATTGTCTTCCATGTTCATCATATATATTTATTGTGCTAGTTGATGTTTTATAATAGCATTTTAGTTTATATATCTATTACCATACCTGTTTATTTTTATTATCACTGCTTTTTATTTCCTTGATGATTTTTTCTTCATGTACACTAATTCTTAAGTTCTATACCTTCTGTGCTTGTTATTGTTGATATAGTCTAATCCTGCACAGTGTTTGCTTGCCGTTTTTTCCTATTATACTCCTTCCTTTTCTTTATTTCTTCTCTTATTTCGCTATTCATCCAAAGTTTTTCTTTTCCCATTATTTTCCTTTCTTGTGTAAGTCTTTTTCAGAACTTCATTTGCTGTTTGTTTAATGACTTGGTTTATTTGGTTCAGATCCTGTACATTATGCTCAGTGGTTTTCCTGTCTACTTCAGTTAGGAATTTCAGTGGAGAGACTGAGTCAGTTTGAAAATACTCTATTTTCCTTTATTTTCCTTTCCTAAAGTTTGTGTTTCTTATTGGTGTTTCTCTGTCAAGTGTTATTAGACTGTGGTCTGTTATGTCTATCTCCTTGTTCTCATCTATACTCATTCTCTTACATATTTCATTGGTCATTTTGTTTACAAAAACATAATCTATTACACTTCTTTGGTCCCTCTGGCTCCGGGTGTATGTTCCTTCACATGTACTCTCGCAATTCATTAAATTATAGTTCCAAATCCAGTCAGTTATCATTCTTCCTATATTATCTGCTTTCTGTGTTCCAAGTATTCCTGTATGTCCATTAAAATCACCCAATATTACCAGTGTTGTTTCATGCAGCTCTTCAATTTTTTCTCTATGTATAGCCTATTCTCATTTTCGAGATCCTTATTCTATCCTTATCAGTCCTTTCCATAGAAAAATATACAAACAACAGCCTAATGTTTCTACCTATTATTTTTTCCATCTACATCAAGAACGTCTGTATGTTCTGAATTGATCTTGTTAAATGTTATTTCTGTACTTCTTCTCATTAGTAGGTACCATTAATCCTCCTCCTTTTTTGTCGTTTTCTTCTCTCATGCTTGTTATTTTCTCTGTCAACTCACTAAATTGTACCATATCTATATTATGCTGAGTTTCTGTCATACATGTCATTCTTTTCAATTAACTGCTCTATTTCATGTGCCGTCTCTTTTGTTACCTAGTCCTTGTATGTTAATTAATTATATTCTTATAGTTCTGTTTACTTTTTTATCTCCGTATTTTACATTCTTTGCCTCTCTCTTCCATTTTTGCTCTGTACAACTTCTTGGTTTTTATGTACCATCCTTTTCCTCCCCTTCCTCTCTTTCTCTTTAACTCTTCTCTTAGTTGCCTATCTATTTCACTTTTTTTTTTTTTTTTTAATGTGAGGAAGAAGGAACCAAAGGCAACGAGGCCGCAAAACTGTTCCTTCCAAGAGAAAAACAAAATACAAGAGAGAGCCAAATTCAAGATCCATTTATTTCGAGATGCCTGGACACACTTTGTTTGAAAGACTGGAGATCATAGGAAGCAGGAAATACAGACAGAGGGAGACAGTTCCAGAGTTGACCTGTTGCATAAATGAAGGACTGGGAGTAACGGTTAACTCTTGCATTAGAGAGTTGAACAGAAAAGGGATGAGAGTTTGCTGCTAGACGGGTGCTACGCACCCGTCGTAAAGGTGGAGGAATGCATGCAGACAGTTCACAGGAACAGTGACCATTGAAATAGCGATAGAAAAGAGATAAAGATGCAACAGTGCGGCGAAGAGACAGAGGTTGAAGGAAGTCAGTAAAAGGGGGAGAGTTAATGAGACGAAAAGCCTTTGACTCCACCCTATTGAGAAGAGCTGTATGTGGGGAGCCTCCCCACACATGATAGTTGTACTCCAAGCAGGGGCGGATAAAAACCCCTGTACAGAGTCAACAATTGTGAAGGGGTAAAGAAGGAACAGAGTCGGCTTAGCACACCCAATCTCCTGGAAGCGGATTTTACAAGAGATGTAACATGATTTTTCCAAGTCAAGTCCCGAGTAAATGAAACTCCAAGCATGTTCAATGATGATGCAGGATTAAGCTGAATATTAAACATTAGTGGGTATACTTGCGGAAGATTTTGTCCGGTTGATAGGTGCAAAAACTGAGTCTTTGATGCATTAAAAACAACCAGATTATTTTTACCCCAGTCAGAGATACGAGCCAAGTCAGACAATGGGTGTGCCATAGCCTCATCCCTTGTATGTTGAAGTAACTGCCGAGATGGACGTTGTCGGATTAATGGAAAGATGAAGGGTGGAGTCATCAGCTTATGAGTGGATAGAGTTAGATGTACAGCTTAGAAGGTCATAAATGAATAAAAGGAAGAGAGGTGGTGATAGGACAGAGCCCTGACGAACACCACTGTTAATATATCTAGGAGAAGAACGATGGCCGTCTACAACAGCGGCTATAGAACGACCAGAAAGGAAGCTAGAGATGAAGGCACAGATAGAAGGATAAAAACCGTAAGAGGGCAGTTTAGAAATGAAAGATTTATGCCAGACTCGATCGAAAGCCTTTGAGATGTCAAGTGCAATAGCAAAGCTTTCGCCAAAGTCCCGAAAAGAGGATGACCAGGAGCCTGAAAGGTAGGTGAGAAGATCGCCTGTGGAGCGTCCCTGACGGAACCCATACTGATGATCAAAAAGAAGACTGTGATAGGAAAGATGCTTTATAATTTTTGTATTAAGAATGGACTCGAAAACTTTTGAGATACAGGATGTTAAAGCAATTGGACGATAGTTAGAGGGTTGGGAATGGTCACCCTTCTTTGGGACTGGCTGAATGAGAGCAAACTTCCAGCAAGAAGGAAAGGCTGTAAGGTTCTTTTGCTATGCAATTCCTTTTCTTCTGTGGATCTGCTTCAAACCTTTAGGTTCCTAGCATTTCCCAATACGGCCACTTCTCTTTTTCTTCCTTCAGTTTAACCAAAAGTGGCCTTTCTGTTCCATCATCTATATTTTTTCCTAACCTTATCACTTTCTCAGTGTTTATACTACCTTCCAGTTTCAGTGAGTTCTCAAACAGATCTTTACACTTCTCAAAATCATCTCTCTCCCTCTTCCCAGGGTCCAGCTTTGTGGACTCCTGTACCCTGTACAGCACTACATTTTTTTCTTCTTTTCCTTTTCCTCTTTCTCTTTTGTTTGCCCCATCATTGCCTCTGATATGCTATGTTCCATACCCTCATAGGGGATTTCATTCACTATCCTCTCAAATACATTCTCAGTTAACTCCTAGTGGTATGTTTTTTCTTTTTCTTTTAATACATTTATCTGTTCTTTTAACTCTTTATAACTCTCTTTAAGTTTCTTTAGCTGCTTGATTTCTACCTTGCATCTTTTGCAGTACCAAGACTCATGAGGAAAGATCAGTTAAGTAGCATTGTCATATTAATACTGAACGTGCTTTCACAAAACAGATATATACTTTCATTGGTTCTCAGATGCATTATATTACTGACACTGGCACAGGCTTATTTGCAAGGAGGAAAGTAGCAAAATTTTCTTTAGAACGAATCATGGTATAAATTTTTCATTCCCAATGATACTTGAACTTGTATACAGCCTTTGTTCTGCCGACCAGTCATTCAAAACGAAAAATATAGTTTATTACACTGAACTCTTTATGGAATTCTTTGCTCCTGCTTAAATTCAGTATTAACTTTCTTATCAAATAAATGTCTGCGTGTATATTGAAATAATATAAAATACCGTTGTATATAATGAACTGTTGATTATACTGCAGTGGCACTAAAATGATTAATATTTTATCATCTTCACGATATCAATTACCTTGCAAGATGAATTCTTTATTCTGATTACGATACTTTTCTGCTGAAAATATGTGATTATCATCCAGTAATTACCATAACATCTATTACTTTGTGTCAGACAATAAATTAATGCCATTCGTATTAAATTTGCTAGATATACTTCATATACATTTACATATATCACTCTGTGTGCCGTAGGTAGCCACAAATTTCATACCTCCTATATTTTACTCTCTCTTGCCTCAACTTGCTAAACATGGTGGCAAGAGGCTGTGGAGTGTTGAATTAACATCTAATAGTTGCACTTGCTGACACTGCTTTGGAGAATTACACGTCACCATTAAAATCTGTGTGAATTGTGCTGCAAAGGGAATTAGACATTACCATTAAAATCAGTTTGGATTGTGGTGGATAAGGTGTTTGTCACAGACCCATTCATAACACATACCTACCCCCATACATGCAAGTCTCAGACATTTGTATTACAGTCATCATGTCTAAGTCTAGTATGCATTATTACCATACACATTTTTTAATCATGTGGTTTCAGTGTGCTGTACAACATCTTTTGATGTCGCTGAAACCTGCCATCAGGCATAAATGGACACTTATTTATGTGTTCTCCCACAGGTGTCTGAATTGGCTGAGGCAATCAGAGGTGTGTCTCATGGTAACCTAAATATCTAAAAGAAATACCGTTTTCCTCAAAGTAATGGTTCAGTCAAAACTAAGGTACATATCTTAAAAGGTAAACAGAAAGGATGATCTTACTTTTTCATTTCTATTTGTAGATATCTCCTACCTAGGAATCTAAGGAATACACTTATTCCAGAAAATTACCAAAAAGGATATAATTGAAAAAATATAACTGGGGAAACAATTTTCCTTCAACATAAGAAAATGGAAGATGATTTCCCAACATCTGGCTTCACACAGCACTGCCCCTCATAACTGAAAAAATCATATCTTTGCATTTAGTGACAACTACTTTTTTCCTGCAGATGCCACGGAAATGCTGTGCACCTGGCTGCAGATCCAATTACAGTGGGAGCAACACAGCATCAGTGTTGCGCTTCCCAAAAGACAAGGATCGTCGGGACCAGTGGATAACAGCTATTCACGGGAAGGATTTCTTACCTTCTAATGATGCTGTTCTGTGTGAGAAGCATTTTATCCCTGAGTTTGTCACTAGGGAAGACACAGTAACCTATCCTAATGGAACTGTGATAACAACAAAGAGAGGCAAAAGATGCCTTCCCTTCAGTTTTCCCAAACTAACCAAAATACCTGTTCAAGAAGGTGCCACCAAAACGAACAACTGTAGAGGAAAGGGAAAAACGCTTAGCTATGCGTGATGAATCAGTGTTCAATGAGTGGATTGAGAAAGACCGTATTGAAAGCTTCTCATAATTCTGTCGTGAATTTAATAACAGATTAACAAAACACTGGATGTCAGTTGTTAATAATGACAATGTGTCTTTTGTCAAAATTGTGATGATCAGCCAAAGGTGATGGTGTCATTTAAAGTGATGTCTAACTTATCATTTTCAACATGGCATCAAGACATCGCTTTACCACCTAGAAAATTCAACTGGATTTTAGGACCTGACAACTTGTGCAGCTTGTGGTCTAAGTTTGATTCACTGTTAAGTCACTTTGGAGCTTACCAAGATGTTAGTAACACTGATATAGATAAGACTAAGTACTGTATAAGAGTGATTAAAGACATGAAAAAAAAAAAAAAAAACTTAAAAAAAACAGTGACTGACGCACTGAACAACTTCCCCCTATTTATTCTGAAAACACCACGGTACAGTTGTGAGTTCTTGATTTGGGTTTGCACAGTTTATTATACAAGCCCCTCTTCAGTGATGCCACCAACAAAAATAAAATTCTTTCAAGATTTGCTCCCAAATCTTTCAAGATTGCTAAAAATATTTCAAGGCAGGTATAAATTTAGGTAATACCAAGGATAGACCGTAAAACCTCATGTCTCCGAACTTCCATGTATTCTCTCTGATCTCATTAGAATTGTCTTATGACAAGAGAATATAAAAATGTATCTTCCAAATAACTGTGATAAACGTTGGCTACATAAACCCACAGCTATTGAATAACCTAATGGGGAAAAAGGGTAATGATTAAATAATCTAATGCAGAAAAGGGATAATGATTAATGACTATCTCAAGCTGCGCTCCGGCTTCAATAAATCCTATCCATATACGAAAGAAATTGATCATTTGGAGGTACACTAGCGCTTTGACAATTTATTGGATTCAGTATAGCTATACTTCATCCCTGAATAAACCCAGAACAAAATAATTACCTGTAGTTATGGGATGTGTCTACTGGTTTAGGAGAGGAGAATCTCATCTTCCCTGGTGCTACTTCCTGGCCTGCACGCGGGGTCGGGACTGAAGGACAGGACAGGACAGGATGAGTTCCTAACCTCTGATCAGTGCGCAATACATGTTGGAGCGTGACTGCTAGGCAAGTTCCGATGGTTACCACTTAACAAATTCCATAGCAAATTAAGTTTATTAATAAAAATTTGTCAAAATTAGGAAAAATACAAGAAAAATGAGAATTTTTCAAGATTTTATACTTTTTAAAATAATTATTTCAAGTTTTCAATATAAGGGTCAATATTTGAAAAAGAATTCAAGCGGTGGCATCACTGCCCCTCTTTTTACAGGTCTCTGCATGAAAATGGTGTACTTATACTCCCCCATCCTAAGTACTTACAAAAGCTAAGTGTATGTGACACTAAATAGGGAGCATTTGATTTTTCACATGAGGCATTTTTGAGGCAAACATTTTCATCTTTGAAAAGTGAAGAAACTCTGGTCAATGTCCTGCTTGATGAAATTCATGTTAAAAAGTACTTAGCCTATAAAAGTGGTAAACTCCACTGAATGTCTGAAAATTCTCATGAACCAGCTTCAACTTTCCAAGCTTTTATGATATCTTCACTTCGGTCATCAAACACATTGCTGCTTTGTATCCAGTTAGTAATCTTACAGCGATAAGCTTCAACTGACACAGTGAGTTTTGATATTTCTCCATGACATAGGATACAAAGTAATTTCACTCATCTCATACAACAATCGTGTGAACAGGAATATGTTTGAAAAGCTGTGTGGTGGGGTTCTTAGTAGTTCTGTCCCACATCCCTGTAATCCCAGTGAGACCTTATTTTTGCTTTTTGATTCAGTTCACTTGCTGAAGAGTATCAGAAATAACTGGCTGAATAAAAAAAAATCCAATTCAGACTTTTGTGATTCACCTGGAGATGTCAGTACTGCAGAGGAAGCAAGTTTGTGCCATTAAAAAAGATTTATTCACATGAGCAAAATAAGCATGTTAAGTTAGCACCAATTTTATGTAAGAGTGTTGTTTCTCTCAACTTTGGAGAGACAGAATGTACAGTATGTTGTAAGATTGTTTGATGAGAAGAATGGTGCAGCCCTCAAAACATTAGGAAGTGATGATGTGTCAGGTACTATTGAATTTCTGGAACAAATAATTTCGTGGTGGAATGTAGTCAATGTTAAATCACAGTATAAGGGAAAGCATCTCAGACTACAGGAGTGTAATCCAGTTCTGGAAGACTTCTCAGGATCCTAATTTGAAATTTTTAAACAGCTTTTGCAAATGGCATAAGTCTTGGGAAGAATTAGGCCCTCTTCATAATGGGGAAAAGGTCAGAGTGGGAAAGCTGTCAAGGGAAACCTATTTTGCTCTGAGACACATCATGCTCGTTGATTTCCCCGTGTGACTACCTAATTAAACACCATCACTTCCAGTACATTTTACTTGGTAAATTTCAGACTGACAAATTAGAAGCTCGATTTGGTCAGTATAGACAAATGAGTGGGGGCAACTACAATGTATCTGTAGTCCAAGTAATGGAGTCCGAAAAAAAGTTGAAGATTATGAATATACTTTCCATGGCTTCTTCAAAGTCAAAACCACTAGCAGTCAAAGAAATCAGTTCTTCTTTAGATGATTTTGAGATTTCTTCATGTGATATTGCAGACGATTATCTCCGTATACTGTAGGTGATTCAGTGCAGAAGCAAGTCTTAACAGAACAGGACGTTTGTGTTCTGACATATATTGCTGGCTATATAGCTTATGAACAGTAGTTCAGAAGAAACTAAAATGTACTAACTATGGATCGCGACTGTCCTTGGATAAGCAGTTACGCATTGAAAATCCTGAAAATTGTCTGTACTTCACATTTCTTGACAGAGGAGGCTTGAAATGGCCTTCAGACTTCACCTTGTCTGTATATACTAGGACGTACCAGGTTTTCCAAGTTCTGGTAGGAGATTTTAAGGAAAAATTCCTCCGGTCCAGTAACCAATGAAAGGGTTTAGTTGAACTGTGCATTAGAGAGGAAGGGAATTAATTTGACTTCAATGAACTTTGCTCATGTGGTATTTTTGTGAAGAAAGTCCTTCTGTTCTGTATTTGGTCAATGACAAATATATTATTGAATAGTTTTTCAAAATCTTATAACAATGAAATAAATCAAAGTGGTTCGAAGAGATGAAAACAGCCTACCCTGCAGTAGAATTGAGTAAATTATTTTGTATCTGGATAGTTTTAATATTTGTACTACTTTCAATATATACTGCAGCATTCTAAATGAGTTTTATTCTGCATTTCACCCATTTTTTTTTCTTGTGGGTATATATATCTATGTCTATCTATCTATCTATCTATCTATCTATATATACATATATATATATATATATATATATATTTATATATTTATATATATATATATATATATACATATATATATATATATATATTCCAGCTTGGTTTAGTGGTATTATGTAAGATGAATTTCAGGGGATCCGTGAAGGTCAGAATTATTGAGAACAATTTAGGGATATTGCGTGATGCCATCTGGCATCATTAGCTGAAAAAAAAAAAAAAAAAAAAAAAAAAAGAGTCTTGAAGAATTCTGGTATTCGTTGACACAAGCCTACCCTTGTCTAGCAAAGCGAGCTATGGGTGCTCTGATTCCGTTTGCTATACATGCTTTCGTGAGTCTGGGCTTTCAGAGCTTGTTTCTATCAAAACGAAAAGTCGAAATTAACTTGATGTCAATGATGACATGCGTGTTGCCTTGTCAAAGACCACTCCACAATTTCATCATCTTATTCAAGCCAAACAACAACAACCCTCTCCTTGAAATGAACTTTTGGGCAGAATTAAAGTTTTGTTTTGTTTAATTTGCACAAGTTGGATGTATTTCATTTTTTTCATCGAGTGGCCATTAGTTTTTGCATGAAAAAGAGGGAGAAACATAATTCTTTGCAAAGACTGTTTTATACTTTTGTGTATGTCATACACTGCGTGAGGTAAATTTCAATAAAATATAGTATATTCATTGCATGCAAAATACTGTGTTTAAGTGATTATGTGCATTTTTGTACAGGAAGGGGTTCATAGCTTTCACCAGATTCTCGAAGGGACCCGTGACTCAAAAAAGGTTAAGAACCACTGGCTTAGACTATCAGGCAAAGAAAAGGGAAAAGTCATGCCATGTACAATCCACATGAAACTGTGTGAGCCAATGAATCACGGAAATAACTCTGGAGTATGTTTCTTGGTTAGCAGAGTTGGTCTACCAAAATCCTCAAAATTATATGTGAATTGGACAGCAGGGTCAAGTCAGAACAATGGATGAAAAGAGAATGGAGGACTAGAGCATCTTTCGTCCCGTGGGTCAAGACTATTGTTTCCAGACGCCCATTTGATCCTACGAATGCGCTATTGTCACCATTACGCATCAGATTAGGACTTAGGAAGCAGTTTGTCAAGGAGCTAGACAAGAACACTTTCAGATACATTCTACAAAAGTTCCCTGCTCTTAGCGGTGGGAAAGTGAAAGAAGGAGTATTTATTGGGCCCTAGAAAAGGAAGTTGATGTATGATCGATAATATGAGAATGCTGAAGTATTCTGTTGACTCCTGGGTTTCATTCAAGGAGTGGAAGAAAAGTTTTGGGGGAAATACTGTATGGACATTCAAACTGTGCTGAGATTGTTGAGGCCCTTCTAGAGACCCATCGCAAACTAGGTTACAAAATGAGTCTCAAATAACACTTCCTGACTCTCATGCAGGTGTTTTTCTGAACAAAATTGGAGAGATAAGCTAAGAAGAGGGTGAGCGATTTCACCAAGATATCAAAGGCATTAGAAGAAATACCAAGGCTACTGGAACACCAGAAAGATGTCTGACTACTGCTGTTCACTCAGACATAACTTGCCAGTGGAGTAACGAGGATGTCAAAAAAACGTTCTTTGTTGTCCAAAGTAACTTGATATGCCAGAGTTTATCACTAATGCGACTGCTATTTTGCTAGTTTTATTACTCGTATGTGTCATTTATTAGGTTAAATATGTCGATGACATAATATACAGGGTTTCTTTATAATGTATGCTAAAAAAAAAAAAAAAATGATACTAAGCAAATTAACTTCGTTTTGCTATTTTGAAAAATGACTATCGCACCAAAAAGCTTTTGCTGTCATTTTTTATGCCAGTACCCTCATATTGCCTTAGGACATATAACTACGGCAAAGCATCTAACAAAAATATAAAATTGAAGCACAGTGTCATTAATGATATTCTCTCTCTCTCCCTCTCTTTCATATATATATATATATATATATATATATATATATATATATATATATATATATATATATATATATATATATATATATATATATATATATATATATATATATATATATATATGTTGTATATCATAAGCAGCAGCAGCAGCCATTACAAGTCCACTGCTGGACATAGGCTTCCCCCAACCTTCTTCACGAATTCCATGACTGAGCCAATCTTTGCCACGTTTTCCCAGCAAATTTCTCTAGCTATCTCATTTCTCCACCTCCTGTCTGGCCTCTTCTGCTACACTTACAATCTCTTGGTGCCCAGTCAGCCAGCCTCTTGTTCCATCGGTTATCCCTTATTCATGCTACATGGCCTGCTCACCTCCATTTCTGTTCGTTTATAACTTCTCTATTATCTTTGACTTTAGTCTGTTCTCTCACCCAGGTTGATCTTTGCCTGTCTCTTAAAGATATTCCCAACATCGACCTTTCCATTGCTCTCTGAGAACGGATTAATTTATTTTCCATCGATTTTGTTAGTTTCTAGGTCTCACAACCATACGTCATAGCTGGAATTATACATTCGTTATATACTTTTCTTTTCATACAAAGTGGCAAGCTACTTTTCATAAAGTCTCTATGTTTACCGAAAGCTGTCCATCCAAATGTAATGCTTCTTTCTATTTTGCTATCATGATCTTTCGTTAATTTTAGTATTTGCCTAAGTAATTGTACTGTACTCTTCGACTTCTTCAAGAATTTCTTCGCTTATATATATATATATATATATATATATATATATATATATATATATATATATATATATATATATATATATATATATATATATATATATATATATATATATATATATATATATATATATATATATATATATATATATATATGGAGCCTTTGTGGTACAATGATAAAGTGTGCCTTTTTGTACAATGAAGAACGAGGGTTTACGCCCCACCAGGGTAAAAAACTTTGGGAGCGTTCTTCTGGCCACATACTGCATTGGCGGACACAAGGTGTGCTGTGGTTGAACAAGTGGCACATACTGTAAAGTATGCTTGCACCCAGTCAGCTTGCACGGGCCAATTACACTTGGTTCACAGACTACACACACATCCAAAGCCATTCCAACACAACAATTACACTTACAAGCACTTCTCACCCTACATACAATCTCTGCTTGACAGCCTAAGCTACTCGGTGGAGATACATTAGCTGTATCGTCCCCGCTTCGGTAGGGATAGGCCGGTCCTGCAGAGGACATTCAAACGGCTGGTGATTATATATATATATATATATATATATATATATATAGATATATATATATATATATATATACAGTGCATATATGTGTGTGTGTGTGTGTGTGTGTGTGTGTGTGTGTGTGTGTGTGTATTGCTTACTACCCCTATGTTCTCTAAAAGCAGTGATAAATTGTTACCAATGATTTGTACTTTGCTCATAGTATCTATAACTCTTATTTTATCCTATTATTACCATGGTTGAAAGTTAATGTAAACAAAAGTAAAGTTATGGTGTTTGAGAGGAATGAAGTCACAGAATGCACAGTGAGGTTGGATGGTGAGGATATGGAGAGTGTGAGTGCATTCAAGTTCTTGGGTAGTGTGATGAGTAAGGATGGAACTTTGGGGGATGAAGTGCGTGAAAGGGTACAGCAGGGAAGGAAGGTTATTGGTTCACTGAAAGCAGTGATGAGCAATAGGGAGGTGGGTATGGAAGTTAAGAAGTCACTGCATGATATAATTGTGATCCCTGTCACGGGGTTTTTAAGTGTATGCAATATTAAAGGATAATTATTCAAAAATGCTGATAGCAGGACAATGAATTGTCTTGTGAAAATCAAGCAATGATTACTTTATTCTGGTTTGCTTCGCCGATTCTCTAAGAACGAGAATTTATAAACTTTCTCAATAGTACACAGCAGAGACTAATTCTTCACAATTGCTGTTTGTTAGTACTGTTAGCCTCTGGAGAAAGTGACTTCACCCCTGACAATCAATAACTAATGCTAATAATGATATCAGGTTTTTGCTGATGCATTAACTCCTAGATGGCACACCGGATTTTAAGCTTAATACAAAAAGACTGGCCTAAGTACCAGTTATGAATAGCAAAGCGTTTATGCAAACTAGGAGCTATAAGTGAAATAAGCTTAATATGGAAAATAAAACACGAGTTTACATTACATTAAGCTCAAGAAAAAGAACTGTTAAATTTATTGATTACAAAGAAATAAATTTACATTACATTTCAAAATGAATTGAAAATAAGGAGATCGCACTCACTCGCTCACTCAAAAGCTAACTCTTAAACCTAGGATAAAAAATGAAAAGAAATACTGGTCAAAGAGTGGACTAAGCGTATGACTGGGCGTCGTTGCTGGAAGGACACTTTACTCGCTAAGTCTCTCGCCAATCACAATACTGTAGATGGAAATTCAGGAACTGGACAACGGCGGCACTGCTACGCTCTGGGCCCAACCTGTTTTTGTGGCGAACAAACCTTGACTGACTTCAAATCGTGGGAAAGAGGCGAGCGTCCAGCCGCATTACTAACGGCTAGAATGAGCGAAACACGCCCATGATAAATCGCTCAGCGGAAGTGCTAATGTCTCACACAAAGGCGATCATTTATGACAGTGAAAAATTGTTCTGAAGACACTCCCGACCGGGTAAATATGCAGCGATTAAACTGAACGATAAACACTGGGATTCCACTAGAGTTTGCGGTTTCCCACCAAATGATGTCCCGAGCCAACTCGTGACATTACGCCCCATCAAAAGTTGAAATTTTTTTTGTCAGGAAAAAAATTTCAATATGCATGCATATAAATCCTACTCAATCACACAAGATTCACACTGTGGTGTGTGTGTGCTATCCTGCTACAGGAGAAAGTCACAGTCGCCAGTGAGCGAAAAAACCTCGTATTTACGTTAATATAAGCAAGCTTGAGAGAAAAACTCTGTGACCATGGTAAAAAATCCTGTACTCAGGTCAAACTGAGCGAAAAGTTCGCTACATTTACATTAACCCCTCGGCTGCGGCAATGGTGGGGGGAGCTGTATCCCTGGTGCAGCAATCCAGCCCAAAATTACCCATTTTCAACTCAACAATTCTCATATTATTTATTAAGATAAAGCCAAAATAAAACATGCACAAGAAAGCTCAACCTTTCTTCTTACCTATGAGCATTTCAGTGAAGGTCTATGTTCTCATGTGTTGCTGTAGAGATGTGTGGAAGCAAAGTCATTTTCGCTGTTTTTGCCCAGTGACTGAGGCGAGCCAACCGGGAGGCACTGTTGCCAAGGCCGTCCAGGCTCACCACTGCACCACTCATCTCCACCACCCCGCTCCACCATTTCATTTGCACTATGCTGTGTGTGTCTTAGCACTTCCATCATTATACTGAACAGTGAAAACTTATTCAGTAGTGGTAAATTTCAGTGAAATACAGTATTTCCTTAGCTTATTTTTTTTTATTATTACTCTTATAAAATAGTCTCTTTCACTTATCAGAAAAGTCACTTTTATCCCCACTTTCGTTTCTGTTATTACACCTACAATTACACTTACTCAGTAATAGTAAACATCAATGAAATACAGTATTTCCTTAGCTTATTTTTCTATTATTACGCTTATAAAATAGTCTCTTTCACTTATCAGAAAAGTCACTTTTATCCTCACTTTCATTTCTATTATTACACTTACAATTTCACTTACTCAGTAATAGTAAACTTCAATGAAATACAGTATTTCCTTAGCTTATTTTTCTATTACTATGCTTATAAAATAGTCTCTTTCATTTATCAGAAAAGTCACTTTTATCCTCACTTTCATTTTATTATAACACTTACAATTACACTTACAAATAGTCTTCACTTATTTACAGATGAGTCAAAGAGTCTAGAATTTGACGAGTGTGTGGAAGTCACGGTAGCAGTCGCCTATGCATAAGCCCACCTGACACTCTTGACACCATGTTGCCACTTTCCTTCTCACCTGCTCACGCCTGGTAGTGTTCTTGCAGACATGACACAACACCTGCCTTTTTGTTCCACCCTCTGATGTTGCTGTATGTGCCAAGTAATGGCGCTGCAAAAACTCTTTACCTGCCAACCTGTCAGGCAAAGCAGCATATCTCCTTCCTCTTTCTGTTGTTTGTAGTGTTCCATATTTTTCTAGCCGCTGGAACACTACATTGTAGGAGAACTCACGAACTTTATCTTCTTGTGTGACCGAAAGAGGTACAAGTTATATGCATTGAGAAGTGTCACATCCACAAGATGCAGGAACAACTTGATGTACCACCTCACTGTTTTCTGGACACACTCAACATTGCACAGTTGCATGTCACACTTATCAACTAAGTTCATGTTCAGGTTATAGTCCAACACTGCATCCGGCTTCTGAATTTTCTGTCCTGTATGGTGGTCTGTTTTGTCTGTTTCTATCATGTTCCCTTTGTGAACTGTTGTCAGCACAGTCACATCTCTCTTGTCCTGCCAGCCAATTAACAATATGTTGTATGATTTTGACAACTGTACACTTCCTCGTCCTGCAGATGGTGCAAACATTGGCATAAACTTGCGATTCCTTCGTACAGTGCCACAGGAACCAGTGCCATTAGTGTGGAGGAATGATGCCAAGGAAGGGCTGGTATACCAGTTGTCAGTATAAAGAATGTGACCTTGACCGAGGTAGTTTGCTATCAGTTTCTTCACGACAGCTCCTGACACCCCAAGAGGATCGTTCCGTGGAATGTCAATGTCTATTGCTGTGTAGACTATCATGTCCAACACAAACCCAGTGTGGCAGTCACACATCACAAATAGCTTGATCCCAAAGCGGTGTCGTTTGGATGGTATGTACTGTTTGACCACTAGTCTACCTCTGAACAGTACGAGCGACTCGTCGATCACTAACTTCCTGAAAGGGACAAAGTACTTGGTGAAGTTTCCTTTCAGCATCATGAAGAGATCACGAATTTTCCACAACCGGTCTGTGTTGGAGGGATATCTGTTGTCTGCGAAGTGAAGAAAACGCAGTAGTACCAAGAATCTGTCCCGTGGCATATATTTACCAAAGACAGGTGTAGGGATTTGGCCATCATTCTTCTAATAATCGCTCAGCACCTGCTTCTTGCAGTGTGGCATGAGCATTAGCAATGCCAAGAATGACACAAGGTCGGCCCTCACAATATCTTTCCACCTACGAACAAGAGACCTGGGGGAGAACTCGTGCTGCTGAGTGATGAACTGGTGATATAAGTTTGTCTGGGTACAGATGAGGTCGATTATATCGTCCGTAAAAAATGCCTCAAAGTAATCCATTTCTGGGACATCCAGCCGGTTTGACCAGTCTTCTGTAACACCACTGTTACTGGCATCAAATGGATGGATGTCAGGTGTAAAATTCCTTCCATCACTCCAAGTGAATGAAAGTTGCGTGGAGCTGGTGGGAGGTGGTGGTGGAGACGGAGTGGGGCTGGTAGGAGGTGGTGGTGGAAATGGAGTGGGGCTGGTGGGAGGTGGTGATGGAGACGGCATGTGCGGGGTGTGAGGTGGTGAAGGAGATATCATCCTTGAGGTGCTAGGCTGTGGTGATATTTGCTCTGATTGTTCTCTGTAAAATTGTTTTACAAGAGATTTTACTGCATGGCTTGGTGCCATGGAAGATGCACGGGTTGATTTTTTTTTTGTGGTGATGTGAGATGGGAACACTGGCTCCGGCAGATCCATGCACACTTTGTCCCATTCCACTCTCACCCACTTCACTTTCACTTTCCTCTTCACCAGCACTAGGAAGTATATTACCTAAATCTTGCTCTTCTTCACTGCAAGACTGTTCACTTTCTTCACTAGTATCTGTTTCACTGTCTTTATCAAATAGCAGCCCAGGGAACTTTGATGGTGTAACATACTGTTTTCGCTTCCTGCGTGGTGTAGTGACTTTAACAACTTTTTTCTTGCTTTCCTTTACATCTACCACTTCACTATCACTGTCACTTTCAGTTGCAGGTGTATATTTACGTTTTTGTATTCGTTTCCGAACTGTAGCTCTCCCCTGCTTGCTAACACCACGCGATGTAGAGGGTATGGGAGACTCGGAACGACTACGTGACGACTCCATGGCTGCTGGGCACAAATGGGCACAAACTGGGGCACAACAGTAAGGTGAAAGGATAATCTAGCAACCCCAAGTAGCGTGGCAGAATACATAACATGCACCCGCCAAAATTCATGGTGGAATTTTTTAAACAAAAGTGTGACTTTTAAAAGGAATGTTGCAGACAGTCAATCGGACCTTTTAAAAGGAACGCAGCAGACGAGGAATTAACAACTAATTGTTATGTAGCGTAATGTATGTAATACACGGTGTAGGTGTGACAGTTGTGGTGTAACTGTACCTACGTGTAAAATCATTTTAATACAAATTTATAGTAAATAATGACGACGAGGCAGAAGAGAAGGGGCAGCAGCATGCGACAGGGACGACCAGCTGATCTGCACAGCAATGCTGCATCCACCAGCTGCACCTGCGAAAGGAATGAAGGTTGAGCATCAAAAGTGTCATTTCTCTCTCTCTGCCTAGCAATCAGTATTTATGTCATTATTAACCAGGAAACGTAATTCTTGAATTCACGAATTTCTTAGAACCCTTATAGTTTACTGCTTAACGCCTATTAACTAGGAAAGGTGCCAGTTCTTGAATTGCTCAAATCTCTTAGAACAGGCAGTTTACTAGTTAACCTAACATTACTAACCAGGAAACGTGCCAGTTCTTGAATTGCTCAAATCTCTTAGAACGGGCAGTTTACTGGTTTAACCTAACTCTGCACTTACGATTAATAACAGGAAGCTGAGAATCGCTACGCAATCTCGGGCAGGTCACATTTTAACACCCTCCGTGGGTGTGAACACTCATGTGGATAATGTGCATTCTCCGGGAATCCTCTGCGAGGCCCACAGCTCGAGATGTTCCACAAGGTAAAATTCATACACAGCCTCGGATTGTCTCTGCAGGGTTCTCAAACTTCTACCTTAACTTACGGTACATATGTATGTACAGGCCCCAGACATACTGTGTCCTGTGGGGCCAACAGGTGAGATATCAGGTCTACACTTTTAACTAGGAACCAGGCTGATCCTTGGATTACTCAAATCTCTGAAGACGCCTATCTTACGGAACGCAGCATACAACAGTTGCCACTTAGTAAGCAGTTAGCAGGCGAGACATCAGGTCTGCACCTACTTCACCACTGCCCTGTCTCTCAACTGACTCAGAGATTACGGGTGTGGTTTCACATGGCACAGGAAGGACACGTCCCTGTTTAGTGGTACGTGGACACACATTGCAGGAACGCACAAACCTATCTATGTCTCGTCCCATCCCTGGCCAGAAGAAGTCAGCTCGGATACGTCCCTGGGTCTTCCTTTTGCCCAGGTGACCTCCTGAGGCTGAACAATGACCTCATTCTAACACTGCTTGGAGGTACTTGGCAGGAACGACAAATTACAGTCGAACCTCACCCTCGGTTGTTCGTGACTCACGGTAGAGCCGTCCTTGTTTGCGAAGGATCTTGGCTTGAGCTCCCCATGAATACTTTATCACTCTACCCTTTTGTTTCTTTCGCACGGCATCAAGTGTTGGGTCACAATGTTGTTCTTGAACAACAACTTGGCTACACATCAGATCTTGCGGCGATTCAATGGTCACCAGGATGACACAGTCTGGAGCCTCAGCCATGGCTCGTGTTACTGCAGCCAAAGTCTGAGTAGCATCATCTTCGGTGCAACTATCCTTGGCACCTGGAATATTGCCTATGATAAGGTCAAATAAAGGTTCTGGCATGACAACTGCGAGTGTCGTACCAGTGTAAAATGGAGATGCCACCTGGATACATGCCTCAGGGAACAATCTCACTGATCCATCAATAAGGGGAGCTTGGATCTGTCGACCTGTGTACTGCTCAGGTCGAACTAGACTCTGCTTGACAGAGCAACCTGAGGAACCATTGTCTCTCAGGACCTTCACAGGAATGGCTCTCACAAACTCTGGCTGAACAAGGAAGGTACTGTCACCTGTGCGAGGGCCTGTGGAGGAAGCAGCTAGCCACTGATTAGGCTGCTGAATAAATGATGTGGCAAACATGGTGCCCTGTGAATTAGATACTTGAGGGGTCGTACTCACTGCCTGGGAAGATAGTGCATTGGCCATCTGTGGAAGGGGGTTCACTGTTGCTGTGGGACTAGAGAACTGTGGGAGAGTACCCGTACTGGTAGGAACATGACCACCGTGTTGCTGCTGAGGAATGAAGGCTGCGTTCGCCTCCTGCCTCCTAATCACTTGAGCTGGTGCTGAAAAGGACAGTCACGACGGTCGGTTGTGTGGCTGACACTGCTGCTGGTTAGGGTACTTGTTGTATCGCTTCCAGTCAGGCTTCTGAGTGTTTTGCCCCTGGTCCTTCCTCTGCGGTTTTGGACCTTGGCCATTATTCTGAAAACGGCCTTGTTGCTGGGGTTCAGTCTGAGATGGTTTCCCAGGTTTATCAGATGTCCTGTTCCAGGTATGATGCTTGCAAGTTTGATACCCGTATGCAGTAAAGAATGAGTCAGCCTTCTTCACCATTTGGCTGGCATCTCTTACCTGGCAGATCTTAAGCTGAGCCATAAGTTCAGTAGGCCACGACTTTTCTAGCTGCATGCGCAGCATAAGGTCAATTATCCCCTCACGTGTGGAAGGAGTTTCATCTTTCTCCATCCACTCATCTAAGTAAGCAGTAAGCCGGTCAACAAACTTAACAGCAGTCTCTTTATCCTGTAAATGCACCCTCATGAACTGACTCTTGGCGTCGTCAACTGTGAGACCGTACGCTTTAACGAGTGCGGCCTTCATCATCTCATATGTGAGATTGTCTCCACGAATTCTGTGAAGAACATCTAGGGCAGGGCCCTCAAAGAGGCTAAGAAACTGAAGCCGCTAAGCTGCATCATCCAGCTGGTAAAGTTGAGCCATGTCTTCAAAATGAGCTATGTATGGCTCGATTCCCTCACCTTCCTTGTATGGGGGAAGCTTGATATGTGGGGTTACCATAACATGAGCAGGGAGAGCGCTCTTGGAGCTTGGACCAGCTGCACCAGATGTGTCTGAAGCCAAGGAATCTCGCTTGAGCTTCAGCACTTCAAATTCATGTTTTTCGCGTGCCTCTCGCTCGGCACGTTCGTGTTCTCATTCTCTCTCTCGTTCCTCATGCTGTTCTCGCTCATGTTCTAACTCGAGTTCGTGCTGTTCTCGCTCGTATTCGAGCTCCTTTTCGCGTTCCTCACGCTGAATTCGACGCTTTTCACGAGCATCATTCTCACTCTCACGCTGCTATTCGTAATTAAACCGAGAGAAGGACAAACTCCTTAATTTCAGTTGGGTCCATAAGACCCTTATCTTTGGCTTCCTATACATAGACACTGGTGGACATGATGCTAACTCAATCTAATAAACTAGCGACTCAGTACTGACTGCAATTTTTTTTCAGAGAAAGATGACAATAATCGAGAATAAAGAATATAGACACAGCTTAGTGGTGACCAGTTTTATCTAATTAAACTGGTAAAAAAAAAAAAATAAACAACTGACTGTGAAAACTACTATGTAAATTAATAAAAATGAATCAATAATCACCAATAAGGTAGTGCCTATAGACTTTAATGATAAATACCTAAGTATGAACGAGTGAGTATTATCTCGTGAATAGCTTTAGAGGTACAGTAGGAGTTAATATCCTGGAATGAGGTCGCCAATTGTCACGGGGTTTTTAAGAATGTTGCAATATTAAAGGATAATTATTCAATAATACTGATAGCAGGACAATGAATTGTCTTGTGAAAATCAAGCAATGATTACTTTATGTGGCTTGCTTCGCCGATTCTCTAAGGACGAGAATTTATAAACTTTCTCAACAGTACACAGCAGAGACTAATTCCTCACAATTGCTCTTTGTTAGTACTGTTAGCCTCTGGAGAAAGTGACTTCACCCCTGACAATCAATAACTAATGCTATTAATGATATCAGGTTCTTGCTGATGCATTAACTCCTAGATGGCACAACGGATTTTAAGCTTAATACAAAAAGACTGGCCTAAGTACCAGTTACGAATAGCAAAACGTTTATGGAAACTAGGAGCTATAAGTGAAATAAGCTTAACCCGCCCCATCCCAACCACTTTTCCACCACTGACTCCCCTCAATCCCGACCATTTTTGGATTTTTTTTTTTTCACTCAAACCTCCGCTTTTAGTGAGAAACATCGAAAAATCATAGAGAAATCGCTCACCTGAGGTTTAAAATACTCGATTCAGGTACCAGTACCTCCTTACCTTACTGTGTTTTCTATGAGGCTGGCTCCAAAGAAAACAAGTTCTATGGGAGTGTAACAATTCCACACCACTCATAAACGGTATTTATTTATTTATTTGGTATGAATATATATGTAGTACTAGAGAATATTGGTTTTCAAACAGTAATATAGGCAATATAAGCATTGTTTCACTTATCAACATACCTGACCTTTTTTGGCGACGTTACCTGATCATCATTTCTGACTGTTTCTAACTATAATGCTAGGTAATGTTTGTCCTTCACACGGTTATCGATTGGGCAATCAATCTAGCCCTGAATTTCGTACCGTGGCATGACATGGCTTTACTGGCCAGGTCACTGGTAGCAGGTGAATTGCTGAGACAATGGCATGCAGGGGGGGGGGAGGTCATGCTGGGTAAGGCATTGTCCCTGCCTGACATCTTCTAGAGGAAGGTGTCCCGTGTATACATACCAAAAATCACTCGCAAAAATTGAAAATTGTGCCAATTAGGGATCTTGCAACCGCGTTTAAGTACGTGAGCGGGATAGGCAGTGACAAAATATGCAGACGTTGAATCACGTCCACGGGACGCCGAGGGTTAATATGGAAAATAAAACACGAGTTTACATTACATTAAGCTCAAGAAAAAGAACTGTTAAATTTATTGATTACAAAGAAATAAGTTTACGTTACATTTCAAAATGAATTGAAAATAAGGAGATCGCACTCACTCGCTCACTCAAAAGCTAACTCTTAAACCTAGGAAAAAAACGAAAAGAAATACTGGTCAAAGAGTGGACTAAGCAGGTGACTGGGCGTCGTTACTGGAAGGACACTGCACTCGCAAAGTCTCTCGCCAATCACACTACTGTAGGTGGAAATCCAGGAACTGGACAACGGCGGCACTGCTACGCTCTGGGCCCAACCTGCTTTTGTGGCGAACAAACCTTGACTGACTTCAAATCGTGGGAAAGAGGTGAGCGTCCAACCGCATTACTAACGGCTAGTATGAGTGAAACACGCCCATAATAAATCGCTCAGCGGAAGTGCTAATGTCTCGCACAAAGACGATCATTTATGACAGTGAAAAATTGTTCTGAAAACACTCCCGACTGGGTAAATACGCAGTGATTAAACTGAATGATAAACACTGGGATTCCACCAGAGTTTGCGGTTTCCCACCAAATGATGTCACGAGCTGACTCGTGACAATCCCTACCCTGATGTATGGAAGCGAGGCTTGGACCTTGCAAGAGGGGAGGCGGTGGCTCAATCGGTAGAGAGGTGGCCTGTAGTCCTAACAGACCCAGGTTCGAATCCCGGCTGGGGCAGGGAACAGTTTAAGGATTTGAATTTCATTAAAATCAGGCTTTACTGATCTACCAGAAGACCCGCCGACATGTCGTAAAAATACCCCCGCTAATACCAATACACCAGTCCTGTATGAGACAGCCCTAGCATGTATTCAATATGGACGGTGGGTGTTAGCGCCGAAGTGGTGACATGTAGAGGTGTATGGTATGTAGGAGGACTGCTGGGCCTTGAGAGCAGGCTGTGAAGCCTATGCCCAGAGTCGGACACATAAAAAAAAAAAAAAAAAAAAAAAAGTCAAGAATGAGAGCAGTGGAAATGAGTTACTTGAGAGGAGCATGTGGAGTGGCATGGAGGGACAGGTTGACGAATGAAGAAGTGAAGGAACGTTGTGGGGAGGATGTGGATGTGGTTGAGAAGATTAGGAGAAATACACTGAGGTGGTTTGAACATGTGGAGAGAATGGAGAATGAAAGACTGACTTAGAGATTGTATGTAGGTGAGGTGGAGGGAGGGTGAGGGAGGGGTAGACCGAGGATGAGGTGGAGGGATGGAGTTGAGAAGTATTTGAGGGAGAGGGGATGAGTTGGGGGGAGGATAGTCAAATGTTGGGAGACAGAACGACTTGGAGGCGTTTTGTCTGCGGCCACCCTTTGTGGGATTAGGGCGTCGGACTATAGATAGATAGATAGATTACCATGGCCATGTGTTTGCATTATAATTATTATTTTGTCTTATCCTACATAAACCAACTATTTAATCCAGCTATGTACACTGCAACCCATACTTTCCTTATTTTATAATATCCATCGTATTCATCAATGATTAGGGACGTACGGACTAGTACTCATATCTATGTATTTTCCCACTGTGTCTGGAGACAGAACTTTTAGTTGCCCCGAGGAAATTGTTACTAATGATTTCTTAATAACAGTCTATCTATCTATCTATAGCCTGACGCCCTAATCCCGCAAAGGGTGGCCGCAGACAAAACGCCTCCAAGTCACTCTGTCACCCACCATTTGACTCCCCTCCCCCCAACTCACACCCCCTCCCTCATATACCTCTCAACTCCATCCCTCCACCTCATCCTCGGTCTACCCCTCCCTCTCCCTCCCTCCACCTCACCTACATACACCCTCTTAGTCAGTCTTTCATTCTCCATCCTCTCCACATGTCCAAACCACCTCAGTGTATTTCTCCTAATCTTTCAACCACATCCACATCTACCCCACAACGTTCCTTCACTTCTTCATTCGTCAACCTGTCCCTCCATGTCACTCCACATGCTCCTCTCAAGTAACTCATTTCCACTGCTCTCACTCTTGACTTGTTCCCCTCTTGCAAGGTCCACGCCTCGCTTCCATACGTCAGGGTAGGGATCACAGTACCATCATGCAGTGACTTCTTAACTTCCATACTCACCTCCCTATTTCTCATCACTGCTTTCAGTGTGCCAACAACCTTCCTTCCCTGCAGTACCCTTTCACGTACTTCATCCCCCAAAGTTCCATCCTTACTCATCACACTACCCAAGTACTTGAATGCACTCACATTCTCCATATCCTCACCATCCATTGTAAAAATTGTATAAATTGTTAACATTATTTATTCTTATGTAAAGGTTAATTTGGGTAATACGTACCTATGTGTAACTGTGCATAGCTGTGAGAAGGGCTACGTGACTGCTTTCACTGACTGGTCTCGCCACTGTTTGTGTTCTGATTGTGTAGCGTCTTTTGAAAGCTAGACCTGGGAGCGCGCCCGACTCTCTACCATTTCAAACCAGGGCGTCATCCAGGGAACAACTTTTACATCTAGTCAAGAATAAAGAGGAAAAACTAGCGAGGATTTCAAGTTTATCCTTGCCTACAATCATTGTTTCATTATGCAGAAGTGAAGGATATTTGAATTTATTTATAATCCGTTCATTTTTATTAATATTTTTAATTGAATACAGTTGTCCAGTGGGTAGCAGGTAGAGGCAACCATCATCCCCACACTCTGTGTGTGCTGCCTACGTCTTCCTTCTGTATTGTTCTGTTTCTGCGTGTGTCCACCACTCTTCCTATTTTTCTCATCCATTCTATCACTTTATTACTTTTCTTTCCACTTCAGTTTTCTCTTCACTGAATGAGAAGCCAAATGGTTTCCTGTAATCAGGAAACCGTTTACCACACTGGGTGGTAACCATATTGCCAAATAACGGGGTGGCGTGAAGACTACTATGGTGCCCTGTTACCTGGATGGAGAGACGCATACTTGGCATCCTCTCAGGAAACAACCTCAACAGTAATATCTGCTTCTCGCTGTGGTGAGGCACTGTCAGATGCTTGGTAACATCGCTTCACTCTATGGGACGACCTTGTAAGGGCTTTTGCTTGCCTGCAGGATATAGGTCTGTTCTATCAGACAGACTGGGGTAGCACAACAATAACAACAACAACAACAAAGGTTGCCAGGTGATGGCAAAATCAAACTAAAATTTGTCACCTTAATCAAAGAGCTAAAAGTGAAAGTGTTGGTTTCTCTGACCATTCCCTCGTAATGAAGGATATGTATCATATTCATGAATATCAGTATTTTTATTTGATTGGGAAGGTCAGATTATGCTTTTACGTTTTACAAGATTTTTTCTTCTCGAAATGAAATCCAGGATATTCCATCTCGCCCTGATGTCGATGGAAATTTATCGTTATTTTGTTTTCAGCAGTAATTGGTAGAATTTGATCTATCGATATTCAAGTTATATATATATATATATATATATATATATATATATATATATATATATATATATAAAATCAGAGAGAGAGAGAGAGAGAGAGAGAGAGAGAGAGAGAATATTGATATAAAAAAAGAGAAAGGGAAGTTTAAGACACTGTCGGTGTATATTCATGAGCAGGCCATAAGTTTTATTTAACAGTATACTTAAATGCCTAAGAGTCATTGATACGTTACCGTGCAAACCAATGAGAGCCATCACAACTCATCACCACTCTCCCCAGCCACTCCAGTCCTTGCCATCACAATTCGTCGCCAGTCAGTAACTACTGTATATACATCTCTCCTAAACCTTTCTCTCAGTGCTCTATACCTCTCTGAATCTCTATCACAACTTATCACCATTCCCAGCTTTTTTGGCGGAACTCATCAGTCTCACCCGCCTCTCCAAGCGACCCCTTCTCCTGCAGTTTAAGGTTCAGACTTGTTTTCGGCCTTCTTCATTTCGCCATAATATATAATACGTTCAGAGATAACTACTACCAGCCTGTCGACTGTACTGTACATAAAAATAAAAAAAATTCGATCAGGCTTCAGAATATGCTTGGGTAGCTCCAATCGATTGTACGTTACCTAAGTACTGCTTGATCTAGTTCGCGTTTGGTGGGTTGGGTGAGGCTGTCAAAACACTGAGGGTTTGAGTAACGAGTCAGTGGATTTGTGATCCATTATCATTGCCAGTCTGTTGATAGATTTCCTATCAAATGTTCATAGCTTTTTCTGCTCATGAATCCTACACATCTTTCATCCACCTCAGGCAAAACACAAAGCATTTCCTCATCGTTACATACACCAAAGATCCATTGGACTGCCCGGTGGGAGTGGCCAGATTCATTCAGTCCATTGTGGTAATATCCAGTTGCACCAAGGGACACAACAACAACTACAACAATAACCGAGAATACAGGAGCAATAACAACGTACTCCACTTCTATTCAAAGGGAAAAATAAACATTTAAAACTATCCAGTGTTTATTGACAAGAATATATGGTTTGCTTTTCACTCATTGTCTGTTAGACTCCGACGTTTCTGCTCTCCGTCACCCTGCCTCACTGTTCAGGAAGTTCAGCCATCCTGCGCTTCTGGTGACCTGCAAGTGAGTCATCACACTTGAGTTCATTATGCTCCTTTGAACATAAAACGTCATTTATTTTATATATCTTGTTTTATGATGATTTTATTGACCTAAAGAGAGCCTTATATGAATCCGTTCACTTCAAAGTTCCTACACTAAGCTGAATGAAAAAAAAAAAAAGTCTTATAGTAGGAACAAGAAAATAAAAATGGCGTACTCGGACAAATGAGTTCATGGGAGAAGAGCATTGTTATGGAAGATCCTGATTCTGACTAAGTGATGAGTGATAGTTAAAGGTTATACAATTGGCTCAGAATTTAATTATACTGTATACCTCACCACAATTAAACATTTCTGTGGTGTATTTTTACGCTTCCTTAAAATCTTATTCAGTTTACGAGAAACCTGCCTTGATAAAAGGTTCATGAAGACTCGTCTCTTTAAACAGTCTGGAGCTAGCAAGAGTAATATTCAAATGACTTTCTTCGTCTGAAATTGTTAAGATTAAATAAGAAAGTATCATAAAGGCAGTGATATTGGGTCTGGTACTTAAAACTGTGTATTCGAGGCGTCATGTCTATATCTGCACAACCTTAATATCGGTCTACTCCCACAAACTTGTTTCTACCACATACTCCTAAGGGATTGAATATAGCTTTGATTTTTCTTGCAGATAATGCCGAGAGGAGCTCTGAAATTACAGTTTGTCTAAACAAATTCAATTCAATTCTATATCCGGAAATATTTTTGAAACAGTTCATCATTTGATTCGAAAACAGACCTATTAAGTAAATGGAATCTATTCCGTGAGGCCGGCTGAAGACATTGATTTATGAATATTATAATGTGGAAGATTTTAAAATAGCCTAAACTGGTAAATATTCAAACATTGTATTCCCCCAAAACACTTTACTCATTCCTATATATCATCTTGCATAAACAAATCCAGAATACAGTCTGATATCCATTTACGAATAATGAGGGTGAACTTATAACTGTGAAATAAAAACTAGTAAAAGACGGTGTTTGTGAAAATAATTTCCTGATAATTTCCTGTGTCGTATACTCTTACATGTTGGGTGAACTACCCAGTCACTGCCTTAATACAAGTCATGTGTCACTGCTCTCGTCGTTATATGAATTTCACAAGGCAGTTATGATTTCTCTCTCTCTCTCTCTCTCTCTCTCTCTCTCTCTCTCTCTCTTTCTCCAATAAATATATATATATATATATATATATATATATATATATATATATATATATATATATATATATATCTATATATATATATATATATATATATATATATATATATATATATATATATATATATATATATATATCTATTGACTTGAACGCCTCAATCCCGTTTGGGGTGGCCACAAACAAATCGCCTCCAAGTCGCCCTGTCCCCCGCCCGCCATTTCACTGCTCTGCTCCCAACTCACACCCCCCTCTCTCATATACCTCTCCACCCCCATCCCTCCATATATATATATATATATATATATATATATATATATATATATATATATATATAGTCTAATCAGCTGTTTGAGTGTCCATTGCAGGACCGGCCTATCCCTACCGAAGTGGGGACGGTACAGCCAATGTATCTCTACCAAGTGGCTTAGGCTGTCTGGCAGAGATTGAATGTAGGGTGATAAGTGCTTGTAAGTATAATTGTAGTGGCTATGGATGTGTGTGGAGTCTGTGAAGCAATTGTAATCGGCCCGCATAAGCTGACTGGGTGCAAGCATACTTTATAGTATACGACACTGGTTCAACCACAGCATCCCTGATGTCCGCCAAGCAGTACGCCGGAAGAACGTTTCCAAAGTTTATTACCCTGGCGGGGCTCGAACCCTCGCTCTTCAGTGTACGAAAATGCACACTTTACCACAGAGGCTCCATATATATATATATATATATATATATATATATATATATATATAAAGTATGTATACTGTATATAGAATATAATACTGTATATACACAATATATATATATAATATATATATATATATATATATATATATATATATATATATATATATATATATATATATATATATATATATATATATATATATATATATATATATATATATATATATATATATATATATATATATATATATATATATATATATATATATAAAGTGGAAGAAATTTGAGTGTAAAGTGGAGGGACTGTAAGAAAATGTTCTGGAAAGAGGTGAAAAGAGTAAGACAGGGTGGAAGTGAAGTTAGCAGGGGAGTGAAAGATAAAAATGGTAGATTACTAGTGGAGAAGGGAGAAAAAGTGAGCAGATGGAGAGAACACTTTAAGGAATTGTTGAACGTAGAGGATGGAAGTAATGCGAATATAAGTGGCTGGGGAATGGCTGGGAGAAGGAGGGAGGTGAGAAGACAGGAAGAAATCAGTAGCATAGAAGTTGTGGAAGCAATGAAGAAAGTTAAATCAGGGAAAGCTCCAGGAGTTGATGGAGTGTGTGGTGAAATGCTGAAGCATGGGGGAGAGATAGTAGTAGAATGGATGTGGAAGATGTGCAGATTAGCCTGGGAGGAAGGTAGAGTCCCGGAGGATTGGAAGTCAGGTATAATTATTCCCTTGTACAAAGGAAAAGGGGAAAAAGAAGTGTGTGGTAATCATAGAGGCATTTGTCTTCTTAGTATAATAGGAAAAGTGTATGGTAGGATACTTATTGACAGAGTTAGAGAAAGAACAGAGAAATTAGTTGGAGAAGAACAAGGAGGCTTTAGGAAGGGAAGAGGTTGTGTAGATCAGATATTTAATTCTTAGATCTTTAGTGGAAAAGTTTCTAAAGAAGGGAAAGAAGTTGTATGCGGCTTTCATGGATTTGGAGAAAGCATATGACAGGGTGGATAGACAAGGATTGTGGAAAGTGTTAAGAATATATGGAGTGGATGGGAAGTTGTTGAATGCTGTGAAGAGTATGTATGATGGTGCGAAGGCTGCAGTGCGTGTGGATGGTGAACTAAGTGAATTTTTCTCTTTGAAAGTTGGGTTGAAACAGGGATGTGTCATGTCTCCATGGTTGTTCAATCTGTACATGGATGGGGTAATAAAAGAGGTACAAGGTAGGGTAGTGGATGTTGGAGTGGCCCTGGTGAGGGAGGATAGTGTTTGGAAACTCCCTGTACTGTTGTTTGCAGATGATACTGTGTTGCTGAGTGAAGACGAAGGGGAGCTGCAAGGCTTGGTGGATGAGTTTGGGAGAGTGTGTAAGAAACGGAATTTGAAGGTGAATGTAGGGAAGAGTAAAGTGATGGTCTTTGAGAGAGGTGAAGTCAGTGAATGTACAGCGAGGTTGGATGGTGAGGAATTGGAAAATGTGAGTACGTTTAAGTACTTGGGTAGTGTGATGAGTAAGGATGGAGGTTTGGAGGGTGAAGTGCTTGAAAGGGTACAGCAGGGAAGAAAGGTTGCTGGTTCTTTGAAAGCAGTGATAAGAAACAGGGAAGTGAGCATGGAAGTGAAAAAGTTACTACATGACAGTATTGTGATACCAACTCTAACGTACGGAAGTGAAGCTTGGACGTTGTTGGAAAGACACAAGTCAAGAGTGAGAGCAGTGGAAATGAGTTATTTAAGAGGAGCCTGTGGAGTCATATGGAGAGATAGGCTGACGAATGGGGATATAAAGGAACGTTGTGGTGTCATGTGGATGTGATAGGGAGCGTTATGAGGAACACACTGAGGTGGTTTGGCCATGTGGAGAGGATGGAGGGTGAAAGACTGACGAAGAGAGTGTATGTGAGTGAGGTGGTGGGGGAAGAGGGAGGGGCGGCCGAGGATGAGATGGAGGGAGGGGGTGGAGAGGTATATGAGAGAGGGGGGTGTGAGTTGGGAGCAGGGCAGTGAAATGGCGGGGGACAGGGCGACTTGGGGGCGATTTGTTTGTGGCCACCCCAAACGGGATTGAGGCGTCTGGCAATATATATATATATATATATATATATATATATATATATATATATATATATATATAAGAACTGCATTTATTTATTTATTTTTTCTCCTACAATCACGCCCGAATCAAGGGCCAGAGACCCTCAGACTCATATATTACCTGAATCAGGGTGACTCACGGATGGTTTTAGGTGGGGGTCAAAATTTAGATCTGGGTCATCTGAGATCACTGGTGGAGTGGTCGCCTTTTTGGCCCTGGCAACGCCGGGTACCCCTGCAGCCCAACTTTTGGCATCGAGATTCACTTAACGTCCTATTCTGACTTAGGCTATGTGAAGTTGACCTCTGAGGTCATTTGAGGTCAATGGTCGGAGGTCATTTGAGTTCATAGATAATGTACACTCTAATGACTGGACCCAGTGTCACGAGTTCGCACGATTCAGTATCTAAACAAACTCGTAACATTAAACTTTGGTGGGAAACTGCGAATTCTAGTGGAATCCCAGTATTTATCACTCAGTTTAACCGTCCCTGTATTTACTCAATCGGGAATGTTTTTCAGGACATTTTTCGCTATTTCATAAGTGATTGTCTTTGTGCGCAACATTAGCACCTCTGCTGAGCGATTTGTTATGGGCGTGTTTCGCTCATTCTAGCCGTTAGCAAGTGCAGCTCGACACTCGCCTCTCTCTCACGATTTGAACTCAGTTTGGATTGAAACGCCGTGAGATCAGGTCATTCCTCAGAGGGTTCCTGAAGTCTCCACCTAGTGTGAGTCAGCGAGAGGATCAGCGAGAGTGGCAGTGTCCTTCCTCAGCAACGACGCCCAGTCCATTTCCTCTTACTCCATTTTTCTGACCAGTATTTTCTTTTCGTTTTTCCCAGGTTTAAGAGTTTAGCTTTTGACTGAGCGAGTGAGTGCGATCTTATTCTGAAATCATTTTGAAACATGTAACGTAAATTTATTTCATTGTAATCAATAAATTTAACAGTTCTTTTTCTTGAGCTTAATGTAATGTAAACTCGTGTTTTATTTCTCCACAAGCTTATTTCACTTATAGCTCCTGGTTTGCATAAACACTTTGCATTATTCACAACTGGTACTTAGGCCAGTCCTTTTTATTAACTTAAATCCGTTGTGCCATCTAGGAGTTAACTGCACAAGCAAGAACCTGTTTATTTTTAATAGCATTATTAATTGTCAGGGGTGGAGTCAATTTCTCCAAAGGCCAACAGTACTAATAAACAGCACGTGTGAATAATTAGCCTCTGCTGTGTACTGTTGAGAAAGTTTATAAATTCTCGTCCTTAGAGAATCGGCGAAGTAAGCCATCATAAAGTAATCATTGCTTGATTTTCAAAATACAATTCATTGTCCTGTTCTTAAGTATTATTGAATAATATTCTTTAATATCGCATATATATAAAAACCCCGTGACATTTGGCGACCTCATTCCAGGATATTAACTCCTAACTCTGAAGCTATTCATGAGATGATACTCACTCATACTTAGGTATTTATCATTAAAGTCTATAGGCACTATCTTACTGGTGATTATTGATTCAGTTCTATTAATTTATGTAACAGTTTTCACAGTCAGTTGTTTGTTTATTTTTTTTTTACCAGTTTAGTTAGATAAAACTGGTCACCACTAACCTGTGCCTATTTTCTTTATTCTCGATTATTGGCATCTTTCTCCGCAAAATTGCAGTCAGTACTGAGTCTCTAGTTCAATTAGATTGACTTAGCATCATGTCTACCAGCGTCTATGTACAGGAAGCTAAAGATATGGGGCTTACAGACCCCACAGAAGTAAAGGATTATGTCCTCTCTCGGCTTAGTCACGAGCAGCAACGCAAGAGTGATGCTCGTGAAGAGAGTAGAATCTAATGCGAACACGAGCGAGAACAGCGTGAATACGAGCAAGAACAGCACGAATACGAACGAGAACAGCGCGAATATGAGCAAAAACAACGCAAATGCGAGAGAACATCAACATGAGTTAAAACAACGTGAGAGAGAACGAGCATGAACAACGAGACAGAGAACGAGAACATGAACGTGGTGAGCGACAAGCACACGAAAAACATGAACTTGAAGTGCTGAAGCTCAAGCGAGATTCCTTGGCTTCAGACACATCTGGTGCAGGTGGCCCAAGCTCCAAGAGCGTTCTCCCTGCACATGTTCTGGCAACCCCACACATCAAGCTTCCCCCATACAAGGAAGGCGAGCAAATCAAGCCATACATAGCTCGTTTTGAAGACATGGCTCAGCTTTACCAGCTGGATGATGCAGCTAAGCGGCTTCAGTTTCTTAGCCTGTTTGAGGGCCTTGCCCTCGATATTCTCCACAGAATTCGTGGAGACAATCTCACGTATGAGATGATGAAGGCCGCACTCGTCAAAGCGTACGGTCTCACAGTTGACGACGCCAAGAGTCAGTTCATGAGGGTGCGTTTTCAGTAAAAAGAGACTGCCGTTCAGTTTGTTGACCGGCTTACTGCTTACTTAGATGAGTGGATGGAGAAAGATGAAACTCCTTCCACACGTGAGGGGATAATCGACCTTATGCTGTGCATGCAGCTAGAAAAGTCGTGGCCTACTGAACTTATGGCTCAGCTTAAGACCTGCCAGGTAAGAGATGCCAGCCAAATGATTTAGAAGGCTGACGCATTCTTCACTGCATACGGGTATCAAACTTGCAAGCAGCATACCTGGAACAGAAAAACACTGCATATGGGTATCAAACTCGCAAGCAGCATACCTGGAGCAGGAAACCTGATAAATCTGGGAAACCGTCCCAGACTGAACCCAAGCAACAAGTCCGTTCTCAGAATAATGGCCAAGGTCCAAAACCGGAGAAGAAGGACCAGGGGCAAAACACTCAGAAACCTGAGTGGAAGCGGTACAATAAGCAGAACCCTAACCAGCAGCAGTACTGGTATTTCAAGCAGCAGCAGGGCAAGGACAAACCACATAACCCTCAGTCAGGACAATTGACTTTAGTGTATCGGAGGCAGGATGCAAATGCAGCCCACATGCCACAAGAAGCGTGCAGTGGTGCTAACCCCACCAGTGAAGGTACTTCCCCACAGTTCACTAGTTCCCCAGTGGCAGTGAACCCTCCTCCACAGGTAGTCAATGCTCCAACTCCTCAGATGGTGAGCACGACCCCTCAGGTATCAAGTTCTCAGGGCGCCACATTTACTGCATCGTTTCTTCTGCAGTCTCACCAATGACTGTCTGCTACCTCCTCAGACCCTTCCACCAGTAACACTGCTTTTGTTGTTCAGCCAGGGTTTGTGGGAGGTGTTTCTGTAAATGTCCTGAGAGATAATGGTTCCTCAGGTTGCTCTGTCAAACAAAGTTTAGTTCGGCCCGACGAGTACATGGGTAAGCAAAACCATGTTAGACTTATTGATGGATCAGTGAGATTGTTCCCTGAGGCACGTATCCAGGTGGCATCTCCTTTCTACACTGGCTTGACAGCTGCTGTTGTCATGCCAGAACCCTTGTCTGACCTCATTATCGGCAACATACTGGGCATCAAAAACAGTTGCGCCGTAGATGTTGCTACTCAGACTTCGGCTGTTGCAGTAACACGAGCCATGGCCAAGGCTCTGAATCGTGTCACCCCATTGACCGTTGCGACGCCGCAAGATTTGATTCGTAGTCAAGATGTTGTCCAAGATCAACAGTCTGACCCGACACTGGCCTCAGTGCATAAGAAGTTGGAGGGTAAAGTGATTAAGTATTCACGGGGAGGTCAAGCCAGGTTCCTTCGCAAGCGAGGACGGTTATACCGTAAGTCACAAACACCCCAGGGCGAGGTTCGACTGCAGTTCATCGTTCCCGCGAAGTACCGCCTGTCAGTGTTTGAATTAGGTCACTGTTCAGTCATGGGAGGTCACATGGGCCAAAAGGAAACCTCTGACCGCATCCATGCTGACTTTTTCTGGCCAGTAATGGAACAGGAAATAAAAAGGCTTGTGTGTTCCTGTGATGTGTGTCAGCGTACCACTGACTGGGGACGTGTCCGTCCTGCGCCATTGAAACCAATGCCTGTAATCTCTGAACCGTTCGAGAGAGTAGCAGTTGACATTGTTGGGCCAATCTCTCCTAGGGCAAGTGATGGATCAAGGTATATCCTCACTATTGTTGATTTCATCACACAGTGGCCTGAAGCCGTGGCCCTTAAGAATATAGAGGCCGTTGCTGTTGCTGAGGCATTGATCGAAGTGTTCTGTCGCGTAGGTATCCCCAAAGAGGTCTTAAGCGACTGGGGTTCGCAGTTCACCTCTGCAATGATGAACGAAGCATTCAGGTTGTTGTCCATCCGAGGCCTGCGAAACTACGCCTTATCATCCCATGTGTAACGGGCTGTGTGAGAGGTTCAATGGGACTCTCAAGAAGATGTTAAAGCGCATGGCCACCGAACAGCCAAAGGAATGGCCACAGTTCATTGCTCCTCTTCTGTTTGCTTATCGAGAAGCCCCACAGCATTCCTTGTAGCTCTCACCCTTTGAACTGGTGTATGGAAGGTCGGTCCGTGGACCACTTCAAGTCCTTCGCGAGTTATGGGACGATGAAGAACTTGACCCTGAAGTCAAGACCACCTACATCTATGTCCTTGATCTAGCTGACCACCTCCAGTCAACGTGTGAGTTAGCTAAGGAAAAATTGATCAAGGCATGCGAAGTTCAGAAAGCCTATTATGATAAGAAGGGAAAACTTCAGAAGTTTAGTCCAGGCGATAAGTGCTTGGTGTTACTCCCCACTGCCCAGAACAAGTTGTTGGTGCAGTGAAAGGGTCCATTTGATGTAGTAGAGCGCATTTCAGACCTCAACTACATAATTCAGATGGAGAATCTTTGCAAAAGGTTCCACATTAACATGTTGAAGGCTTATCATGAGTCAAACCCAGAGGAGACTGGCCTACGAGTAGCTGATGATAGTGACCAGCCACTGGAAGAAACTGGGGCAGCCGCGGTGATCCCAGCTGATGACCATGATGATGAGCCCTTAACTGCTCAGTCCCATCAGGAAGAGACTGTCGGAGATGTTTTACTTAAAGCTGACTTAGCATAAGGTGATCAGAATTCCATAAGGTCACTGCTCTGTCAGTATGCTGATGTCTTCTCTGACCAACCCAGACTTGCAAAGGTTGATTGTCACAAGATTGAGTTGACCAGCGATACTCCCATAAAGGTTAAGCCATATCCGATTCCCATGCGACTACTGGGCGCAGTAGACAACGAAATTGCTGACATGGAGATTGCTGGTATTATTGAAAAGTCCTCATCTCCTTACTGCAGTCCAATTGGTAGTAGTCTGCAAGAAGGATGGTGGAGTCAGGATTTGTGGCGACTATAGGAGGCTCAATGCAATCACCAAAGTGGATGCTGAGCCGATAGATGACCACATTGCCATCTTCTCCAAGCTGGCAGGGTCACAATATTTCACGAACATCAATTTGGCAAAGGGATTCTTCCAGATTCCTCTTCACCCCGATAGCCGTCAGTTCACTGCCTTTGCTACTCCTAGGGGGTTGTATCAGTATAAAGTCCTCCCATTTGGACTTACCAATTCCCCAGCAGTATTCAATCGTGCCATGAGACAAGTGCTCCATGGTATCGTAGGAGTAGAGATTTTCGTTGATGATGTCCTCGTTCATTCTGCCACATTGGAGGAGCACCTCAGACTCTTGGAAATTGTCTTCAGTAGACTCCAGAGTTTCAACATGACTGTGAAGCCTAGCAATTGTAAAATTGCTCATAGTGAGGTGGAGTTCCTCGAACATATAGTTGGTAACAATCACTGCAGGTGTCAGGGTGACAAGATCAAGAAGGTTAGAGAAGCCCCGAGACCCGTGACGAAGAAACAGGTTAGGGCATTTCTTGGCCTAGTGGGGTATTATAGGAGTTTTATCCCCAACTTTGCTCTCATTGCCCAACCGTTGTGCGAGGTGCTACAGAAATATGCTCCAAACACCACTGAATGGGGAGAAGTGCACGAGAGATCTTTTACCCCCCTTAAGAACATGTTGTGCAAGGAGCCTATCTTGCAGTTGCCTGATTCCAACAAACCTTTCATACTGCACACTGATGCTTCACAAGATGGAGTAGATGCCGTATTGATGCAGGAATCGAAAGGTGGAATCTTCCCAGTGGCATACCACAGCCGTAAGCTAAAACCCGCTGAGAGGAATTACAGTACTGTTGAGAAGGAACTCTTGGCCGTGGCTGATGGTGTTAAGAAATATTATTATCATTTATATGGAGCACTATTCACTCTGGAAACTGATCATATGCCACTCACTAGTCTCAGCACAACCAAGACGGCTAATGCAAGATTGACACTCTGGACACTGTATTTACAGCAGTTTAACCTTGTTGTGAGATACATCAAGGGAAGTGATAACGTAGGTGCAGACCTGATGTCTCACCTGCAAACTGCTGACTAACACGAGCAACTGTTGTATGCTGGGTTCCGTAAGATAGGCATCCTCAGAGATTTGAGTAATCCAAGGACCAGCCTGGTTCCCAATTAAAAGTGTACCAGTAATTGCTGACATCTTGCCCGTTGGTCCCACAGGACACGTTACGTCCAGGGCTTGTATATACATGTATACCGTAAGTTAAGGGGGAAGTTTGAGAACCCTGCAGAGACAGTCTGAGGCTGTGTATTAATTACCTTGTGGAAAGTCTCGAGCTGTGGGCCTCTCTGAGGATTCCCGGAGAATGCACAATATCCACATGAGTGTTCACACCCACGGAGGGTGTTAAAATGTGACCTGCCCGAGATTGCGTAGCGATTCTCAGCTTCCTATCATTAATCGTCAGTGTAGAGTTAGGTTAACCAGTAAACTGCCCGTTCTAAGAGATTTGAGCAATTCAAGAACTGGCACGTTACCTGGTTAATAATGTTAGGTTAACTAGTAAACTGCTTCTTCTAAGAAATTTGTGAATTCAAGAACTGGCACATTTCCTAGTTAATAAGTGTTAACCAGTAAACTACAAGGGTTCTAAGAGATTTGTAAATCCAAAGACTACGTTTCCTGGTTAATTGTAACATAAGTACTGATTGCTAGGCAGAGAGAGAGAAATGACACTTTTGATGTTCCATCTTGATTCCTTTCACAGGTGCAGCTGGTGGGTGCAGCATTGCTGTGCAGAACAGTTGATCGTCCCTGACACATGCTGCTGCCTCTTCTCTTCTGCCTTGTTGTCATCATTTACTATAAATTTGTATTACATGATTTTACATGTAGGTGCAGTTACACCACAGCTGTCACACCTACACCATGTATTACATACATCACACTACATAACAATTAGTTGTTAATGTAAATGTAGCGAATTTTTCACTCAGTTTGACCTGAGTACAGGATTTTTCACCACTGTCACGGAGTTTTTTCCTCAAGCTTGCTTCTATAAACGTAAATACGAGTTTTTTTTTTTTCACTCACTGGTGACTGTGACTTTCTCCTGTAGCAGGATGGCACACACACACCACAGTGTGAATCTTGTGTGACTGAGTTAGGACTTATATGTATGTACAGTATATTGGATTTTTTTTTTTTCCTGAGGGAAAAAAAAAAAATTTGATTTTGATGGGGCGTAATGTCACGAGTTGGCGCGATTCAGTATCTAAATAAACTTGTAACATTAGACTTTGGTGGGAAACCGCGAATTCTAGTGGAATCTCAGTATTTATCACACACTTTAACCGTCCCCGTATTTACTCAATTGGGAATGTTTTTCAGGACATTTTTCACTATTTCATAAGTGATAGTCTTTGTGCGCGACATTAGCACCTCCACTGAGCGATTTGTTATGGGCGTGTTTCGCTCATTCTAGCTGTTAGCAAGTGTGGCTTGACACTCACCTCTCTCTCAAGATGAACTCAGTTAGGATTGAAACGCCGTGAGATCAGGTCATTCCTCAGAGGGTTCCTGAAGTCGCCACCTAGTGTGAGCCAGTGAGAGGATCAGCGAGAGTGGCAGTGTCCTTCCTCAGCAACGACGCCCAGTCCATTTCTGCTTACCCCACTTTTCTGACCAGTATTTTCTTTTCGTTTTTCCTAGGTTTAACCCTTACACTGCGGGCTTGTTTTGCTTTGACTTGCGGCTCCCGCGGGCATATTCGCGCTCTGACAGACTCTCCAAAAATATTTGCCCAAAATCAGTTATTAGTCCTAGAATATTAAAATCAAGTATACTTATGGCACATAGCTTCAGCTTTCTCCTTGGGTGTTTGTTGAGCCTTTGTCGAGTACCGTAGAACTTGTGGAGACCTCTGAAGTTGGGTAACGAAGTCTCCACTTTACACTTCCCGACAACTCGTAATATGATTACCACAGCCTGATATTATCACTAGAAACACTCATCTATGATTCTCAAATAGTTTGGAATCCATACTCCCCCAAAAAAACACTGTGAAAGCAATGAAAATTACGAGGGCGTATGACCATCCCACTTCCGACCGTTCGCCGCTAGTGTTGTCTATTAATCATAAAAACACTCACAGTTTATATTTCTGTTACTATATAACACTTATATATATCTACAGTCTTTATCAATAAGTTTCCTTCAGTAATAGTAGTTTACTGTCACCGTAGGTTTTCAATTTCTTTCAGTAAAATACGTAGCATTCACTTTTTCATCCTGCATACTAGCATTGAGAGTGAATGTCACTTTCACCTTCGCTCTCATAACTCATAGTATTCATACATGCTAGAGTGAAACTTTCACTTTCATTACTCCTAGGGTATATACTCGTATTCTTATAATACTACTCATTTACATTTCTATTTACGTTCTCTGTTTTATTTACGTTATTTACATTTCTATTTTATTTACACTGTGTTATGCACTGTCACCTGAAGTAACTTATAAAACTATTTTCCACTGTTCACGTATATTTACATTCTCTTTACACATTATTTACAATTCCACTTGCACTGTTTTACTCAATAGAAAGATCGTAGTCACTCTTTTATCAATTGTCAGCCCTTTACCTTTTTCCACACGAGGTTTAGTAGGGGGTAAAGGTCACAGGGCCCTTTGCATGGGGGTGAAAAGTGGCTGAAGTTAGCAGGAGCAAACAGACGTACCTTCACATTGGAAGATGACAGTGAACTGATAGGGGTGGGCCGGGATGGCCTACCTAGGGAAATGCATTACTGCCAACGTCAGCCTCTTAACAGCAGCTAATATATAGCAGTGAAATGATTGGCAGGAAATCTAGACAATACATTATAAATTAGGTAGTTCCAGGTGAATGTAAATATCACTTAGGCTTCTCCCTTCCCTCCTTATATGTATATTTATTACGAAAATAGATTATACGGCATATTTCAAAGGGAAATAAACAGCGAAAATTAGCGAACGAGTGCACGTGAGGTGTTGTCAGGTGATAATTAACCAATTCCAGGTATATGGCACTATCACTCACCTTATTTCTTTTTTGTATATATTATTTGGTATAAGAATAGGGCATAGGGCTTATTTCAATGGATGAAAACAGTGGAAAATGCCAGGGAAGATTTACTTAGCGTAGAATACTGTGTGGTGGCCTGCAATAATTAGGTAGTTCCAGGTGAATGTAAATATCACTTAGGCTTCTCCCTTCCTTTCTTATATATATTTTTATTATGAAAACAGATTATACAGCATATTTCAAGGGGAAATAAACAGCGAAAATTAGCAAACGAGTGCACGTGAGGTGTTGTCAGGTGATAATTAGCTAATTCTAGGTGTATGGCACTCTCACTTACCTTATTTCTTTCTTGTATATATTATTTGGCATAAGAATAGGGCATAGGGCTTATTTCAATGGATGAAATCAGTGAAAAATTCCAGGGAAGATTTACTTAATGTAGCACGGCTGGGCAGGCGAGAGGATAGGGTAATGGAGGGGGGTAAGGAGGGGAGTCAAGAACGGGGAGAAATGGCTAAATTGTCATCGATGGATGGGAGTGCAGATGAGATTAGGAGTGCTGACTAGTGTTGGACATTGGCAGTACTGATAGATAATACAAGCCACCACTTGAAAGCCCGGGTGAATTCAAAATAACACAGAATCACAAAAGTGACACCCCGTGGTATGATCACTTGCTCCCAAGCATCACGAAAGTGACGCCCTGCGGTTAAGGGGTTAAGAGTTTAGCTTTTGACTGAGCGAGTGAGTGCGATCTTTTTTTAAATTCATTTTGAAACATGTAACGTAAATTTATTTCATTGTAATCAATAAATTTAACAGTTCTTTTTCTTGAGTTTAATGTAATGTAAACTCATGTTTTATTTCTCCACAAGGTTATTTCATTTATAGCTCCTAGTTTGCATTAACGCTTTGCGTTATTCACAACTGGTACTTAGGCCAGTCCTTTTTATTAACTTAAATCCATTGTGCCATCTAGGAGTTAATTGCACCAGCAAGAACCTGTTTATTATTATTAGCATTATTGATTGTCAGGGGTGGAGTCACTTTCTCCAGAGGCCAACAGTACTAATAAACAGCATGTGTGAATAATTAGTCTCTGCTGTGTACTGTTGAGAAAGTTTATATATTCTCGTCCTTAGAGAATCGGCGAAGTAAGCTGGCATTAAGTAATCATTGCTTGATTTTCACAAGACAATTCATTGTCCTGTTCTTAAGTATTTTTGAATAATATTCTTTAATATTGCATATATATAAAAACCCCGTGACACCCAGCAGCCCAATTTTTGACATGAAGACTCACTCACATGGCCTCCAGTTCAGATATAGGCTATGTGAGATTGACTTCCGTGGTCACTTGAGGTCACTGGTTGGAGGTCATTAATACTTGATCGAACGACTGGACTCAGCGCCCAATTTTTGGCATGGAGACTCACATGACCTCAGTTTGGACATAGGCAATGTGAGGTTGACCGTGGTCATTTGAGGTCACCAGTAATAGTAAACAAGTGCGCACAAATACTGTGGGTTAGTATGCGAAAGCTGAAATAGAAAGTTCCTGGACCTCTTATAATCCCTCTTCAAATGCATCAGAGGCACATGGTCTTGTTTGAGTAGAAAGAAAGACTGAAGTAGAAATAATAGGATTGGAGTGTTCGCCATTTTGTCCGGGCCACGCCAGGTGCCCATATATATACAGTATATCCATGTCTATCTATCTAACTATCCTTCTATATACTGTACTTTATATATATATATATATATATATATATATATATATATATATATATATATATACCAGTTATCTAGCTATCTATATAAATACATACATATATATATATATATATATATTTGTAAATAAGTATTCTGATGGGGATAATGAGAATCTATCGAATATATAAATGTCACACGAAGAGGGGGAAAAAAGAGGACGACCGTTTTCATGCAAAACCAAAGACACTTTTTCAGAATTGTTCGTCCGAACGTTGTATTATGTGGAGAACTTGTGAAGATCGTTTTTGTTCTGTGAACAAACTTTCCCTAATTGGCAACAGCATAAATAGTTGCTCATTACCAGATTCCAGTTATATAAACAGACTATTGGTGGGTAAATATTTCACAGCAGAGTTTTATACATTACTGATGCCACTAATCCTCTCATGAGTGGGGCATCTCTAGCATTCTATTGCAGCTAATGCCAGAGATTTTATTCATCTAAGACAGAGTCATCGGAACCTTGGGGTGTTCGGTAATTGTACTGCTATTGTTTTTAGTGTGCGAAACATGATGCTGGGATTATACGTAATTACATTGTCATTCATTTAGATGAATAATATTCATACTGCATACACCTTCTGATGACAATTAAAGTATTCAATCAATCGCCAACGGGATCAGATTCAGAAGTGACTGTAAAGCTCTCAGAACTCCTTTAGTCTTCAGAGTATAACGGGTGTTAGGAAGTATGCCGTGTTAGGTGGGACTGTGACGTGTGGAAATGTGCAATATAAGGTTGTTAATTGTGTTTGGACCTGTGCATGAGGTGTGGCAGATTGAAATATCGAACTATTATGTGTGTGTGTTATATGTGGCAGTCTTAAGTATGGGGGTGTTAAGTCTGGTTTATTTGGCAGTGTCATATATGGTATTCCTATGCTTGTGTCAGGCGTGGCAGAGTAGTGCGAGGGTGTTAAGTTTGTGTTTGGTGTGTGTGAAGTATGAGGATGTTAAGTGTGTGTTAAGTGTGGCAGTGTGAAATATAGAAGTGTTATGTGTATGTTACATATGGCAGTGTAAAGAACGGGAGCGTTAAGTCTGTGTTACGTGTGGGAGTGTGATATATTGTGGTTTTAAGCGTGTGTTAGGTGTGGCAGTGTGAAGCATAGGAGTGTTAAGTGTGTGTGTTATGTGTGGTAAAATGAAGTATGTGAGTGTCAGTGTGTGTTAGGTGTGGCATTGTGAAGTATGGGAATGTTAATTGTGTTGTGTGGCAGTCTGATGAATGGGTTTGCTATGTCTCTCTGAGATGTGACAATGTTAGGTGTGTGTGTGTGGGGGGGGGGGGCTGGGTGGGAGGATGTGGGTGTGGTAATCACAGCAGAGCAAGCAGTGTGAGGTGTGGCAGTGCAAGTTATGTATAAGATGTATCAATATTTATTGTGGCAACATGAGGTGTGACTGTCTTAGGTATGGTCAAGTCAGGGGAGGCAGATTCAGGCAGAGAGTGTGAAATGTGATAACGTGAACTGTGGCTTTGTTAGACATGTACGGGGGGGTGTAGCAGTTTTATATATGGCTGTGTGATGTGCTGGAATGTGAGATTTGGCAGTAAGGTGTAACAGTGTGAAGTTTGATTTTGCAAGATGTGACAGTGTGGGGTGTGGCATGACTGAGTGAGACGTGGTAATATGGTGTGGGGCATTGTGAGGTGCGACAATGTGTCGATATGGAGTGTGCCGACAGTGTAGGGTGAGGGCAGGGAGGGTTGTAGTAGTGTGCGATGTGCGTAGTGTGATCTCTGGGCACTGTGGGGTGTGTCCATTTTGGGAAGTGGGCAGTGTGAGGTGCTGTAGTGTGAGGCACGGCAGTGTTAGGCTTGACAGTACGGTATGTGGTTTGGCAGTGTGTGGTATGACATTGTGAGGCATTACAGTGACGTGTTTGTGAAGTGTGGTAGAGTGGAGGTTGAGAGCATGAGTTGTAGCAGTATGAAGTATGACAGTGTTGGCTTTGACAGTGTTAGGCGTGGCAGAATCAGATAAACTATTATCAGGTGTAGCAGTGTGGGGTTGGAGTGTGAGGTGCGATAGTGCTGATTATGTGTGAAGTGTGGCACTGTGAGGTGCCGTGGTGTGAGTTGTGTTAACGTGAATTCCGGCAGTTATGTGTTGTGGCAGTATAAGACAAGAAAAGTTGAGCTGCGGCAGTGTGAGGTCTGTCGTGGTTTCTATTGCACAGTTCAAATTTTAACTTACTGTGAATCTCAGATAGTGAAGCGTTATATACTGGTATTTTAAAATTATAATCTAAATTACACTCTAGTTCTTTAGATTGTGTGATTAACAAAGCATAGTATTTCCTTGTTACCAAATATTTTGCCAAGTAACCCACTCATGCACAAGGTACTATTATTAGAGATAATACTTACAATAAGGACGTTGTAGGTAGGTCCGTGGGAAGGAGGGAAAAAGGAGAAAGTATTAGTTCTGGGATGAAAGAGAATTGAAACTACAAAAGCTACAAAGGTGACTATGATAGTCATCATAATATCCATCATTATTATCATTATCATCTTCGTCATCATCCTAATATATTTTCTCCAACATGTTAATGGGGTGGGAAGAGATAAAGCAACTGTGCAGCAAATCCTGCTAGCGGAGTTATATATGGTTTCAAGCGTTTTATAATTTCACTTCATATTCTGTTTTATTCTAACATCCCTTTCATTCACATTCATTTGACCAATCCACCTCTTCTACACACACTCCTGTCGACATTTCATCTCCTCCATGCACTTTTCATCATTCCACCTCTTCCATAATTACTCCTTTCATGATGACACCTGTTCCACAAACACTCCATTCACTATTCCACGTCTTCCATAATTACTCCTTTCATGATGACACCTGTTCCACAAACACTCCATTCACTATTCCACGTCTTCCATAAACGTATCTTCATTATTCCACCTATATCGCACACTCCCTTTATCGTTACATCTAGTTCTTGAGTCTCCTCTCCCATTCTTCCAACAGTTTATCGTTATCATCATATAGTCGTTCTCAGGTGCTTCTTCCTACCTTGGGGCAGATGGGGCAACACTGGCAGGGCGGGGTGTACACGGGAACTGAGCAGCTAGGTATAGCGCAGCGGACGAGCTCACAGTTCGGTGGACTCTTACATTCAGGTTTGCCCTGCCCACTGGATGAAGGAGAGAGGCGGTGAGATAACATTTGTGTACGTTTATTTTTATCTTTACAAATACCGTTCACTGGAAGAAGGAAAGAGGCCTAAGACAGTGTAGGATTTTGCCAGCTTATTTTTACCGTTTTCGATGTTGGTCACTGGATGAAAAACAGTTTGCGAGACGATTTTTTGCAAGATTGATTTCACCTTTTCTCTATGATAAATGCGACTTTTAAAGGCAGTATATATGCAACAAAGTTTCCCGTTTTTACAAGGTATTTTCATCATTCTTCAACATATGTTTACATATCAATGATAGTTTAGAGGACTTTTAAGTATGTATGTATTTATATCATCATCTAATCCGGTGTTGCTTCATGAGTAGCGTCAGATCCCGGGGCTAGGCAAATGGTCCTGACATTTAAGATGAGCATGGCCAGTCTTACTCATCCCTGAGTGGCATTACGTGAGCAATAAACCCCAATCACTCCTTTGATATAAACCTTCACCGGCCCAATCCGATTGGAGAGCCGTAATCACCCACTAAACCACCAGGCACCAAAATTTGGTTATATTGTTACCCCGTGCCGTAGTAAATGATTTCCTGGTGTACAGGAAACAATTTGGCTTGCCAGTATCAGTATACAGTCACCCACAGGCAGAAGGAAAAGGAACGATTGAAGGAAAAAACGACAGAAGAGGGAGTATAAAGTCACCAGTAGGCAGACGGACGAGGAAAGAATGAGGGAAAGAAAGACAGAAGAGGTTGGAAAGAAATAAGGATGGAGGAAAAAACACAGTTATTATCACTAACAATGAGTTTGCAAAATATGTTCATTATCATAATCATAGCGTTCATTATTATCATCATAGCCATCACCATCACCATCAACAGCATCAGCTGCTGCAGCCCCTAAAATCTTGCCCAGAGAAAATAATGTCAGTATTTCCACCACCATCATCATAAAGTTAAATAAAATGAAGCATTTACTTAAACCTATAACATATAGAAAGATAAATAGATAGATAGATTGGCTAATCGCATAGATATAGGCTACATACAGATAGATATAGACAGATAGGTAGATAAACAGATAGATAAATAGATATAGATAAGTAGACAAATATATCTATCCATATTTATCCATGTATTTATCTACCCATCTTTATCTGCGATTTATCTATCTATCTACAGAGAGAGAGAGAGAGAGAGAGAGATGAATGGTTGGTTATGAACACAGTGATATTATGCGTCGATACACAGCTGTGCTGTACACCAATAGGATATTTATTTCCGTTATCATCATCATTATCTAATTCTTCACTAATTTTCACAGAAGTCAGTTGACTGCAGGACATAGGACGCTTTATACAATCAATTGTACACTTTCTTCATTACCATCATGGACACCACCACCACAATTTCATCATCACTGCAGTCTTCAATATCATCATCATCGTCATCAAGATCATCGTCACCATCATAGTGTTATTATCTTATTTTCTGATAATTAATGGTGTGGATAGGATCCAGAGAAGAGCATATAAGCGGAACTTTCAACTGTGGTAATGGAAGTAATCCAATTGGAAGAACCTAATGCACTGCACGCTTGAGCGGAAAAAGATGAAAAAAAAAGTATTTGTCCTTTATGAGGCAGCCCTAGCATGTATTGAGTATAGATGGTGGGTGTTAGCGCCGAAGTGGTTACATATAGAGGTGTATGGTATGTAGAAGGACTGCTGGGCCTTGGCGGCAGCCTGTGAAGCCTATGCCCAGAGGTGGACAAAAAAAAAAAAAAAAAAAAAATGATATAAAAGCCTCAGGAACAAATACTTGACTTTGAGCAATGACCTTACGCTGCACCGACTAATCTCAAAATAGAATCATTGTCGACCCGCTGAGGCGATAGTGTTTTTGCCAATGTGTGTGTGTGTGTGTGTGTGTGTGTGTGTGTGTGTGTGTGTGTGTGTGTGTGTGTGTGTGTGATAATCACAGCAGAGCAAGCAGTGTGAGGTGTGGCAGTGCAAGTTATGTATAAGATGTAACAATATTTATTGTTGGAGCATGTGGTGTGACTGTCTTAGGTATGGTCAAGTCAGGGGAGGCACGTTCAGGCAGAGAGTGTGAAGTGTGGTAACGTGAAGTGTGGCTTTGTAAGACATGTTTGGGGGTGTAACAGTTTTATATATGGCAGTGTGATGTGCTGGAATGTGAGATTTGGCAGTAAGGTGTAACAGTGTGAAGTTTGATTATGCAAGATGTGACAGTGTGGGGTGTGGTATGACTGAGTGTGACGTGGTAATATGGTGTGGGGCATTGTGAGGTGCGACAATGTGTCGATATGGAGTGTGCCGACAGTGTAGGGTGAGGGCAGGGAGGGTTGTAGTAGTGTGCGATGTGCGTAGTGTGACCTCTGGGCACTGTGGGGTGTGTCCATTTTGGGAAGTGGGCAGTGTGAGGTGCTGTAGTGTGAGGCACGGCAGTGTTAGGCTGGACAGTACGGTATGTGGTTTGGCAGTGTGTGGTACGACATTGTGAGGCATTACAGTGACGTGTTTGTGAAGTGTGGTAGAGTGGAGGTTGAGAGTATGAGTTGCAGCAGTATGAAGTATGACAGTGTTGGCTTTAACGGTATTAGGTGTGGCAGAATAAGATTAACCATTATCAGGTGTGGCAGTGTGGGGTTGGAGTGTGAGGTGCGGTAGTGTTGATTATGTGTGAAGTGTGGCACTGTGAGATGCCATGGTGTGAGTTGTGTTACCGTGAATTCCGGCAGTTATGTGTTGTGGCAGTATAAGACAAGAAAAGTTGAGCTGCGGCAGTGTCAAGTCTGTCGGGGTTTCTATTGTATAGTTCAAATTTTAACTTACTGTGATTCTCAGATAGTGAAGCGTTATATACTAGTGTTTTAAAATTATAATGTAAATATAATTGGTATATTACACTCTAGTTCTTTAGGTTCTGTGATTAACAAAGAATAGTATTTCCTATTAACCAAGTATTTTGTCAAATAACCCACTCATGCACAAGGTACTATTAGATAATACGTACCATAAGGACGTTGTAGGTAGGTCCGTGGGAAAGAGGGATAAAGGAGAAAGTATTAGTACTGGGATGAAAGAGAACTGAAACTACAAAACCTACAAAGATGACTATGATTGTCATCATAATATCTATCATTATTATCATTATCATCTTCGTCATCATCCTAATTTATTTTACTCCAACATATTAATGGGGTGGGAAGAGATAAAGCAACTGTGCAGCAAATCCTGCTAGCGGAGTTATATATGCTTTCAAGCGTTTTATCATTTCACTTCATATTCTGTTTTATTCTAACATCCCTTTCATTCACATTCATTTGACCAATCCACCTCTTCAACACACACTCCCTTCGACATTTAATCTCCTCCATACACTTTCCATCATTCCACCTCTTTCTTAATTACTCCTTTCATGATGCAACCTGTTCCACAAACACTCGTTTCACTATTCCACCCCTTCCATAAACGTATCTTCATTATTCCACCTATATCGCACACTCCCTTTATCGTTACATCTAGTTCTTGAGTCTCCTCTCCCATTCTTCCATCAGTTTATCGTATATCTTCATATAGTCGTTCTCGGGTGCTTCTTCCCACCTTGGGGCAGATGGGGCAGCATTGGCAGGGCGGGGTGTACACGGGAACTGAGCAGCTAGGTATACCGCAGAAGACGACGGCACAGTTCAATGGACGCTTACATGCGGGTTTCTCCTGCCCACTGGATGAAGGAGAGAGGCGGTGAGATATAATTTGTGTACGTTTATTTTTATCTTTACAAATACCGTTCACTGGAAGAAGGAAAGAGGCCTAAAGACAGTGTAGGATTTTGCCAGCTTATTTTTACCGTTTTCGATGTTGGTCACTGGATGAAAAACTTTTTGCGAGACGATTTTTTGCAAGATTGATTTCACCTTTTCTCTATGATAAATGCGACTCTTAAAAGCAGTATATATGCAACAAAGTTTCCCGTTTTTACAAGGTATTTTCATAATTCTTCAACATATGTTTACATAGCAATGATAGTTTGGAGGACTTTTAAGTATGTATGTATTTATATCATCATCTAATCCGGTGTTGCTTCATGAGGAGCGTCAGATCCCGGGGCTAGGCAAGTTGATCCTGACATTTAAGAAGAACATGGCCAGTCTCACTCATCCCTGAGTGGCTTTACGTGAGCAATAAACCCCAATCACTCCTTTGATATAAACCTTCACTGGCTCAATGCGATTGGAGCGCCGTAATTACCCACTAAACCACCAGGCGCCAAAATTTGGTTATATTGTTACCCCGTCTCTTAGTAAATGATTTCCTGGTGTACAGGAAACAATTTGGCTTGCCAGTCAGTATACAGTCACCCACAGGCAGAAGGAAAAGTAAAGAATGATGGGAAAAAAGACAGAAGAGGGAGTATAAAGTCACCAGTGGGCAGAATGACAAGGAAAGAATGAGGGAAAGAAAGACAGAAGAGGATGGAAAGAAAGAAGGATGGAGGAGATAACACAGTTATTATCACTAACAATGAGTTTCCAAAATATGTTCATTATCATAATCATAGCGTTCATCATTATCATCATAGCCATCACCATCACCATCAGCAGCATCAGCTGCTGCAGCCCCTAAAATCTTGCCCAGTGAAAATAATGTCAGTATTTCCACCATCATCATCAGAAAGTTACATAAAATGAAGCATTTACTTAAACCTATAACATTTAGAAAGATAAATAGATAGATAGATTGGCTAAACGCATAGATATAGGCTACATACAGATAGATATAGACAGATAGGTAGATAAACATATAGATAAAGATAGATAGATAGATATAGATAAGTAGACAAAAATATCTATCCATATTTATCCATGTATTTATCTACCTATCTTTCTCTGAGTATCTATCTATCTATCTACAGAGAGAGAGAGAGAGAGAGAGAGAGAGAGAGAGAGAGAGAGAGATGAATGGATGGTTTTAAACAGAGCGATATTATGCGTCGATACAGAGCTATTCTGTACACCAATAGGATATTTATTTCCGTTCCTCATCATCATTATCTAATTCCTCACTAATTTTCACAGAAGTCAGTTGACCGCAGGACATAGGACGCTTTATACAATCAATTGTACACTTTCTTCATTACCATCATGGACACCACCACCACAATTCCATCATCACTGCAGTCTTCAATATCATCATCTTCATCATCAACATCATCGTCACCATCATAGTGTTATTATCTTATTTTCTGATAATTAATGGTGTGGATAGGATCCAGAGAAGAGCATATAAGCGGAACTTTCAACTGTGGTAATGGAAGTAATCCAATTGGAAGAACCTAATGCACTGCACGCTTGAGCGGAAAAAGCTGAAAAAAAAAGTATTTGTCCTTTATGAGGCAGCCCTAACATGTATTGAGTATAGATGGTGGGTGTTAGTGCCGAAGTGGTGACATATAGAGGTGTATGGTATGTAGGAGGACTGCTGGGCCTTGGCGGCAGGCTGTGAAGCCTATGGCTAGAGTTGGAAAAAAAAAAAATAGTGATTTATCCCTTTAACCGTGGGTGTCATTCCAGAATGACATCGACAAAACTGGACCAAACCGCGGGTGTCATTCTGGAATGTTCGTGAATATTTTGAACACCGCGCATTTTTCCTGTGCGCAAATTGTCTCACGCAAGAGTAGCTGTTGAGTTCTTTCACGCCAGTCATCCCACACCTCCCTCCTCTCACCCCGAGGGGGCCCCCCCCACCCCTGCCCTGACACGCATCAGTCAGTATCTGTCCAGCTCTGTGCGTGATAATGGCGCTCTGTCCCGACTCATCGTTGCTCGCTTCCTCCTCGCAAATGATCAGTGCTAGTGTGCCTTCGACCTCTACACCGGTGAAGGAACTGCCGACGGCGAGGCAGAAGGGGTTGAGCACTCCAGAAATTAGAACAGAGCTGGACAAAACTGTAAGTACAACTCTGGCTTGTGGCAGTGAGAGTGATACACTTACAGCAAGTTGTGACGATTTTGCAGTGATTGGTGGTGAACCCTTTACCATTGACAGTGACAGTGATGAAAGTGAGCGTGTAGTTTCCCCTCCACCACCCCCAACTTACTCTGGGAAAGGGAAGGCGCCTATGGGGAAAATTGGTGTTGCACGTGGGAAGGGAGTGAAGCGCAGACTTATGTCTCCTACACCAGGCCCTAGCAAGCATTTCCCACCACTTTCCCGTTCCCCTAGCCCTATTGCCCTCACATCATCTTCATCTTCTGCCGTGCCCTCTCCTCAGTCTACATCATCTGAGGAATATGAATTCCCAGAGCCTGCACAGTGAGGGAAGGCAGGCCGTGCAGGCAGGGTAAGCACGGCAGGCCGGCCTAGAACAAAGGGGATGCGTGGCAGTTGGAGGGCAAAGCTAGGCGATAAGTGAGGTGATAAGCGAGGTGATAAGCGGGAAAGAAAGGGTCAAATTTCACCACGCACCAGGTCAGTAACCCCCCCGCCTGCCCCCCGCTCAGCTCCCTCACCCTCGCCACCCCCCCACTCACCGCCCCCGCACTCACCCCCCTCCCGCTCGCCTCCTGCCTCACCCCCCTCTCGCTCGCCTCCTGCCTCATCTCCTGCCTCACCCATTGCCTCACCCATTGCCTCCACCTCAGCTCCTTCTCACGGGGAAACGAGTGCAATGCGACCTGCCACTTCCACTAACCACGCACAGGGAAAGTTGATGCATTTGTTTGGTTTGACGGTGCAGATTTTCAGCTACACAATCCGCCGTTTGATATGACAAATGCTGGAATACAGCCTGCCTTTCCATGCAGTGCAGGAGATGATTTTGTTGACTACTTCCTGGCCTTCATGGATGACGAAATCGTGCAGCATGTCAGCGATGAGACCAATAGGTATGCAGCTCAGTGTGCAGCAGAAGGGCTGGGACCTATTGGCTCACCAAAGCAAGTGTCGTGGTTGCCTGTCGGGATCAGAGAGCTGTATGTGTTCTTTGCACTGATGTTCTTGATGCCCCATATCAAGAGACATGAGTTGGAGGTGTACTGGCTCGTGGATGACATTACTTCTATCCCAACATTCGGGAAGCATATGTCACGGGATCGGTTCCAACAGCTGCTAGGATACCTGCACTTCGCTGACAATGGAAACCCGTCCCAAACTGACCCTTTGTGGAAAGTGAGGGATTTTCTCAACAGGATTAGGGATCGATTTATGCGATTTTTCCGTCCTATGCAGAACGTCGTCATAGACGAATCCCTGGTATTGTTCAGAGGACGTCTCAAATTCATGCAGTACATCCCCAGCAAACGCAACCGCTTTGGGATAAAGTTCTTTGTGCTGTGTGACCGTGAGACGGGGTATATCCTTGATTTCGTCATCTACTCTGCAAGCACAATGGATGTGAACAGGAAAGACCCCTTTGGCTTCTCTGGCTCCGTTGTAAAAGTGCTGATGGAGAGGTATTTTGGTGGGAATCATGTGCTGTACACAGACAATTATTACACAGCACCGAAACTCTCCAAATACCTGGCTGAACACGGCATTGGCACTGTTGGCACTGTACGGAGCTATAGGAAAGAGTGGCCAAGTTTCCCAGAAGCATCATACTCATCCAAGGGAGATGTGCACCTGAAGAAGTCAGACAAGCTTCTGGCGATCAGGTGGCATGACAATATGATCAGCACCATCCACAAGGGGGAATTGCAGAGAACTGGGAAGGTCAGCTATAGGACGGGAGAGCCAATCATGAAGCCTGATGCCGTCATTGATTACAATGTGAACATGAGACTTGTTGATAAGTCTGATATGATGATTGGCGAAATAGACTGTCTCAGGAGAAACACCCGATGGTACAGGAAGGCTTGCCTGCACATGCTCGATATGTGCATGCTCAACGCCTTCATCCTCTACAAGACACAAGTCGGGGGCATAAGGCAACCATCCCTGAGACAGTTCTCCAAGACTGTCGTGCAGCAGCTGCTTGCACGATTTGGTCAGGTGACGGCATTGATCCCGAGGCGACACTCTGACACACAACCTGACCATCTTGAATGCCGCAATTACATGAGCCGGCACCAGCTTGTGAAATTGCCTCTTACCGCAGGCGGCAGGTTGTCACAGGGCCACTGCAGAGTATGTCATAACACCACACGGAGGCCTCGGATGAGAAAAATGAGCACACACCAGTGCCAGGAATGCCAAGTCGCTCTCTGTGTGACTCCGTGCTTTGCTGAGTACCACTCTCTGAGTAAATACTGAAAGTGACAGTGATATACAGTGATGCGACAGTGACGTGCTTGACCAATAATTGTATAATGGATAATGTAGTAATAAGGGATATTTTGCCTAGAAAAAAATGTAAGTATTGGCCAGTATAATAAGTGATATTGTAATAAGAGAATCTGCGGCACTTGTGTAATTCTGCGGCACTTGTGTAATTCTGTGATGCGACAGTGATGCAATATAGTAATAAGTGCAGTGTAAATATAATGTATATTGCCCAGATTATATGTAAAATAATATTAGAAGTTAGAAATAATGAAAAGATCGCCGCTAACCAAACGTCAGTGAGTGGGTGAAGCCGCAGTGAAGTGGGGCGCAGCCGCAGTGAAGTGCCTTTTACGAATACCTACCTCAGTGAACACAGAGTGGATGTTTATCGTATGTGCAGTGTTCATATATGTTTATATTACTATTATCAAAGAGTGGTTGGCATTTGGTACTGGTGTGTGGGGCGTAAAATAGTGATTTTACACCCCTCACTTCTAACGGCACTGCCCGTTCTGTGAAAGTCAACAAAGTCATGAAACCTACATCAGTGGAAAGCTGAAGGTTAGTACTTTCTAATGGTACCTTATTTTTTTCTCTAGCTTTATTCTGTGCAGAGTTATTAAGGTTTAAAGGTTTGTTTACATTTGGCTGAAACCCCCGCGGGAGAGGACAGTCAGGCCAAAACAATGCCCGCGGTTAAAGGGTTAAAGGCCTCAGGAACAAATACTTGACTTTGAGCAATGACCTTAAGGTCCACCGAGTAATCTCAAAATAGAATCATTGTCGTCCAGCTGAGGCAATAGTGTTTTTGTCAATGTGTGTGTGTGTGTGTGTGTGTGTGTGTGTGTGTGTGTGTGGTAATCACAGCAGAGCAAGCAGTGTGAGGTGCGGTAGTGCAAGTTATGAATAAAATGTAACAATATTTATTGTTGGAGCATGAGGTTTGACTGTCTTAGGTATGGTCAAGTTAGGGGAGGCAGATTCAGGCAGAGAGTGTGAAGTGTGGTAACGTGAAGTGTGGCTTTGTAAGACATGTATGGGGGGTGTAACAGTTTTTTATATGGCAGCGTGATGTGCTGGAATGTGAGATTTGGCAGTAAGGTGTAACAGTGTGAAGTTTGATTATCCAAGATGTGACAGTGTGGGCTGTGGTATGACTGAGACTTGGTAATATGGTGTGGGGCATTGTGAGGTGCGACAATGTGTCGATATGGAGTGTGCCGACAGTGTAGGGTGAGGGTAGGGAGGGTTGTAGTAGTGTGCGATGTGCGTAGTGTGACCTCTGGGCACTGTGGGGTGTGTCCATTTTGGGGTGTGTCAATGTGTGTGTGTGTGTGTGTGTGTGTGTGTGTGTATGTGTGTTGTTAAAATATTTCGTAAAAGTTGTCAACAAAACTTCAGCAAATCTTCAGGAAACAGGAACTCTGTGGATGTGCAGAAGTCTATTATTTTTGACGAGAATTTGACCAAAAATGGCAGAATGCTGGCCGCCATATATTTTTTTTTAATATGAAATGGCTTCATTTTGATGCTCAATGATTAAATTGCTTTGAGTTTTGCTACTTTTCTTCAAAATTGTTTTGTGGGTTGCTTGGACCTTAGCCACCATGTTTTGGTGGACGATCAGTATTTGGGCCTCGGATATTTTTGTTCCACTGCATCCTTTCTTGGTCCACAGTCACAGTCCCAAGTTTGGTCCACATTAGATGAAAACTGCTTAAGCTGATGTTACTGTGTATATATGACATTTGACATAATGCTTTCAAAATCGTTCCCAATCGAATGAGAACGGTTTGAGTCACAGCGTCGAGCCTTTCATCTTGCTCTATGACTAATGGTTCTATAATCCAGTTCAGTCTCTATAGCCTTGCCTTCCCCTCAACACTCCCACCAATTACGAATGAAAACTTTTAAGCTGACAATTTAATGTGACCTTGACTAACAAATGTCTTTAAAAAAAGGTCAACCTCTTGTCTAAACCTCAACTCTTACACCAACTTGGATTCAAAATCGACCAGAAGCGTTTGAGTTATGCTTTTCACACACATACAGACACACACATTGAGACATGCAATGTACTCCCGAGCGTTTAGTGTATTGAGAGAGAGAGAGAGAGAGAGAGAGAGAGACTCACGCTGTCAGATGAGGTACAGCCACCGCCACCACTAACAACACCAGCACAAAGCGAGCCCCAACCATTGTCACTGCAACACAGTCTGAAACACAAAATACTGTCACTTAAGCACATTAGTAACATGACTTTTTATAGAAATTTTGCTCAAACTTGACAACCATTTATATTAGTTGGATTCATCCTCAGCGGAAGATCTTGAAACTTTCATTTGGAGGTACTTTTTTATTATTTTTTTTTTTTATCACCACACGATTCTGTTTAATAATGTTAAACTTTTCGAACTGGAAAGGTTAGGCAAATCCTTTAATAACCCTGTTCACTACATCTGGAACTCGTACAAGCTTAATAAATCTGTCTGGTAGAAATAAAAGTAATATTGAAATGATCCTCCGGTTGAAGGATTAATGTAGATTATTTCGAACCTCTCCAATGGCACAGATTCTCCATAGTTAAATAGAGTGGTAAGGATATGGTAAGGACAAAAAGGCTAAAGCGTAGAGAAATGCTTGAGCCATTCCATATTGCACCTTCCTTTTTTATTTTATACTCGCTGCAAACAATGTTATTCAGCTTTCAGGAGACGTCTGATGGGAATGTGGATAAAATTAGGAAGGTAGACTATGGGGACATCAAGGAAGGGGAAATTAGGATAGGCTGTCAAGCAGGAGGGAATGCTTTCCATTAGATAATGGAAGGCATTCAAAAAAGTAAACTGTTTTGGTAGGGAGGAAGAAAAGGAAAGGTAAGTGCTAGGCTGGCAGAATGGAAGGAATAGGTCATTGCCAGGCAATATGAATGGAAGGCTAGACAGGCAGGATGGAGGTAACTAAAAAAGTGGGATAAACAGGAATTAAGTGAACTGGAGAAGCAAAAGAACGAGGCGGTAAAGAGCGAAGAAAACGGAGATTGGAGCCAAACAGTTAACCAGGAGAGTACGTAAGCTACGCAGACAAGTTGGATGGTAAGATAGACAAGAACAAAGATGGGAGGAGGTTAAAATACAAGGAAAAAGGAAAACACTTGCGATAAAACGGAAGACTGGTAAGCAGTGAACTAACAGGGGGGAGGGGGGCAAAGTAAAAGAAAGACGAGTGGGTAAAAAACTGCCTAAGATTTATAGAAATAAATTAGGAAGGTAGGTTCAGCAGGATGGAAGGAAAATGAGCTAGGAAGAAGGAGGGTGTAAGAATAGGAGAATGAGATCCAAGAAGACAAGGTTAAATATAAAAAAAATTAATATTATAAGGTAGGTTTAGCCCAACCGGGGGCAAATAAGTTAAACAGGCAGAGAGGGAGGGAAAAAAAAAATGTCCGTATTTCTGAGTCTGTCCACGATAGATCAACAATTCCCCTAGCTGGCAAAGTAAAACTTTGAAAGAAGGGAAGATAAGGATACAAGAAAACAGCGAGGAAGAAGGGAATGGAGAGTTGACAAGGCATGTAGGATGAAGAGCAGCTAGGCAGGTAGAAGGAAGGAAAACAAATGCAGTGAAGAACAGTGAACAATAAAACAAGAAAAACTGTGTGACAAGAAGCTATGATGTTCTTAAATATTTACAAAATCTGAACTAAGCGACATTCGTGGGTCACATACGTTACAACTGCATCATTAACTCCAATAAAAGGTCTTAAAACTGCATCCAAAGTTAAGCAGATGTTGCAACAGGACCATAAGAACATAAGAAGAGAGGATAACTGCAGTAGGCCGGTTGGCCCATGCTAGGCAGCTCCTAGAAGAGTAACTGAACTACTAGAATGAAATAAGGATAGCAAGGTTCAAACGTGTTGGACAGTGTGGAGACTCGTTCTGTGAGCCCCAGATGCTCAAAGGCATTATTATTTTTTTTCTTTCTTTAAGGAACAATAACGCTCAACTCATTTTGACAAAATGTACAACTACCCTCTCTCCATCTTGAAATCTCCGCTTTAATAAGAGATTAATACTAGAGTATGGTGCTAGTCATGAAGAAGCATTATGGAAAGAATTATTGTGCCATAATATTGTTATATTCAGTCATCAACGTAAGTGAATTAACCTTCAAAAGGACGAAAATGTCAGCAGGCTAAAGTGAATGAAAGGAAGTACGAATAAACATTGGACTTACAATCTTTGACCACGGAAACGTCTTATTCTTTTCAGTTTTGCTAACTGCGAAAGATTTTATTTCTGCGTGACAGAAATTAATGGAGAGAAATTGTGAATAAGTCATGACGCAGCCCTGAAGGGATATTCTCCCGCATTTGGTCTGATCAGCTAGTCAGGTCAGGTGCGGGTAAGGGGATGGGTCTGTTATGATGTGCCAGGAGTAAACCAGCTCTGCTGTCGGGCCCTGCTGCGGATGTCACTGATTGCATTGCGCAGTTGACCCTTGTGCGGTGTGGTGAGGTGAGGATCTGTCCGTTCTCCCCTTTGGGGCTAAGATGCGAATGAATGTGTTTGAATGGATGAGTAAATGGGGAGTGTGTCGTCCTGTCTCGGCTACCTCCCTTTCCTTTGCGGGAAGCAGCCTAGGTATATAGATAGATAGATAGACATCAAACCCCTCCAGTTTCGTAGTCTCTTCATATCTGCAAAACAACGTCTGATGGTATTAAGGACACTGTAAAATAAAACTAACGGCATCGGATGTAACGAGAGAATAATCTCTTGTAATTTATGCCATTCTCATATGGACATAGTTTGATTAAATAACATATGAAAAAAAAAAATACTGCCTGACTGTGTGAGATGTGCTACTGAGCTTTCTACCCTGACAAGAATACGACCCAAGGAATCCATCTTGTGTACGACACTCAACCGTCGTTTAGCATTCAGTTCCCTGCTTTTAGTTGTACGAAAGGAACAGGAAAAAGTAAATATGATATAATCCGAAGATATCGTGGTCTGTCAGGAAAGTAAAAAACAAAAGAAAAAAAAGAAAATAATCAGGTGTTCTTTCCACTGTCAACATTAATACCATTTCATCCAAACACCTCGTGTTTCTCCCGAAAATCGAACTTTGTATCTTTTAGTTGCTCGTCAAGTATATTACAGCATCTATCACCGTCATTGCTTTATATATATATATATATATATATATATATATATATATATATATATATATATATATATATATATATATATGTGTGTGTGTGTGTGTGTGTGTGTGTGTGATATCGCGGGTGCGAAGGGGTGGTTGTGGTGGTGCACTAGCATACACATGGCCCACAGCTGAAAAATCCTGAGTCCAGTTCCCAGGCTGACCACGGTAGCTTTGGGCATTATCCCTTTACCCCACTCGCTTCATATATTGGGCAGAAAGAGAAACTAGATTTGTAAAACGACATTCGCGTGTTGTACCTTGAGGAAAATGATGTACACCAAGTGTTATCTTTGTCGTTACCATTTGGCTATACTTTATAAAAATTTACATCTTTCTCTCGAGAAAAGAACGATGCCAATAAATACCTGGAGTATAAGAGAGCGATGCACACCTTCCCGTTGTTTCTGTGGCACTGATGACGGTCTCACACCAATGCTGCCAGATAAAGCTGCCAGAAGTTCCCTAGATTCACCTACAAAATTTCCCTGTATAGCCCTTTATTTCCCTGTCACCTTTACGTTGATATATATATATATATATATATATATATATATATATATATATATATATATATATATATATATATATATATATATATATATATATACCGGTATATACACTGTTATAATCTTGTCATCAATGTAAACTCCTGTTGTTCATTACATACCTTTAAAAGCTAGCTTTTCTTGCTGAAAATCACTCGCTTTATACATGTCAGCTGTCATAGCCTCCAAGCGGAATGGTGTTGTTTCAAAGTTATAAGCTGATGAAGTTTCAAAAGTTTTCTTGGCATGAAACATTCCATTTAATGCTTCTGTGTTCAGTGAATTTCTAACTTTGGTTTTCATTTGGTTCACTTTAGAAAATAACCTTCAAACACTTGCACTTGAATGAGGCAAACACGGCAATTTTTTCATTAAATTTCCAACAAGTGGAAATAATGGTTTATCATCACCTTTTTTAAGTCACCAATTTTTTTGCCAGAATTTGTAAGCACTAATATCATGTATTACATTCAGTTCTGTTTCTGAGTAAACGCCACTCACTGTCTATCTTGTTTGTCATTTTCAGGCACCAGGTTTGCGAAATGAGCCGCTAATGAGGCAATAGATGGGACAGTTTTCATCAGTACATTTTGTGGGTCTAAAGCTTAGAGGTTTGTGAATAATGGGTCCTTCACACACACACACACACACACACACACACACACACACACACACACACACACCTGTGCTGGGATCGGCAATCTCTTTCCCCATGTGACCTGTATTTCCTTACCCAACATTCCTTCCCTCTCCCTAAGGACTTCCCATTTCACCTGTCCCTTGTTTCTCTCCGTCCTTGTGCCGTGATCTATAATCCCTTTCCCCTGGACCTCGACTTACTTACCCTACCTGCCCCCCCTACCACCCCTAGTCAAATCCCCCACCATCATACCTCCACTGCCTTCTGCTCTTTCTCACTCTCTCTCTATAAAATCTAAAATATCGTTCGAATTTCCCTAGATTTTGGTGTATTTTTTAATTCTCTTCCCTGTTTCCCTGTACCGACCTGAATTTCGCCAAAACAGGGAAATTTCCCTGTATCTGGCAGCACTGCCTCAAACACACCCTTCTCTTGATGTACTTACCCGATGCACCACAGGATATCCAGTGTTCTTATGATTATACTTGTTTTTTGTTTGTTTCTTTAATACAAGTAGAACACACACTCACCTTCAACACACGATACGTATTTTAAAGCGGTATTACTGTGCAGGAAGTAACTGTAAAATTAAGAACAAAACGCAGATTTTCTTAAACTCATGGATAATATGGCAATTCTCTCGTAGCGAATATAAATATCGTTTGTTATTCAAAGTAAAGTATTTAAATTGTCATCAGCATTGTAGGGATCGTACTTAATGACTGCAAGAAATTTATCAAGTAAAGAAGGGTATGACACAGATTTTACTTCGTGGCTGTTGTTTCTAGTTTCATTACGAGAGATATATAAATAGTTTACTGCAGGTTTTTTCCTGTGAGGCTATGTAATATCCACTACAGGAAGAAAAAAAATAAAAATAAAGTAGTCATCCTTCTGAAGAGATGAAATATAAAGATCCTGTATTTCCAGATCGATCACAGGTGTTCTAACCAAACTCAACACTTATCTTTTAAGAGAAAAACTGAACGATGCTTGAGGGACAGAGATAATTTAGTTAGAGCTGTTTAACCAAGTTGACTGAGAAATGTCTGTTGAGAGAAATGCAGGGATGGATTTATTTAGGAAATATATAATAATAACATGAATGAGAGAGAGAGAGAGAGAGAGAGAGAGAGAGAGAGTGTCTCCAAAGTACAGTAGTGCTACTCTTAGTACAGGTGGTAGGTGGCTGTGACCATCATCCACTCATATGGTGTAGCGCTGCCTACTTCTTCCCTCACCTTTATCATTCCATTTCTGAGTCTGTCTGCCTCTTTTTCTCCGTTTCATCCCCTTTATTACTGCTCTTTCCACTCCAGGTGGCTCTACAATGAGTGACAAGCCTAATGGTTTCCTGTAACCTAAGAAGCCATTTACAGCGATGGTTGGTAATCATATAGAAAGAAAACGGGGTGATGCCGAGCCTGCTGTGGTGCCCGGCAATTGCGACGTCCATCAAGGAACCAAACTTCCACACATTCCTCAGCACCTTGCTAGCTACAGCGCGACACTGCCAAAACCAAGAGAATATCGGTCCTGTGCACAGGACAGTCCTGGAGGGGAGGTTGCGTGCTTGCGGTTGAGGCTCTGCTCGACCAGAAAGACTAGGGATGATAAACGACTATTTGCACATACTACCGGTACTAAGTGGTTTATGGAGCGTTAATTTTAATTTTCACAACAAGAGAGTTAACAAAACTGCTTCAGAAACGTGTCATTTTCCTGGTCTTTGTAGACGTTATGATGAGTACGAGATATATATATATATATATATATATATATATATATAAATATATATATATATATATATATATATATATATATATTACGAAAGGAAAAAAAAAGCAAATGCCAGGAACCTGGAAATTGTTCCCTCCAAGAGAAAACAACAGGAAGATAATGAGGAGTCAAGTTCAAGATCCGTTCATTTCAAGATGCTCGGACAAACTGCACATGATAGACTGGAGATCACTTGCAGTAGGAAATACGGACAGAGGAAGACACTTCCAGAGTTGACCTGTTGCATACATGAAGGACTGGGAGTAATGGCTAACTCTTCCATTAGGCAGTTGGACTGAAAAGGGATGAGAGTTTGTTGCTAGACGGATGATACGAGCCCGCCGTAGTGATTGAGGGATGCAAGTAGACATTAAGAGGAGTAGTGGACACTGTCGTAACGATTGAAATGAGATATAGATCAAACTGCGGCAAAGAGACAGAGGATCAAAGAAACCAGTAAGGGGAAGTGTTAATGAAATTAAAAGTCTTTTCCTCCAGATTGTTGAGAAGAGTTTTGTGTGGGGAGGCTCCCCACACATGAGATTTGTACTCTACACAGGGGTGATTAAAACCCATTTACAAAGTCAATAGCTATGCAGGGGTAAAGAAGACACGGAGTAGGCTTAGCACACCTAATCTTTTGGAAGCAATTTTGACAAGAAAGGTAATATGTTCTTTCCAAAATAAATCCCGAGAGAAGGAAACCCCAAGAATGTTTCTTAAATGATGTAGGATTGACCTGGATATTGTAAAAAAGTACAGGGTACTCCTGGGGAAGATTTTGTCGGGTTGATAGATATAAGAACTGAGTTTTTGATTCATTAAAAATAACAAGATTATTATTACCCCAGTCAAACATTAGGTTTAACGTAGCCTGATCACTTGTTTGTTCAGGTAACTGCCGAGGAGGAGGATGCGGGAAGCAAGTGCAAAAGTGAAAGGTGGAGTCATCAGCGTATGAGAGGATAGGGTTAGATGTACAGCTTAGGTCATTGACGAGTAAAAGGAAGAGAGATGGTGAAAGGACACAGCCTTGAGGAACATCACTACTGATAATTCTAGGAGAACGGTGGCCGTCTACAACAGCAGCTAGAGAACGACCAGAAAGGAAGCTAGACATAAAGGCAAAAATAGAAAGACAGGAACTGTAAGAGGGCAGTCTGGAAATTATAGATTTATGCCAGACTTGATCAACAGCCTTTGAGATGTCAAGTGAAAGGGTAAAGCTTTCGCCTATGTACCGAAGGGAGGATGAACAGGACTCTGAAAGGTAGGTGAGAAGATCTCCAGTGGAGCGTCCCAGGCAGAACCCATACTGACGATGAGAATGAAAATTGTGATAGGAAAGATGCTTTTTTGTTAAGAATAGACTGGAAAACTTTTGAAACACATGATGTTAGAGAAATTGGAGTATACTTAGATGGATCGGAATGGTCACCCTTCTTTGGCATGTACATGCTAAATGAGAACAAATTTACAAAAAGAAGGAAAGGTACAAGTTGACAGAAAAAGGCGAAAGAGATTACCTTGGCAGGGTGTAGAGTTCTTGAGGACAACGTGAGGGACTCCATCAGGCCCCTATGTCTTATTGGTATTGAGGCCAGTGATGGCAGAAAATACATCAGTTGAGGAAATCTTAACGTTGGCAATGAGGAACTCAGACGGGGGAAATGATGGAGGAACAACTCCAGAGTCATCTAAGGTGGAATTTGAGGAGAAAATCTGAGTGAAGAGTTCTTGTTTATCAGTAGAAGAAATAGTTACCGAGCCATCAATGTGGAAAAGAGAAGGGAAGGATGATGAGGTAAATTTTTTAGAAAGCTTTTGGGTAAGGTGCCAGAAGGAGCGGGAAGAATTCGAGTTGGAGAGTTCAGAGCATTTAGTAGAAATGAAATTATTACTGGTATAGTCAGGAACAGACTTAAAACGATTCTGGGCAGACACATAATAGAGATAAGATTTAGGAGTGTCACTGGCGTAGTTACCCCAGTAGCGAATGGGTGAAATAGAAACAGGATGATAATGAAAGGAGAAAGAAGCGACCCCTTAAGAAAACATTAAATCTTTTCTCTTATCAGTTTTGCTGCCTGTAAGGGTAAAACCAAGCTGTCACTTTTGCCTTCTCAAATGATATGACACCAGATGTTTTTCTCACAATTTACGCAGAAAGTTCCTCTTGTCCTTGAACTGTGGGTGTGACATAATGTGGGAGGATGTTTGTCAATTAGAAGCCTATATGGCGCTTTCATCACGTTCTTGATGGCACGCAATTGGTTCTGTCTGAAGTGTATGAGGCCCTCATTGGTAGCAGGTGGCTCTATTGTTTCTGTATGGGCAGAGATTATTTTTAAGACAGCCAAGTGGTTAATTAGCTGAGAAAGGCGGAGTAAGTAACCTTTATAAGCTCCAGGAAAGTGTGAAGAGACAGATTATTATCTCATTTTGTACACACACCCCTGTACACATTTTGTCATTTGTACACATATGTACACATTTACTGTCACGTTCCACTTTTGTCACATTGTGTTGCACTTTTCCCCAACACTACTCAATACGTGACTTTGATTACAAAACACACTGTTTGTGTACAATTTCCCATTTTTGGTTCACTCCTCCATTTACACTAGTGTGTGATTTATATCTGGATTTAACCTTCGAAGTCTTCACGTTTCCTCGAGCTTTGTGAGTACTTAGCTTCCACTGAGTGTATTCTGGTTAGGTAAGAAATAACTTGTTTTATATTTTGTATCCTGAGGCCTATATGAATCCTCCCTTTTGTAAAACGAACCCTGGTTTCTTCTTTGGTTGTGTATGTTATAGTGTACAGTCAAGTTAAGTTAGTTTTCTTAAACTTTATCTTATCCCTTTTGGTGCTTAATTAAGGGTTAAGAGTGCACCGTAATATACACCCCCATAACAGGAGTGAGTTGGCTCCTGTACCTTTTGTAGGCCTTCTCCTTGTTGTCGACAGCATTAGAACAAGCGTGATTAGCCAAGGTATTTTTATTTTTTGCATTAGTTAAAGGATATGAGAAAAGAGTGTATACTTCCATGCCCGAGAGAATAACTTCCGTAATGTGCAAGACACACTCCGATGGCTCTCGGCCATATAAGTAATTACCATTCCAGGCAAAATCGGAGAAGTTATGCAATATTATGATTTTCTTGGTTTGAAGCTTTTCTTCTTCTTCCACCACTCAGCTTACCTAATGTTCAATAATCTCATCCCTATAAGACAGCGGTTCCCAACCTGGGAGCCATGGCCATGGGACATTGACTGGGGGGCCATGGGCCTTATTGGTAATATAAGATATTATAAGGTATTTGGTCTGGGTAAAACCTGACAGAAATCAAGTATGAAATATACCTTACTGTGCTAGTTTAGCCTTAAGTATATTGGGGTAATTACCGTTTTCTGCACAATATAAAATATTAAAAATACATAATTATACGATCTGAGTTATATAGGGGCCATGGAGCTTCTCATAACTTTCTCGGGGGGCCACAGGACCAAAAAGGTTGGGAACCACTGCTATAAGATATCACCCCTTGTGTGAATTCAGTCTCGACAACAACAATAATAAAATAAACAAGCAGTTATTTTCCTGAAACTGACGGTGCAGATCAACTCTTATATGCAATACGCACGTAATAACCAAGTGAGAGGAGGGAAAAAACAGAGATTGATAATAAAGGAATGGTAATGTTTACCAAGAAGTAAACAAGAACAGTGAAGTCAATCAATGGTGCATTCTTGCTGAGTTATATAGTTTCTTATGATTTCTTTATTTGCAGTTAATCTTCCTTTTGTATAGAAAGATATGTTTCTAGTACACTGTCCAACTATAGCCAGACGCATAATCCGGAAGGGGTGGCCGTTTGACTCTCAGCTAGTTGTTTTACGAGGAGGGTCACTAACTCTCCACCAACTCAGTTGCTGATAAGTATGGAACGCGTATGACTTTGCTATGTGGCGTTCACCCAGCGTTGTAAATAGTTTCCTGGCTTACAGGAAATCATTATGTTTGTCACTCAATGTAAAGCTACCTGGAAAGAAAAGAAGAGTAATATAAAGTAACAGGGAAGATAGGAGAAATAGGAAGAGACGATGGCAGACACAGAAAAAGAATTATACGAGCTGAAGGAAGAAGTAGGCGGAACTGCATCAAGCGAGTGGATGATGGTAACCACCAAATACCACCATTTATAGTAATTACGGGATTATATAAATAATTTAGACATAACATTAGTGTTCCTGGTGCTGAAGTCACATACTAAGAAATAATAAAGTGCTACATATATAAGTAAATATAAGTGAGATATTAACACCTTGAATCCGATGAGGTACTCTCCAATTTATTCTAGCTGTCTTTAGATGATTTAATTTACAGTGCTATATAATACTTGCACTTATATGGGCTCTTTTACTGCATTACATTGTCTTGAGGCAGCAAGAGCAATATATATATATATATATATATATATATATATATATATATATATATATATATATATATATATATATATATACACACACACACACACGCCACTCCCTGAAGTGACTCAAGTATCAAATGTGATGAAAGGGTATATTAGGGCGCTGTGATGATATGCCGTGTGATGCTAGGACGCCTGTTAGGCCCATGAGAAAACTGTCCGAACCTCATGTTGTGGGAAAACTGGCGAATTTCTAGCAGTCTGAGTGGATAATGTAGGAAATCATTCTTAGACGGACTGTAGAGTTCAAGGCCATTTGAAGTGCTTATAGAGGAAGTAATGAAAATGGAATTTCTTGACACATCTGATTTTGATACATAAGTTTTTTTCATACTCTTCTTGGGTTGCCTAAATGGTTACCGCCCAGCTGTGTATGTGGTTTTCTGACTTACAGTAAACCATAAGACTGTGTAAAGGCACCTGAAAAGGAAAGAGGAGCAATAGGAAGCGACAGGAAAGACAGGAGAAACAGGAAGAGAGGAGGACAGCCGCAGAAAAAGAATGATAAAGGTTAAGGAAGAAGTAGGATGCACTACATCAAATGATTGGATGATGGTCGCCACTACCTACCACCAATATCAGCATTTATTCGTCACGGCAGGTACTCTTTGTTTATTTATAGTAATTAAAACATTCAGGCCGGTATCTTGCTTGACAGAAGAACATATTAAATATATTTTTCCTTTTCTTTTTTTTTTAAGAATAGGTATTTCATTGCCAAAAACGCTGACCAAAGTGTTTAAAACTAAATATTATAGATTATCTGGCGTCGGTTGCGATGACCTTATCGCCGTCTAATCAGCAGTCGCAAAACACAGACACCCTTCTCGCCATCTAGATCTCGAGTGTACAGTCGCGATCCAAAGAAAGTATCCAGGCCTTTGTCGATGCCGGGGACAGGAAAGGAAGAATGGTCTGGTGTTTGGACAAAGCTCCAAACCCTCTCCCCTCCTCCTTTCCTCCCCCTCCTCCTCCCCCAAGTACCACCACGACCTTTGATCGAGACGTTGCTCACTCCTTTGCTTCGCGGTTCGAAGCAGCTGATGATGCTCATGACATGTTGTGGATTCCATATTACGTAAAAACATTTGAAGAAATTCTGATTGCACAATAACAGAGCAAAAAAAAAAAAAAGTGATGCAAAAAGGGATGAGCGTTATATTGGTTTCATATATGAATTACTGAAGCATTTCTGGTAACATTCGAGTTCTCCCTTAATTGTCTGGTAGAGAATCATGTTGTTGGATAGAAGTCATCTTCAGCGAGATGGACAGGCGACAGAAAAACTGACGGAGAGACAGACAAAGCTACGCCATAGAAAGATTCATCAAAATTGTTTTTGTTTTTTTTCTAAATATCATCAAACACATTCAGTAAACCAAGGTGACTATAAGCCATTCGAGCAAGGAAAAGGAAACACACAGACAGACCACACCATTTGAGATTCAGGATAATTGCTATTTTACTTTTGCTAAAGACAAAGGATTACATCCATCTTCGGATAGAATACGCCTCCTACGTAAGACAGACAGGCTGACAGACAAAGACAGACTCTGGAATATCGATTCACGTTGTCTTATTTCATTTTTGGTTCCACCAGATGACATGATTCAGATTAACTGAGAACAGACCCTTGCAGACGTAGAGGAATTCGTGAAATGCACATGGGACAGACGGACAGAAAGAAAGACTGAGTTGCAATTATCAGTTCACATCTATTCCGCTGCTGGTAAAGGCAGACGATTTTATTCAGCTGAAGTGAGACTAATCCCTTGCCGAAGAGGAAGACTTGAAAATTAAAGAGGTAGAATAAAGAGAACAACAGTGAGGCAGGCAGCTTCTGAATAATCGGTTCACATTAATTAGAATTTTCAGTTCATATTAAGTGGTACTGTATTATTATTGCTGCCAGAAAATTGTATTTAGTTTCAGTGGAAATATGACTATCCGGGAGAGGAAGACGCAAAACATATGCAGACATATACTGTATCTCTAAATAATTTATTCCTCAAGTAAACCGCTACTATATTCCAGCTTCTTTATTCCTGCTACTTTATTCCAGTTACTTTATTCCTGCAACTTTATTCCTGCAACTTTATTCTTGCAACTTTATTCCTGCAACTTTATTCCTGCAACTTTATTCCTGCTACATTATTCTTGGTACATTATTCCTGCTACTTTATTTCTGCTACTTTATTTCTGCTACTTTATTTCTGCTACTTTATTCCTGCTACTTTAATCCCGACATTATTCCAGCTCTAGTATTCCTGGAACTTTATTCCTGGAACTTTATTCCTGCTACATTATTCCTGCTACATTATACCTGCTACTTTATTCCTGCTACATTATTCCTGCTACTTTATTCCTGCCACATTATTCCTGCTACATTATTCCTGCTACTTTATTCCTGCTACTTTATTCCTGCTACTTTATTCCTGCTACATTATTCCTGCTACTTTATTCCTGCTACATTATTCCTGCTACTTTATTCCTGCTACTTTACTCCAGCTACGTTATTCCTGCTACTTTATTCCTGCTACCGGCTGACAGTTTTGTTAGCCTAGGGTAGAAAGAGCCTCACCCGTAACAGATACTCTTTGGCTGCTTACTGAATTATATTATTTACACCCACACCCTCGGAGATAGATCGGATGGTATGTTTTAAGTGGCGTCTGTGTGTGTGTGTGTGTGTGTGTGTGAGCCTTACCCCTTCAGAAAAAGTCCCTTCCGGTCTAGGGAACAGAAAGCGAGCCGAAAAAATGAAGAGAGAGAGAGAGAGAGAGAGAGAGAGAGAGAGAGAGTTAAATACTACGCCAAAACTCCTAATTACGGCCTCTGGCTGAAGGGGTTAATGAGGGTCGTCTCGTTACTGGGCTAAGAAAATCCAACAGCGGTCATTACACCTGATTCACACCTCTAATTAACCCACCTTGATTAACTAAAATGGACTGGCAATTACAGGTAAGTATATCTTGCTGTAATTAGCGATCAATATGCAATTTGATACAGGTCATTGACGAGCAATTTTATATATATACAGTATAACCCGTAATTAGAGATTCATTAGAGGCAAATATATCATGCGGTAATTAGCGATCAGTATGCAACTTGATACATGTAATTAACGAGCCAATTTATATGTACAGGATGGTCCGTAATTTGAGCTTCGTTATCGGCTTCCACGGCGTCTTGCGGGGACTACTCAGTCTGCTGGTGTGGGCGGTGTGGCAGTGGGGGTAGGAAATACATGATGCAGGGCGGACAATGATAACTTACAAAGGTCTATTCTGCGTGTTTCTTGACATTTTTCTTTGTTATATTTTACTGGGAGGAGGATTTGGGTTTAGCTAGTTGGAGCTTTGGATTTCTATCTATCTACCTATATACCTAGGCTGCTTCCCCCAAGGAAAGGGAGGTAGCCGAGACAGGACGACACACTCCCCATTTACTCATCCATTCAAACACATTCATTCGCATCTTAGCCCCAAAGGGGAGAACGGACAGATCCTCACCGCACCACACTGCACAAGGGTCAACTGCGCAATGCTTTGGATTTACTTTTTCTTTTTTAATGCAAGGAAGAAGGAACCAAAGGGAAGAAGCCAGCATATTGTTCCCTCCAAGTAAAAACAATAAAATGATACAGAGCCAAATAGCATCTTTATATATTTACTGTTAATCATGCTGACGATATAAGACAATTATAATGCCTGATGCTGGCATGGTGTGGGCTGAAAACTCGTAATTAAATACATTTTTCAGAGTATTTTCCAACTTTTTACTCTCTCATATATATATATATATATATATATATATATATATATATATATATATATATATATATGAACGCGCTTCACTTATAAATTACTGCGGCGCAGCAGACATCCCCTTCACCCTTTCCACCATCCTGGGTGATGGGGACATTATGACTTATAAATTGATGGCTTTCTTGAGAGAGACCGGACTGATCAGATTGATGTGACTTTTTTGCTGTATGGTTATGTTTTTTATCGACTGTAAATATGTATATACTGTACTATTAATTAGGGTTGACAGTTGACATATTTGAAATAGTTCCTCCTTCCCACTGATCTATTTCTAATATAGATGTCCCGTACATTAAGCCCCGCTCCTCGCCTGAGAGCCACCAGCTGATGAGTGCAAGTGTGCAATATAGGAGGTATTGGGCAATTGCAGTCGATGGTGGTCTGTTGGGCGAGGTACTATACATTTTTTGTACAAATTATATAAATACATTATACCATCTTGTTCATGTTGTGCTAATTAGGGCCGACAGCTGACGTATATGGAAATGTTCCTGACTCGTCTAGTTCCCTTTCATATATTGATGTCTCCTATATTAGGTTGTGCCTCGACTGACAGTCAGCAGGTGATGAGTGCAAGTATGTAATGTAGAAAGGCATTACATATCTGCAGTCGATGGTGTTCTCTTGGTCGAGGCTTTTCTACCATTAATGTAGGTCCAGATATTTGTCTCTTAGGATTTAGTATAGGTCAGCAATTTGTCTGTTAGGTGATTAGTTTTAGGGTCTTTAGATTAGGTATTATTGTTTACAAATAATATAAGGTCAAACAATTTAGAAAAAAATTAAAATACAAATACAAAAAAAATAAAATTATATATATATATATATATATATATATATATATATATATATATATATATACAGTCGTCAGCACAAATTCCCGATATCACTAACCAAGGAAAAACTGCCACTTTTCACCAGATTATTTAATTTTCGACATCAAAGTCGGTCTACTGAACTCCGTTCAATTTATGTGCCCTCTGTGTCACTAAAAGGAAGAGAGAAATTATAACATTATTTTAGTCACTTCTATAAGGAAAAGAGGCTGTATTATAGTCAAAGAAAATAAAGAAATGGTGGGCTGAGTCTACCATCTCGGTTTGGGGACGGTTATTAATCTTTCCTTCCTTAAATATCGATAAGCTTTAGTTTACATCCATTTCATGTATTTGTCAACCAAAACAAAAATAAACAGTGTTATGAGAAACATGTAACGATTTTTCATTAAGAAACATTAGCACGACACGGCTGAAGATCGTACGTTTCAATTACAAACAATAACAAACTCACGTCTGTCTACTGCCCCGCTGGACCTATTTTACAAAGATCATGGAAAACCGTTGCAGAGAAAAATGGACAGTACCTAGACTGAATTATTTCCTGAAGTCTAGAGGAATACCCTGTTCAGGGTACACCACTGGCGTGTTGTTTTGACTTTTTGTACGGTATTTTGGAGCCCTCGGCATCGTCGGATATCGGCTTCAGACATTGTACAATTTTCCTATGAAAAACTCTGCAGATTTTCTTCATCATTTTGGAGATGCAGCATTGTTCTTTTAGAAAGCTAAATTATATGGGTTTCAAACAAAATGTGCAGCTAGAGACTTGTAAATATGTGATGAATGCTGTCACATCCGGTGTGCTTTCACGGCTTCTATAGTAACGTTTTCCTGCATTTACCGCATTAAAGTATACCTAGGAAATTAGTATAACTACTAAAGAATAATATCATGAAGAACTTACGTACGGTATACAATTAAATATCACAGGAGAGATTTTTAAAGATATGCGACTTCTGTGGTCTCTGCATGAGTAGCCTCGACTTCCATATTGAACTAGCTGGAGATCAGTGGCAACTCTTGAGTTAGTGACGGTGGGAATTCGCTGCAAGCCTGCTCGTGTGATGTGGTTGTTTTGTCTGGCAACAGTGTATAGGAACTAGTCGCCACACAGGCTTTTATACGCTTTAAAGACGTGTTTGTAAGAATTAATGCTATAAATCGCCCAGAATGCAATGGTCTTTATATCTGACTAGCATAAACGTGAGCAAAAGACGACAGAAAAATGTTGTATAGTGATGAAACTTCTGCTCTCTCCCTCGTACCCACCCCATGTCCCTTCCCACCCTACCACTAAACCACCCCCCCCATGCTCCTTCACTTCCACTCCCCTCTCTCCGCACCCTGTCTACCTTAACCACGGCGCAGGTCTACGTAATGAACTGCACTCTTCTCCATTTCTTGTCTATTCCTGTAACCTTTTAGCTCCTTACATTCGAGAGTATCTTGCCATGCCTCAGTCTTTTTCACCCACTCTTTACTCCAAACGTGATACAGTAGTTTGAAACATGATGGGTTCTGATCCTGCTTCATGAATCAGTGAACAATATGAGGAGGATGGGAACATTTTCCATGAAACGAGAGAGAGAGAGAGAGAGAGAGAGAGAGAGAGAGAGAGAGAGAGAGAGAGACAGACAGACAGACAGACAGACAGACAGACAGAGGAAGTAGGAGGAATGGGCACAAATGTTTGTTTAATTTCGCCTACTGAAATAATAGCCACCAACTGCCAGGCTCACTGAACACACACACACATACACACACACACACACAGTAAGGAATAGTACATCACAAGAACGAGACCTCAAACGTTTCTGTTATCTAGCGGCTGTTGGTAGTGACAAGGGATGAAGAAAAGAATGACAACTGGAATAGAGTGGGAATCAGACGGGGAGGGTGAGAATGGGATTAGAACAGGAAGGAATATTGGTAATTAGCCTTGGATACATTTTATTAAAGCTTTTCGAGCAATTGAGAACATGACAATATTGGTTTAGTAAACAGTCAAGAGAGAATTGTGATGCACCAGTCGGGTTAGGGCCGTGGATAAATGAATGACGGTAGAGAGAATGAGGAGAGGAGAAAGTGGAGAGGCATGAACGTGAGTGAGGAGTAGGAGGGGGACGGAGGGATGGGGGGACATCAGGAAGAGAAAGGGGAGAGAGGGGAAGGGAGTTTAGACATGGTTATGAGGAATGTCAGAGTATTACGCTCGTACGTCGTTTCATAACATTGTCAGCTTTTGCACTTTTTTTTTATACTGATTAAATACGGTATACGTAATATTGTACCCTAGCCAGCCTCTAATACCATTTAAAAAAAAAAAAACACGTCGTTAAAGTGTATAAAAGGCTACGTGGCAACTAGTACTCTTACACTGTTACAGGACAAAAGGACTCGCATCACACGAGTAGACTTGCAGCGAATTTATGCTGGCGACTGTACGTGTCCATGAGAGTGTTTGTGTATATGCATGGTTGTGTCTGTATATATATATATATATATATATATATATATATATATATATATATATATATATATATATATATATATATGGCCTTAATCACCAGGGGTTTCGGTCCCAATGGTAGATGTCAAAAAAAAAAAAAAAAAAATCGTCAGTGAGGTTGTTATCGCAGGCAGAGACAATTCCATAAAAACAGACAGTTCCGTACTTCGCAGTCTGGCCATTAATATTACAGACATTATGACCGGCGATGGCGTTGACATTCACGGTCCGGTAATGACCTGTGTAACACAAACAGTAAGTCACACTATTACTGACTGCCGTTACCTAGCAAAACAGTTTTCGGGGGAAGAATAGCACGACGCTCAAAAACTTCCAACATAGCAGTTACAGAAAACAATGAGTTGCCCCTCAGTACTGTTCGTTTATTAGACAACTGAGGGGATGCTATGCGTGGAAATTGCGGTCAGGTGGATATCTCACTTTTTATGGATACAGGTTCTGTCGTCAACTTACTATTTTAAGCGGCGTTAGAAAGAATTCAGTGTAACAGATCGAAACGTGTTAGCTTCCTTGAGCCCCCAGCCAAATGCACGGTGGATGGATCATATTTAGACATTAAAGGCAAAACCCAGCTTAGAATATCTTTATATGACTCGGCAGACCCATTCATTGCTGATTTCTATGTTACACCCTGGATTAGCTGCCCTGCCGATGTTTTAATCGGTGTTCAAACAATGGCAGATGAAAATATCAATGTGTTACCAGCAAAAGGGGGTCACTATTCAAGGTTTGTTTGTGCCAGACATAACAGACCACTCTTCTCAGTCACTAGTAGATACAGTTACGATCTCTCTTAATGATCCATCATCAGATCCAACCTCCTCTGATCTGTCTGATCCAGTTACTGACTTCTCTGATTTCCTTAATGATGAACTGTACTCATTAATGTTTGATCATGGTGAGCCATCCTGTGGCACTGAGCTGTCATCGAACTCATTGCCCTTAGCAGACCTTATGCAGACCTCAACAAGAAACACAGCGGTGGTAAAACACAGCGGCTGTAAAACAGTGCACGGTTTTCCCTCCAATGTATTAAGTTGCTCTGATGATTGCTGGGTCACCTAGCGGTGTCGTTCAGTTCCTAAACTGGTACTCTCTCCCAGTTCTGTTGTTTAACCCACTGTTAAGTATATCATGACTTACCTTACACCCATGTAATCTTGTCAGCATTATCAGTTGTTACATTTAATTCTTGCTAATCACTGAAACTATGTTACGACTGTATCTTCCTTCACTACCCGAATTCATTATCCTAGTTGCTTTCATACATATGAAATTATTATTAATATCAATGTAGTTTCATTGACGAATTAGTCAAAAGTACATATGATTACAGTACTTGCATTTTGAGTTGCTATAAGATTAGTACAGCCACCAAAGGACGTTGAAACTTCTCGTAAAGAGTATAATTAATGTTTATATATGAAGTGAAAAGAAATTGTAACCTAATACTGAACAATAGAAAATAATGCCAGGTGAAAACAAAATGTTGGCATGATAATACAAAAAACTCGTTTAATATTATGAAGGACATAAGAAAAATTATCTGATGCAATGATCTATGGTAAAATGATATAACAGAAAGAACATGTGTCCGGATAAGGCTACAACTCATTTTACGTACATTCTACAATGCATTTCATAAAAGGAAACGAAATATGTTGTACAGGCTACCTTGTGTGAAATTGTGAAAACACCTAACAGACAGATTGAACACTCTTTTGTGATTATGATTACTGTTACAACTCCTGAAGGTTCCAATGTAATCAATGGTTTGTAATTCTCTTGTGCATTACTATCACATATATCAGCCTGAACATCCTACGGGACGAATCTCAGTATGAGATCATGATGTGCTTTGAGGATACTGCTGTTGAGAACACAGTACATAGTCATATATTCATATTACTGCTACTTTCATTTCATTTGAGACAGTGTTATCCTACGTATATCATACCTGCAAGTTTCTTACAACCATTATTACTTTCATATATATGTATATATATATATATATATATATATATATATATATATATATATATATATATATATATATATATATATATATATTGATTATGTGTGTGTGGATGAAAGGATGCGAAGATGTGTAATGGATGCAAGAGTTTATAGAGGTTGGAGAAGTAGACTTTCTGACCACTACTTGGTGGTGGCCCGAATTAGAATTCAAGTAAGATGGAGGAATAGAAGAAGGGAAAGACGAGAGGAAGGAGTAGTTGCAAGGAGAGTGGAAAGGTTACAAGAGGATGAGAAAAAGGCAGAGTATAAGAGAGAAGTGGAGGAACGATTGGGCAAATATGAATTGGAGCAGATGGGAGACGTGGAAGGTGTGTGTAGGATATTTACAGAAGAAATATGTGCAGCATGTGATGTGGTGTGTGGAAGGAAGAGAAGACGGAGGGGGGTGCAAGGAATAGTGTGGTGGATTGAAGAGGTGAAACAGGCTGTGGCACAAAAAAAGAAAGCATACAATGAATGGATGAGAAATAGAGGCGTGGAAGAAGTTGAGAGGCGGAAGAGAGAGTTACATGTAGAAAGAAAGAGAGAGGTGAAAAGATTAGTAAGAGAGAGTAAGAAGAGAGTGGATGAGGAATTTGGAAGGAATTTGAGTGTAAAGTGGAGGGACTGTAAGAAAATGTTCTGGAACGAGGTGAAAAGAGTAAGACAGGGTGGAAGTGAAGTTAGCAGGGGAGTGAAAGATAAAAATGGTAGATTACTAGTGGAGAAGGGAGAAAAAATGAGCAGATGGAGAGAACACTTTAAGAAATTGTTGAACATAGAGGATGGAAATTATGCGAGTATAAGTGGCTGGGGAATGGTTGAGAGAAGGAGGGAGGTGAGAAGACTGGAAGAAATCAGTAGGTTAGAAGTTGTGGAAGCAATGAAGAAAGTTAAATCAGGGAAAGTCCCAGGAATTGATGGAGTGTGTGGTGAAATGCTGAAGCATGGGGGAGAGATAGTAGTAGAATGGATGTGGAAGATGTGCAGATTGGCCTGGGAGGAAGGTAGAGTTCCGGAGGAGTGGAAGTCAGCTATAATTATTCCCTTGTACAAAGGAAAAGGGGAAAAGGAAGTGTGTGGTAATCATAGGGGCATTTGTCTTCTTAGTATAATAGGAAAAGTGTATGGTAGGATACTTAATGACAGAGTTAGAGAAAGAACAGAGAAATTAGTTGAAGAAGAACAGGGAGGCTTTAGGAAGGGAAGAGGTTGTGTAGATCAGATATTCATTCTTAGATCTTTAGTGGAAAAGTTTCTAGAGAAGGGAAAGAAGTTCTATGCGGCTTTCATGGATTAGGAGAAAGCATATGACAGGGTGGATAGACAAGGATTGTGGAAAGTGTTAAGAATATATGGAGTAGATGGGAAGTTGTTGAATTCTGTGAAGAGTATGTACTATGGTGCGAAGGCTGCAGTGCGTGAGGATGGTGAACTAAGTGAATTTTTCTCTTTGAAAGTTAGGTTGAAACAGGGATGTGTCATGTCTCCATGGTTGTTCAATCTGTACATGGATGGGGTAATAAAAGAGGTACAAGGTAGGGTAGTGAATATTGGAGTGGCCCTGGTGAGGGAGGATAGTGTTTGGAAACTCCCTGTACTGTTGTTTGCAGATGATACTGTGTTGTTGAGTGAAGACGAAGGGGAGCTGCAAGGCTTGGTGGATGAATCTGGGAGAGTGTGTAAGAAACGGAATCTAAAGGTGAATGTATGGAAGAGTAAAGTGATGGTCTTTGAGAGAGGAGAAGTCAGTGAATGTACAGCGAGGTTGGATGGTGAGGAATTGGAAAATGTGAGTACGTTTAAGTACTTGGGTAGTGTGATGAGTAAGGATGGAGGTTTGGAGGGTGAAGTGCTTGAAAGGGTACAGCAGGGAAGAAAGGTTGCTGGTTCTTTGAAAGCAGTGATAAGAAACAGGGAAGTGAGCATGGAAGTGAAAAAGTTAGATACCAACTCTAACGTACGGAAGTGAAGCTTGGACGTTGTTGGAAGGACACAAGTGAAGAGTGAGAGCAGTGGAAATGAGTTATTTAAGAGGAGCCTGTGGAGTCACATGGAGAGACAGGCTGACGAATGAGGATATAAAGGAGCTTTGTGGTGTGGATGTGGATGTGATAGGAAGCGTTATGAGGAACACACTGAGGTGGTTTGGCCATGTGAAGAGGATGGAGGGTGAAAGACTGGCGAAGAGAGTGTATGTGAGTGAGGTGGAGGGGGGAAGAGGGAGGGGGAGGCCGAGGATGAGTGGGAGGGATGGGGTGGAGAGGTATATGAGAAAGGGGTGTGTGAGTTGGGAGCAGGGCAGTGAAATGCAGGGGGACAGGGCGACTTGGAGGCGATTTGTTTGTGGCCACCCCAAACGGGATTGAGGCGTCTGGCAATATATATATATATATATATATATATATATATATATATATATATATATATATATATATATAATATATTTATATATATATATTATATATATTATAATATATATATATATATATATATATATATATATATATAGATAGATAGATATATATTATATATATATTATATATATATATATATATATATTGTATATATAATATATATATATATATATATATATATATATATATATGTATATATATATATATATATATATATATATATATATATATATATATATATATTATATATATATATTTATATATTTTTTCCCAGACGCCATAATCCCGTGAGGGGTGGCCATTTGACTTTGTGTTATTGGATTTATGGATAAGGGCACTAACGCTCCACCAACCCACTTATTGACACGTAGGGAGCACGTATGGGTTGGTGATATGGTTACCACCCAGCGTTGTAAATGGTTTCTTGGCTTACAGGAAACCATTTGGCTTGTCACTCAATGTAAAGCCACCTGTAAAGGAAAGGAAAGCAATAAGAAGTGACAGGAAAGATGGGAGATACAGGAAGAGAGGAGGGGAGGCACAGAAAAAGAATGATAAAGGCTAAGGAAGAAGTAGGCAGCGCTACATCAAATGAGTGGCTGATGGTCACCATATCATATATATATATATATATATATATATATATATATATATATATATATATATATATATATATATCGAGCCTTTGTGGTACAGTAGTAAAGTGTGCGTTTTCGTATACTGAAGAACGAGGATTCGCGCCCCGCCAGGGTAAAAAACTTTGAGAGCGTTCTTGTGGCCACGTACTGCATTGGCGGACACAAGGAGTGCTGTGGTTGAACCAGTGTCGCTTACTATAAAGTATGCTTGCACCCAGTCGGTCTGCGTGGGCCGATTACACTTGGCTCCCAGACTACACACACATCCAAAGCCATTCCAACACAACAATTACACTTACAAGCACTTCTCACCCTACATACAATCTCTGCTAGACAGCCTAAGCCACTTGGTAGAGATATATTGGCTGTATCGTCCCCACTTTGGTAGGGATAGGCCGGTCCTGCAGTGGACATTCAAACATCTAGTGATATATATATATATATATATATATATATATATATATATATATATATATATATATATATATATATATATATATATATATATACATACATATATATATATATAATTGTGTGTGTGTGTGTGTGTGTATTGTTTACTTCCCCTATGTTTTCTATAAGCAGTGATAAATTGTTACCAACTATTTGTACTTTGCTCATACTATCTATAACTCTTATTTTATTCTATTTTTACCATGACCATGTGTTTCTATTATAATTATTATTTTGTCTTATCCCACATAAACCAACTATTTAATCCAGCTATTTACACTGCAACCCATGCTTTCCTTATTATATAATATCCATCGTATTCATCAATGTGTCTGGAGACAGAACTTTTAGTCACCCCGAGAAAATTGTTACTAATGATTTCTTAATAACAGGACATTGTATAAATAGTTAACTTTGTTTATTCTTATGTAAATGTTCATGTGGGTAATATGTAGCTATGTGTAACTATGTGTAACTGTGAGAAGGGCTACGTGACTGATTTCGCTGACTTTGGTCTCGCCTCTGTTTGGGTTTTGATTATGAAGCATCTTTTGAAAGCTAGACCTGGGAGCGCGCCCGGCTCTCTACCAGTTCAAACCAGGGCGTCATCCAGGGCACAACTGTTACATCTAGTCAAGAATAAAGAAGAAAAACTAGCGAGGATTTCGAGCTTATCTTTGCCTATAGTAGTGAAGGATATTTGAATTTTTTTTATAATCCATTGATTTCGACGATTATTTTTAATTAAATACAGTTGTCAAGTGGGTAGTAGGTAGAGGCAACCATCATCTACACACTATGTGTGCTGTCTATTTCTTCCTTCATGTGTATTGTTCTGTTTCTGCATCTGTCCTCCACTCTTCCCATTTTTCTCATCCATTCTATCACTGTATTACTTTTCTTTCCACTTCAGTTTTCTTTTCACTGAGTGAGAAGCCAAATGGTTTCCTGTAATCAGGAAACCGTTTGCCACACTGGGTGGTAACCATATAGCCAAATAACCGGGTGGCGTGATGCCTACTATGGGGCCCTGTTAACTGGATGGAGAGACGCAAACGTGGCATCCTCTCAGGAATCAACCTCTACAGTAATACCTGCTTCTCGCTGTGGCGAGGCGCTGTCAGATGCTTCGTAACATCGCCTCACTGTATGGGACGACCTTGTAAGGGTCTTTGCATGCCTGCGGGTTATAGGTCTGCTCGTTCAGACAGACTGGGGTAGCACAACAATAACAACAACAACAAAGGTTGCCAGGTGATTGCAAAATCAAACTATAATTTGTCACCTTAATCAAAGAGCTAAAAGTGAACCAGTGTAGGTTTCTCTGACCATTCCCTCGAAATGAAGGATATGTATCATAATCATGAATATCAGTATTTTTATTTAATTGGGACGGTCAGGTTACGCTTTTACGTTTTACAAGATTTTTTCTTCTAGAAATGAAATCCAGAATATTCCATCTCGCCCTGATGTCAATGGAAATTTATCGTTATTTTGCTTTCAGCAGTAATTAGTAGAATTTGATCTATCGATATTCAAGTTTACATATATAGATAAATATATATATATATATATATATATATATAGATATATATATATATATAGAGAGAGAGAGAGAGAGAGAGAGAGAGAGAGAGAGAGAGAGAGAAAGAGAGAGATAATAGTGATATAAAAAAGAGAAAGGTAAGTTTAAGACACTGTTGGTGTATATTTATGAGCAGACCGTAAGTTTTATTTAACAGTATACTTAAATGCCTAAGAGTCATTGATAAGTTACCGTGCAACCAATAAGAGCCATCACAACTCATCTCCACTCTCCCCAGCCACTCCAGTCCTTGCCATCACAGTTCGTCGCCAGTCAGTAACTACTATATATATATCTATCCTAAACCTTTCTCTCAGTGTTCTATACCTCTCTAAATCTCTGTCACAACTTATCACCATTCCAAGCCATTATGGCGTAACTCATCATCAATCTCACCCGCCTCTCCAAGCCATCCCTTCTCCTGCAGTTTAAGGTTCAGACTTATTTTCGGCCTTCTTCATTCCGCCATAATACATAATACGTTCAGAGATAACTACTACCAGCCTGTCGACTGTACTGTACATAAAAAAAAAAAAAAAGTTCGACCGGACTTCAGTATAAGCATGTGTAGCTCCAATCGTTTGTACGTTACCTAATTACTGCTTGATCTAGTTCGTGGTTGGTGTGTTGGGTGAGGCTGTAAAAACATTGAGGGTTCGAGTGACGAGTCAGTGGATTTGTGATCCATTATCATTTGCCAGTCTGCTGATAGATTTCCTGTCAAATGTACACAGCTCTTTCTGCTCATGAATCCTACACACCCTTCATCAATCTCAGGCAAAACACAAAGCAATTCCTCATCGTTACATCCACCACAGATCCATTGGACTGCCCGGTGGGAGTGGCTGGATTCATTCAGTCCATTGTGGTAATATCCAGTTGCACCAAGGGACACAACAACAATAATAACAACAAAAACAATAACCGAGAATACAGCAGCAATAACAACGTACTCCACATCTATTCAAAGGGAAAAATAAACATTTAAAACTGTCCAGTGTTTATTGACAAGATTATATGGTTTGCTTTTCACTCATTGTCTGTTAGACTCCGTCATTTCTGCTCTTCGTCATCCTGCCTCAGTTTTCAGGAATTTCAGCCACGCTGCGCTTCCGGTGACCTGCAAGTGAATCATCACACTGTTGAGTTCATTATGCTCCTTTGACCCAAAGACGTCATTTATTTTATATATCTTGTTGTTTTATGATAATTTCATTGACCTAAAGAGAGCCTTATATGAATCCGTTCACTTCAAAGTTCCTACACTAAGCAGAATTTAAAAAAAAAAAAAAAAGACTTATAGTAGGAACAAGAAAATAATAATGGCGTACTCGGACAAATAAGTTCATGGGAGAAGAGTATTGTTATGGAAAATCCTGATTCTAAGTGATGAGAGAAAGTTAAAGGTTATACAATTGGTTCAGAATTTAATTATATAATTCACCACAATTAAACAATTCTGGGGTGTATTTTTACGCTTCCTTAATATCTTATTCAGTTTACGAGAAACCTGTCATGATAAAAGGTTCATGAAGACTCATCTCTTTAAACAGTCTGGAGCTAGCAAGAGTAATATTCAAATGACTTTCTTCGTCCGAAGTTGTTAAGATTAAATAAGAAAGTACCATAAAGGCAGCGAATTGGGACTGGTACTTAAAACTGTGTATTCGAGGCGACATGTCTACATCTGCACAACCTTAATATCGGTCTACTGCCACAAACTTGTTTCTACCACTCACTCCTAAGGGACAGCTTTGATTTTTCTTGCAGAAAATGCCGAGAGGAGCTCTAAAATTACAATTTGTCTAAACAAATTCAATTCAATTCTATATCCGGTAAATTTTTTGAAACAGTTCATCATCTGTTACGAAAACAGACTTATTAAGTAAATGAAATCTATTCCGTGAGGCCGACTGAAGACATTGATTTATGAATATTATAATGTGGATGATTTTAAAATATCAGAAACTGGTAAATATTCAAATATGTTATTCCTCAAAAACACTTTACTCATTCCTATATATCATCTTGCATAAACAAATCCAGAATACAGTCTGATATCCACATACGAATCATGAGGGTGAACTTATAACTGTGAAATATAAACTAGTAAAAGACGGTGTTTGTGAAAATAATTTCCTGATAATTTCCTATATCGTATACTCTTAGACGTTGGGTGAACTGCCCAGTCACTGCCTTAATACAAGTCATGTTTCACTGCTCTCGTCGTTATATGAATTTCACAAGGCAGTTATGATTTCTCTCTCTCTCTCTCTCTCCAATATATATATATATATATATATATATATATATATATATATATATATATATATATCATCAGCCGTTTGAGTGTCCACTGCAGGACCGGCCTATCCCTACCGAAGGGGGGACGGTACAGCCAATGTATCTCTACCAAGTGGCTTAGGCTGTCTGGTACAGACTGTATGTAGGGCGAGAAGTGCTTGTAAGTATAATTGTAGTATTGTAGTGGCTATGGATGTGTGCGTAGTCTGTGAACCAAGTGTAATCGGCCCGCGCAAGCCGACTGGGTGAAAGCATACTTTATAGTATGCGACACTGGTTCAACCACAGCACCCCTGATGTCCGCCAAGCAGTACGTGGCCAGAAGAACGTTCCCAAAGTTTATTACCCTGGCGGGGCTCGAACCTTCGTTCTTCAGTGTACGAAAACGCAGACTTTACCTCTGTACCATAGAGGCTCCATATAATATATATATATATATATATATATATATATATATATATATATATATATATATATATATATATATATATATATATATATATATATATATATATAAACTTTGGAAGAGATAGCAAAATCTATAAAGGAGTTAAAGAATTCTAAGGCCCCAGGAGAGGATGGAATATTCCCTGAAATGCTTAAGGTGGAAAATGATGGGTTGATGAATGCGCTTTTGAAACTTTTTAATGTGGCTTGGGATAATGGTGGAATTCCAGAAGAGTGGAAAAATGGAGTGATTATAAAAATACCAAAAAAGGGAGATTTAAGTGCGTGTTGCAATTGGAGGGGGATAACTTTGACACCTGTAGTTGCAAAAGTCTTCCAAAATCTTGTTGAACAGAATAGAGCCAATAATTGATAAAATTTTAAGAGAAGAACAAGCGGGATTTAGAAAGGGTCGAGGTTGTAATTATCAGATTTTTATTGGAAGGCATCTAATGCAACAAGCTGATGAGATGAAAATGCCACTTAGTATGTGTTTTGTGGATTTTGAAAAGGCGTTTGATAGTGTTTCACGTGGAGCTATGTTGAAAATTATGAGATTCTATGGTATACTAGAAAATTTTGTAAATATTATCAGAAGCCTGTATGAAGGTACTTTTTGTAAGGTAATGGTGGGCAGTTCTTTGAGTGATCCATTTCAAGTTAGGTCAGGAGTGATTCAAGGAGGAGTTCTTTCGCCATTGCTGTTTGTTTTGGTTATGGATTATGTTATGAAAAAGGTTGTAAGGAGAATAGGTGCAGGAATTAACTGGAAAGAAAATAAGAAGCTGATGGATTTGGACTATGCTGATGATACTGTACTGATTTGCGGAAGTATTTACGAGATGCAGAGGGTGCTTGATTATCTAGTGGAGGAAGGAGAAAAAGTGGGATTGGTAATAAATTGTGGGAAGACTGAAATTATTAATATGAACGTGGAGAACCAAATCGATTGTGTAATTGGGAATAATGTGGTGAAGAATGTAGAAAACTTTAAATATTTGGGAACGATTGTATCATATAATGGATCATTAAACAATGAAATTGAGGAGAGGATTAGACAGGCTTGGCGAGCTGTTGGAATGTTGAAATCTGTTTGGAATAATAATATGCTTTCGGTACATACTAAAGTGAAAATTTACAAGTCCATGGTTAGACCAATTCTAATTTACGGGCATGAGTCATGGTACAGTACAATTGCAACAGATCAGAAAGTATTAAGATTTGAGA
>NC_137060.1:12711832-12716832 GCF_032717465.1 Coenobita brevimanus | reverse complement strand
CGGCTCAGTCCGATTGGAGCGCCGTAATTACCCACTAAATCACCAGGCGGAAAAACTTGGTTATATTGTTACCCCGAGCCGTAGTAATTGATTTCCTGGTGTACAGGAAACAATTTGGCTTGCCACTCAATGTACAGTCACCAACAGGCAGAAGGAAAAGGAAAGAATGAAGGAAAAATAGACAGAATAGAGTGTAAAGTCACCAGTAGGCAGAAGGACGAGGAAAGAATGAGGGAAAGAAAGACAGAAGAGGATGGAAAGAAAAAAGGATGGAGGAGATAACACAGTTATTATCATTAACAACAAGTTTTATAAAATATTTTCATTATCATAATCATAGCGTTCATCATTATCATCATAGCCATCACCATCACCATCAGCAGCATCAGCTGCTGCAGCCCCTAAAATCTTGCCCAAAGAAAATAATGTCAGTATTTCCACCATCATCATCATAAAGTTACATAAAATGAAGCATTTACTTAAACCTATAACATATAGTAATATAAACTGATAGATACACAGGCTAAACGCATAAATATAGGCTACATACAGATAGATATAGACAGATAGGTAGATAAACAAATAGATAAATAGATATAGATAAGTAGACAAATATATCTATCCATAATTATCCATGTATTTACCTACCTACCTTTATCGGCGTATCTATCTATCTATCTACAGAGAAAGAGAGAGAGAGAGAGAGAGAGAGAGAGAGAGAGAGAGAGAGAGAGAGATGAATGGTTATAAACTGAGTTATATTCTGCGTCAATACATAGCTATGTTTTACACTATTAGGATATTTATTTCCGTTCATCATCATCATTATCTAACTCCTCACTAATTTTCACACAACTCAGTTCACTGCAGGACATAAGAAACTTTATAAAATCAATTATACACTTTATTCATTACAATCATGGACACCACCACTACAATTTCATCATCACTGCAGTCTCTATAGCCTTGCCTTCCCCTCAACGCTCTCACCAATTACGAATGAAAACTTTTAAGCTGACTATTTAATGTGATCTTGACTAACAAATGTCTTTAGAAGAAGGTCAACCTCTTGTCTAACCATTAACCCTTACACCAACTTGGATTCAAAATCGACCAGAAGCGTTTGAGTTATCCTTTCAACACACACACAGACTCACACACACACTGATACATGCAATGTACTCCAGGGCGTTTAGTGTATTAAGAGAGAGAGAGAGACTCACGCTGTCAGATGAGGCACAGCCACCGCCACCACTAACAACACCAGCACAAAGCGAGCCCCAACCATTGTCACTGCAACACAGTCTGAAACATAAAATACTGTCACTTAAGCACATTAGTAACATGACTTTTTAAAGATATTTTGGTCATACTTGGCAACTAGTTTTATTAGTTGGATTCATCCCCAGCGGAAGATCTTGAAACTTTCATTAGGAGGTACTTTTTTTTTTTTTTTTATCACCACACGATTCTGATTAATAATGTTAAATTTTTCGAACTGGAAAGGTTAGGCAAATCCTTTAATAACCCTGTTCACTACATCTGGAACTCGTACAAGCGTAATAAATCTGTCTGGTAGAAATAAAAGTAATATTGAAATGATCCTCCTGTTGAAGGATTAATGAAGATTATTTCGAACCTCTCCAATGGCACAGATTCTCCATAGTTAAATAAAGTGGTAGGGATATGGTAAGGACAAAAAGGCTAAAGCGTAGAGAAAAGCTTGAGCCATTCCTTATTGCACCTTCCTTTTTTATTTTATTCTCGCTGCAAACAAACAATGTTATTCAGCTTTCAGAAGACGTCTGATTGGAATGTGGATAAAATTAGGAAGGTAGACTATGGTGGCATCAAGGAAGGGGAAATAAGGATAGGCTGTCAAGCAGGAGGGAAGAAAAGTAGGCAAGTGTGAAAGAAAGAAGAAAGTGGGGAAACAGGCAACCAGGATAATGGAAGGCATTCAAAAAAGTAAACTGTTTTGGTAGGGAGGAAGAAAAGGAAAGGTAAGTGCTAGGCTGGCAGAATGGAAGGAATAAGTCATTGGCAGGCAATATGAATGGAAGGCTAGACAGGCAGGATGGAGGTAGCTAAAAAGTGGGATAAATAAGAATTAAGTGAACTGTAGAAGCAAAAGAGCGAAGAAAACGGTAAAGAGCGAAGAAAACGGGGATTGGAGTCAAACAGTTAACCAGAAGAGTACGTAATCTACGTGGACAAGTTGGATGGTAAGATAGACAAGAACAAAGATGGGAGGAGGTTAAAATACAAGGAAAGAGGAAAACTATCTAACTATATCTATATACCTAGGCTGCTTCCCCCAAGGAAAGGGAGGTAGCCGAGACAGGACGACACACTCCCCATTTACTCATCCATTCAAACACATTCATTCGTATCTTAGCCCCAAAGGGGAGAAGGGACAGATCCTCTCCGCACCACACCACACAAGGGTCAACTGCGCAGTTCAATTAGTGACATTCGCAGCAGGGCCTGACAGCAGAGCTGGTTTACCCCTGCCACATCATAATAGACCCATTCCCTTACCCGCACCTGACCTGACTAGCTGATCAGACCAAATGCGGGAGAATATCCCCTCAGGGCTGCATCATCATTTATTCGTTCACAATTTCTCTCCATTTATTTCTGTCATGCACAGCCACTCTTCCTTGCTCAACAGACATCCCTGTCACATCCAGCGCTCTCTTCACACTGTCCATCCATCCTATTCGTGGTCTCCCTCTCAGACTTACACCTCTCACATCAGATCTAGTTATCTTTTCACCAATGGCTCATTATCCATTCTCTCCATATGCCCAAACCATCGCAACTCCTTCTGCTCAACTCTAATAGCCATCTCCCGAACAACTGCAGTTCTCCTTCGCACTTCATCATTTCATACTCGATTCATACACGTCATTCCACACATACTCCTCAGACACCTCATCTCCACCACTTTCAAACTCTCTGCTACACCCATATTCCATGTTTCAGCCCCATATATCGCAGTCGGTACCACAACACCCTCATACAGCCTTCTCTTTACATCCATTCTAAGCGAATGACATCTAAACACCTTTTTCATTCCTCCCAGCATCTTTCCTACTTCATTCATTCTAAACTTCACTTCTGTATCTATTCTTCAATCCACAGCAACACGTGACCCTAAATATTTAAAACACTCTACCTCCTCAAGCAACTCACCATTCAAAACTATATTCATCCCCCTACAATCTACCAACCTCGTACACTTCACCACTTTACTCTTATTCTCATTTACTTTCAATTTCCTCCTTTCACACACCCATCCAAACTCCTCTACCAACTGTCTAAATCTCTCCTCTGAATCAGCCACCAGTGCAGTATCATCTGCAAACAGCAGCTGCTTCAGATTCCACTCTCCACCATCAACATTCACCAAACTCAGACCTCCACCTAAAACCCTTGCATTCACCTCCCTTACAACACCATCCATATAAATGTTAAACAACCAAGGCGACATCACACATCCCTGTTGCGGCCCCACTCTCACAGGAAACCAGTCACTCACAGCATTTCCCACCCTTACACACGCTCTACTATTTACATAAAAACTCTTCACTCCTTTTAGTTACCTACCATCAAGTCCATACAATCTTAAAACAGTCCACAAAGTCTCCCTATCAATTCTATCATATGCTTTCTCTAAATCCATGAATGCCCAAAACACATCCTTGCCTTTCGCTAAATACTTTTCACACACTTGTCTCACAGCAAACACCTGATCCACGCATCCTATCCCTCTCCTAAAGCCACACCGCTCATCACCAATCACTCCCTCTGTCCCCTCTCTAACTCTCATAATTAACACTGTACCATACACCTTACCTACAATACTCAAGAGATTTATACCCCTAATGCTAGTACATTCATATTTATCACCCTTGCCTTTATACAACGGGACCACATAAGCACTTGCCCAGTCAATTGGCACCATACCTTTCACAAAGCACACATTCAACAATCTTTCTAACCAGTCAAAAATAGTCACTCCACCACCCTTCAGGCATTCCACAGCACACCCATCCATACCTGCAGTTTTTCCTGTTTTCATCTCCTTCTCTGCCTTCTCCACTTCCTCCTTCGTGATAAAAGAATCATTCATCTCTCCCAACACATTTATTCCTTGCACCCTTCCATCCACCACAATCTCAGCCACCCTTTCCTCCTCTACATTTAACAATCTTTCAAAATACTCTGCCCATCTCTTCCTTACTGCATCCATCTCAGTTAACATCCTTCCATCCTCTGCTTGTACTTGCTCTTCCTTCCCAGACTCTCCCTTTCACACCCTTTTCACCTCCTTCCAGAACATTTTCTTATTCTGTTGAAAATTCTCAGTCAGCCACCTACCCCACCTCTCATCTGCTGCCACTTTAGCATCACACACAGCCCTTCTCGCCCTAGTCCTCTTTTCCTTATACCTCTCATATGACACCTCATCCTTCCTCTTCAGCTACACTTCATATGCAAGTCTCTTCTCAGTTACAGCCATACTTACTTCCTCGCACCACCATTCAATTCCTTTTCTTACACCACCACCCACACGTCTCACACCACACACCTCTTCGGCATGCCCCACCACAGCACTCTTAAACAACTGCCATTCATCCTCCACACTGCCATTTTCCTGATCTTTCACTATATTCCACTCATCTTTCAATTTCTCCTGATACTCTATGATTTTCTCTCTTTTATCCAACTCACTCACTTTCAAAACTTCCCTGCCACACCTAACCCTCCTAGCTCTCACCCGTCTCATACCTACTCTTTACTTTCCCTCCAACAGGTAGAGGTCAGACATACTCGTACCTCCACCCTCCCCTCTCAGAACTCTCACATCCAACAATCTTCTTATTACATTCCTGGACACAACCACATAGTCCATCAATGCTCTTTTAACAACCCTTCCACCCTCCTGTCTCACCCATGTATACTTATATCTTTCTTCTCAAACAGCATATTTC
>NC_137060.1:12664332-12706832 GCF_032717465.1 Coenobita brevimanus | reverse complement strand
GCCGGCAAATTTGCTGATGCTGCTATTGACTCCTAAGTCTAGATCATTTATATATATAATAGGTAATAAGGGACCGAGTACTGAACCCTGTGGTACACCGCTAGTTACTAATCCCCAGTCCGACATAGTTCCATTTATTAATACTCTCTGCTTTCGTCCTTTCAGCCAGGATTCCATCCATTTTAAGACATCGCCGTCTATACCGTGTGCTCGAACCTTTCTAACTAACTTTTCGTGTGGGACCCTATCAAAAGCTTTACTAAAGTCCAGATAAATAACATCGTAAGCTTTATGGCTATCTACTGCCTCATAGACCTCCGGCTGTTTGTGTAGTACACTTTCAGATTATTGCTAGTAGTTATGCCTTTACCTAGGCATTTACTGTTATTTATTTTATTACTAACTGGGAAACTCTTTACTTTACTAATATAAAATTTTTTTGTACTATCGTTTATCGCCCTTCTATCATCGCTTGTTCTATCATCTATCATCGCCTGCTCAATTTGAGGTGCCTGAGTGGATGTATCTACACTAATGGTTGAAGTTTTGTTCTTAATTTTGCAAGTATTGATGCATCTATCCAAACATGGTAATAATGATTTCTGAGTGTAGTTGCTGCAACTTCCTGTACACCTACTTCTCAACCTCCAAAAAATCCCTCCAACTCCCTATCTATCATTCCAGCTAAAACAGTAACTCCCTGCCTGCTAAGATGAGTCCCATCCGAACTATACAAGGCACTCCGTCCATAAAACCGGTCCCATCTGTCTATGAAAGGTATTGCATTATCTTTGCAATACCTTTCAAGGCGGCAATTAAACCCTATTGCCCTGCTCAACCACTCCCTTCCAACCCGCCATCTGGGTAAAACACCGATCACTACAGGGGTTCCTCCCCTCTCCCTAACCTTTTCTAACATCGCCTTGTACCTTTGCCACAGTACCTCACCCTTACGGCAACTGATATCATTGCCTCCTACACTGAGGCACACAGTGGGTTTGTCACCACTATCCTTTACGATATTTGAAATTTTTTCTATCACATTAGCCACCCTGGCCCCTGGAAGACACATGTTTAGCGAGTGGAGTATACATGACCCTGTCCAGATATCTCACCTGGGAATCTCCAACAACAACAACATTTTTCTTACCCTTCTGGTTCTGATTATACATACCTGTACTGGAAGTTCTCTCACCGTCCTTCTCCTCTACTTCCCTCTCTGCCTTCCCTTCACATTCGTCCCATAGTGCGTCCAAAGCATTAGTGGTCTTAACTTCCATTTGCTTCTTAAGAGTGAACTTCGTTGCACCCTTGTTAACTAGTGTCCAACCTTCAGCCTTTTTCTCTTTCTCCTCCAACATCTCCTCCAACAATTCCCTCATTTGTGCCTTCTCCTGCCTGAGAATTTGTACCTCCCGCTTCAGTTCGAGAAGTTCCTCCTTTAGTTCAAGGTAGTCCTTTTCAATACATGCAATGGGGACACTGCTCTCTGCCGAGGAAGCCATTACACACAAATTCACACAAGGTAGCACAGCACTATCACGGGTCACTACGGGTCACCACAACACACTAGCACAACACTCACGGATTACTAGCGCAGCACTATCGCTGATCACTACAACACACTAACACAGATCACTAAAACACACTAGCACAACACTGCCACAGGTCTCTAGAACACACACTCACCTTCAACATACGGTACTTATCTTAAAGCGGTATTACTGTGCAGGAAGTAACTGTAAAATTAAGAACAAAACGCAGATTCTCATAAACTCATGGATAATATGGCAATTCTCCAGTAGCGCATATAGGCATCGTTTGTTATTCAGAGTAAAGTATTTAAATTGTCAGCCGCATTGTAGGGATCGTACTTAATGACTGCAAGAAATTTATCAAGTAAAGAAGGGTATGACAGATTGTACCTCATGGCTGTTGTTTCTAGTTTCATTACGAGAGATATGTAAATAGTTTACTGCAGCTTTTTTCCTGTGAGGCTATGTAATATCCACTAGAGGAAGAAAAAACAAAATAAAGTAGTCATCCTTCTGAAGAGATGAAATATAAAGATCCTGTATTTCCAGATCGATCACAGGTGTTGTAACCAAACTCAGCACTTATCTTTTAAGAGAAAAACTGAACGATGCTTGAGGGACAGAAATAATTTAGTTAGAGCTGTTTAACCAAGTTGAGAGAAATGTCTGTTGAGAGAAATGCAGGGATGGATTTATTTAGGAAATATATAATAATAACATGAATCAGAGAGAGAGAGAGAGAGAGAGAGAGAGAGAGTCTCCAAAGTACAGTAGTGCTACTCTTAGCACAGGTGGTAGGTGGCAGCGACCATCATCCACTCACATGGTGTAGCGCTGCGTACTTCTTCCCTCACCTTTATCATTCCAATTCTGAGTCTGTCCGCCTACTTTTCCCCGTTTCATCCTCTTTATTACTCCTCTTTCCACTCCAGGTGGCTCTACAATAAATGACAAGCCTAATGGTTTCCTGTAACCTAGGAAGCCATTTACAGCGATGGTTGGTAATCATATAGAAAGAAAACGGGGTGATGGCGAGCCTGCTGTCGTGCCCGGTAATTCCAGCGTCCATCAAGGAACCAAACTTCCACACATTCCTCAGCACCTCGGAAGCTACAGCGCGACCAGTCAAAACCAAGAGAATATCGGTCCTGTGCACGGAACAGTCCTGGAGGGGCGGTTGCTTGCTTGCGGTTAAGGCTCTGCTTGACCACAAAGACTAGGGATGATAAACGACTATTTGCACATACTACCGTTATTAAGTGGCTTATGGAGCGTTAATTTTACTTTTCACAACAAGAGAGTCAACAAAACTGCTTCAGAAAAGTGTCGCTTTCCTGGTCTTTGTAGACATTATGATGAGTACGATATATATACATATATATATATATATATATATATATATATATATATATATATATATATATATATATATATATATATATATATATATATATATATATATAATATTACACAAGGAAAAACAATGCAAAGGCCAGGAACCTGGAAATTGTTCCCTCCAAGAGAAAACAACAGGAAGATAATGGGGAGTCAAGTTCAAGATCCCATCATTTCGAGATGCTCGGACAAACTGCACATGAAAGACTGGAGATCACTTGCAGTAGGAAATACGGACAGAGGAAGACACTTCCAGAGTTGACCTGTTGCATACATGAAGGACTGGGAGTAATGGCTAACTCTTGCATTAGTCATTTGGACTGAAAAGGGATGAGAGTTTGTTGCTAGACGGATGCTATGAGCCCGCCGTAGTGATAGAGGGATGCAAGCAGACATTAAGAGGAGCAGTGGACACTGAAGTAACGATTGAAATGAGATAAAGATCCAACAGTCCGGCAAAGAGATAGAGGATCAAAGAGCCAGTAAGAGGGGAAGAGTTAATGAAATAAAAAGTCTTTGGCTCCAGATTGTTGAGAAGAGTTTTATGTGGGAAGGCTCCCCACACATAAGATTTGTACTCTACACAGGGGCGAATAAAACCCATGTACAAAGTCAATAGCTGAGCAGGAGTAAATAAGACACGGAGTAGGCTTAGCACACCTAATCTCTTGGAAGCAGTTTTGACAAGAGAGGTAATATATTCTTTCCAAAATAAATCCAGAGAGAAGGAAACCCCAAGAATGTTTTTTAAATGATGCAGGATTGACCTGAATATTGTAAAAAGTATAGGGTAATCCTGTGGAAGATTTTGTCGGGTTGATAGATGTAAGAACTGAGTTTTTGATTCATTAAAAATAACAAGATTATTTTTACCCCAGTGAGAGATGAGCCACGTCAAACATTAGGTTTAACATTGCCTGATCACTTGTTTGTTGAGGGAACTGCTGAGGATGCTGCTGCGGGAAGCAAGTGCAAAAGTGAAGGGTGGAGTCATCAGCGTATACGTGGATAGGATTAGATGTACAGCTAAGGTCATTGACGAGTAAAAGGAAGAGAGATGGTGATAGGAAACAACCCTGAGGAACATCACTACTGATAATTCTAGGAGAAGAACGGTGGCCGTCTACAACAGCAGCTAGAGAACGACCAGAAAGGAAGCTAGAGATAAAGGCAAAAATAGAAGGACAGGAACTGTAAGAGGGCAGTCTGGAAATTATAGATTTATGCCAGACTTGATCAACAGCCTTTGAAATGTCAAGTGCAATGGTAAAGCTTTCGCCTATGTACCGAAAGGAGGATGAACACGACTCTGAAATGTAGGTGAGAAGATCTCCAGTCGAGCGTCCCAGGCAGAACCCATACTGACGATGAGAAAGGAAATTGTGATAGGAAAGATGCTTTTTTGCTAGGAATAGACTGGAAATCTTTTGAAACACATGATGTTAAAGAAATTGGACAATATTTAGATGGATCGGAATGGTCACTCTTCTTTGGTATATATCTGTTAAATGAGAACAAATTTACAGCAAAAAGGAAAGGTACAAGTTGACAGAAAAAGGCGAAAGAGATTACCTAGGCAGAGTGTAGAGTTCCTGAGGACAACATGAGGGACTCCATCAGCCCCGTATGTCTTATTGGTATTGAGGCCAGTGATGGCAGAAAATACATCAGTTGAGAAAATCTTAACGTCGGCAATGAGGAACTCAGACGGGGGAAATGATGGAGGAACAACTCCGGAGTCATCTAAGGTGGAATTTGAGGAGAAAGTCTGAGTGAAGAGTTCTGCTTTATCAGTAGAAGAAATAGATACAGAGCCATCAACGTGGAAAAGAGAAGGGAAGGATGATGTGGTAAATTTGTTAGAAAGCTTTTTTGTAAGGTGCCAGAAGGAGCGGGAAGAATTCGAGTTGGAGAGTTCAGAGCATTTAGTAGGAATGATATTATTATTGGTATAGTCAGAAACAGACTTAAAACGATTCCAGGCAGAAACATAATCGAGATAAGATTTAGGAGTGAGTTGGCTCCGGTACCTTTTGTAGGCCTTCTCCTTGTTGTGGACAGCATTAGAACAAGCGTGATTAACCAAGGTATTTTTTTTTTTTTTTGCATTAGTTAAAGGATATGAGAAAAGAGTGTATACTTCCATGCCCGAGAGAATAACTTTCGTAATGTGCAAGAAACACTCCGATGGCTCTCGGCCATATAAGTAATTATCATTCCAGGCAAAATCGAAGAAGTTATGCAATATTATAATTTTCTTAGTTTGAAGCTTTTCTTCTTCTTCCACCACTCAGCTTACCTAATGTTCAATAATCCCGTCCCTATGAGATATCACCAGTTGTGTGAATTCAGTCGTCTTACAACAACAATAATAAAATACACAAGCAGTTACTGTACTGAAACTGACGGTGCAGATCAACTCTTATATGCAATACGCACGTAATAACTGAGAGGAGGGAAAAAACAGAGATTGATGATAAAGGAATGGTAATGTTTACCAAGAAGTGAACAAGAACAGTGAAGTCAACCAATGGTGCATTCTTGCTGAGTTACATAGTTTCTTATGATTTCTTTACTTGCAGTTAATCTTCTTTTTGTATAGAAAGATATGTTTCTGGTATACCGCCAAACTATAGCAGACGCATAATCCGGAAGGGGTGGCCGTTTGACTCTCAGCTAGTTGTTTTACGAGGAGGGGCACTAACTCTTCACCAACTCAGTTCCTGATACGTTTGGAACGCGTATGACTTTGCTATATGGTGTGCACCCAGCGTTATAAATAGTTTCCTGGCTTACAGGAAATCATTATGTTTGCCACTCAATGTAAAGCTACCTGGAAAGAAAAGAAGAGTAATATAAAGTAACAGGGAAGATAGGAGAAATAGGAAGAGACGATGGCAGACACAGAAAAAGAATTATACTAGCTGAAGGAAGAAGTAGGGAGAACTGCATAAGCGAGTGGATGCTGGTAACCACCAAATACCACCATTTCTAGTAATTACTGGATTACATGAATAGTTTAAACATAATATTAGTGTTCCTGGTGCTGAAGTCACATACTAAGAAATAATAAAGTGCTACATATATAAATATAAGTGAGATATTAACACCTTGAATGCAATGAGGTACTGTCCAATTTATTCTAGCTGTCTTTAGATGATTTAATTTACAGTGCTATATAATTCTTGGACTTACATGGGCTCTTATACTGATTACATTGTCTAGAGGCAGCAAGAACAATATATATATATATATATATATATATATATATATATATATATATATATATATATATATATATATATATATATATATATATACACCACTCCCTGAAGTGACTCAAGTATCAAATGTGATGGAAGGGTATACTAGGGCGCTGTGATGATATGCCGCTGTGATGCTAGGGCGCCTGTTAGGCCCATGAGAAAACTGTCCGAACCTCATGTTGTGGGAAAACTGGGGAGTTTCTAGCAGTCTGAGTGGACAATGTAGGAAATCATTCTTAGACGGACTGTAGAGTTCAAGGCCATTTGAAGAGCTTATATAGGATGTAATGAAAATGGAATTTCTTGACACATCTGATTTTGATACATAAGTTTTCTTTCATGCTCTTCTTTGGTTGCCAAAATGGTTACCGCCCAGCGGTGTATGTGGTTTTCTGACTTACAGGAAACCATAAGACATGTGTAAAGACACCTGAAAAGGAAAGAGGAGCAATAGGAAGCGACAGGAAAGACGGGAGAAACAGGAAGAGAGGAGGGGAGCCCTCAAAATAGAATGATAAAGGTTAAGGAAGAAGTAGGATGCACTACATCAAATGATTGGATGATGGTCGCCACCACCTACCACCTATATCGCCATTTATTCGTCATGGCAGGTACTCTTTGTTAATTTATCGTAATTAAAACATTCAGGCCGTTATCTTGTTTGACAGAACATATTAAATATATTTTCTTTTTTCTTTTTTTTTTTGAAGTACAGGTAAATATTTTATTGCCAAAAACGCTGAGCAAAGTGTTTAAATATTAGAGATTATCTGGCGTCAGTTGCGATGACCTTATCGCCGTCTAATCAGCAGTCGCAAAACACACACACACACACACACACACACACACACACACATACACACACACGCACACACACACACACACACACACCCTTCTCGCCATCTAGATTTCAAGTGTACAGTCGCGATTCAAAGAAAGTATCCAGGCCTTTGTCGATGCCGGGACAGGAAAGGAAGAATGGTCTGGTGTTCTTTTTTTTTTTTTTTTTTTTTTTTTTGCCTATCGACCATTGAGGCCGGAGCCTCTGGTCATTAAGGCAAATATATATATATGTATATATATTGACATATATATACATATATATACAAACATATATATATACATACATACATACATACACACATCCAAGCATATGAACATACACACTTTCATGCACACGTACATATATATATAATAATTTTTATTTTATTATTTTTTGGTAGTTTTATTTTTATTACTTTTATTTATTTTTTTATATTTTTAACCTTATATTACTTATAAACAAAAATACCTAATTTAAAGACCCTAAAACTAACCGCTAACCTATACTAAATCCTAAGAGACAAATAACTAGACCTACACTAATGGTAAAAAAGCCTCGACCAAGAGATCACCATCGACTGCAGGTATGTAATGCCTTTCTACATGACATACCTCCACTCATCACCTGGTGACTGTCAGTCGAGGCACAACCTAATATAGGAGACATCAATATATGAAAGGGAACCAGACGAGTCAGGAACATTTCCATATACGTCAGCTGTCGGCCCTAATTAGAATAACTTAAGCAAGATGGTATAATGTATTTACATAATTTGTACAAAAAGTGAAGAACCTCTGCCAGCAGACCACCATCGACTGCAAGTGCCCAATACCTTTCTATATTGCACACTTGCACTCATCAGCTGGTGACTGTTAGTCGAGGAACGGGGTTTAATGTAAGGGACATCTATATTAGAAATAGATCAGTGGGGGGAGGAACTATTTCAAATATGTCAACTGTCAACCCTAATTAATATTACAATATATACATATTTACCGTTGATAAAAACCATAACCACACAGTCAAAAAGTCACATCACTCTGATCAGTCCGGTCTCTCTCAAGAAAGCCATCAATTTATCAGTCATAACAATGTCCCCATCACCCAGGATGGTGGAGAGGGTGAAGGGAACGTCTGTTGCGCCGCAGTAATTTATAAGTGAAGCACGTTCACGAATAAATCGCCGACAGCGCAGGATGATATGACTGATAGATAACACCGCATCACAGATGTCACAGTGCGGTGGGAAGCGTCTTTCCATATTAGGTTTCATATGTGTTAAAACGGTGACATTAAGCCGTAATCGTGCCAACACTTTTTCTTCCAGGCGACTGGGGCGGTTGGCGGTGTCCCAGTCGCCCAGGTACGGCTTACAGGTTGGAATATTTAGTCTGGTCCACTGACCTTGCCACAGAAGATTTATTGATTTCTTTCCGAGAGAGAGACTCGACCGTAGATCACAAGGAACGTCCCAAGTCTCCTCGAGCTCTACAGCCGACTTTGCAAGTAAGTCAGCCTGCTCATTACCGTAGATACGACAATGACCAGGCACCCAGATCAGCGTGAATGACTTGTTGCATGAATGCAACTTATTAACGATGCGGCCCTGGATCTCGTGAGAGTCCGTAGTACAAGATGCAATTGCCTGAAGGGCTGATTTTGAATCTGAAAATATGACAAATGAATCATGCCTAGAATTGAGAGCATAGTCTATGGCTTTGTCAATAGCAAAAAGTTCTGAGGTAAACACAGATGTATGAGTCGGCAACCGATACCTGAGGGCACATTCAGTCGACCACACACTTGCACCCACACATTCACTCGACTTGGAGCCGTCGGTGTACAAGTGGTGGGACCCCAAGTGACGAATGATGATGTTACGAAACAAGTGGTGGACCTCCGACTCCAGCGCCTTGGCCTTTGGTGCAGGGAGCCATGTAACATCAACAGTAAAGGCAGGTGGCTCCCAAGGCGCTATATTTTTTAACACCAACTTGTCACAGTCACTGGGGTCCACACCAAGCTCCTGAGTCAGTAAGTGGAGGCGAACGGCAAGTGGCCGACGCACCCCCCGCAGAAGGTGGTGGTATTGACGCAGGGGGGTACAGGCCACATTGCCGATATTACTTTTCCTAAATGTCCTTACACTATAGGACAAGGCCAGGTGGTCACGGCGAATACGGAGGGGAGGCACATTCGCCTCCACTTCCATACGAGCCACATGGGTACACCGGACGGCTCCAAGACACATTCGCAAACATTTATTCTGTAGCACATCCAATCCTTTCAGCGTGGCATCGGATGCCGAGCCATACACCTGTGCGCCATAGTCTAGCTTTGATCGAATAAGGGACTTATACACCATTAATAAAGATTTTCTGTCGGCACCCCAGGTAGTACCCACTAGGTACTTCAGGACATTTAACGGTTTATCACAACGAGCAAGCAAAGTATTAACGTGAAGTTTAAAATTCATTCTTCGATCAAAATGTATTCCTAAAAATTTTACAGAATTTTGAAAAGGTACCGCCTGATTATCCAAAGTTAAGCACAAATTAGGTACGTTACGATTAGTGAAGACTACAGCGGCACACTTACGGACGGAAAACTTAAATCCCCACTGCAAGGCCCATTGGTGGACGGAGTCAAGGGCTGCTTGAATCCGCCCAGCCGAAAATTGTGCATTACAGGAAGAGTGCCATATTGCACAATCATCAGCGAAGAGGGAGTATTTAAGATTCCTCGGGATGTGAGCTGATGACAAAATATCATTGATCATAATACTAAATAAAGTAGAACTAAGCACACTTCCCTGTGGCACCCCGTTTTCCTGGATAAATATATCCGATGTTACGTTATGGGGCAATTTGACAGAGAAAGTTCTGTCCCTTAAGAAATTTGAAATAAAATCAGGCAAATTTCCTCTTAAACCATAAGCATAGAGCTTCATTAGTATACCGTGTCGCCAGGTCATGTCATAGGCTTTATGGATGTCCAAGAACACCCCTATCATGAATTCTTTATTGGCAAATGCCTCTGCAATACAATGCTCCAAATTCATTAAATGATCTAGTGAACTTCTGTATTTACAGAAGCCACATTGTTGATCATTTAACAAATTCTTCGACTCTAAAACAAAAAGAAGCCTACTGTTAACCATACGTTCCATGACCTTACATAGACAAGAAGTCAACACAATAGGACGAAATGAAGTGGGATTCATAAGACGACCAGCCTCTTTGGGTATCGGTATGATGTGCGCAAAGTGCCATGAGTTTGGGAACGTTCGAGACGCCCAAATCTCATTGTACAATGCTAACATCTTAATCAGGTTGTCCTGATTAAGATGCTGGATCATACCGTACGTGATGGTGTCTGGTCCAGGGCTGGTGTCTTTACAGGATTTAAGGGCAAGGAGCAGTTCATCTAGCGTAAACTCTTGGTTGTACGGGGAGTCTACGTCTTCTGTGGCAAAGTCTAATATCTGTAGCTCAGCCGTGCATTTATGATGTTGGAAACGCGGGTCATAATTGGCTGAGCTACTTACATGAGAAAAACTCCTGGCGAGGATGTTAGCAACGTCCACGGGCTCGTCATAGGTGGTGTTATTCACCTGCAAGGTGGTGACAGGGAAGTATGGGCGTTTATTATTTAATAATCTTATAGTGGACCAGACTTTATGTAATGGTGTTGTACGAGTCACCGTGGACACAAAGGACCGCCAGGAGTCACGTTTGGCCCTTCTTATTATTCTCCTTGCCTCAGCCCGTGCCTGTTTGTATGCAATAAAATTGTCCTCAGTGGGCTGACTATCAAAAATCCTGTATCTCCTATTGCGTTTTCTTAATGCTTGTCGGCAATCCGGCGTCCACCAATGTGCTCTATGCTTCGCATGAACTGTAGAAGTCTTGGGAATAGCAGCCTCAGCTGCGTGTAATATGGATTGGGTTATATTTTCGACCTTAACATCTATGGTCTCCCCAGATATATCTAAATTGACGATCCTTGAGAAGGATCCCCAATCTGCTTTCTTATAGTTAAATTTTGGAGGTGGAGGGTCCGAAATGATGTCGCGTGTATAAGAAAGACAGATGGGTAAATGATCACTTCCCAAGGAGTCGTCGTAAGGGTCCCATGAGAAATCTTGATGTATACCAGGGGAGGCCAAAGATAAGTCAATGGCCGAAAAGTTACCAGTACGATCATCCACACGAGTCGCTCTACCATCGTTCAGAAGACAGAGGTTGGACTGTAGTATTAGGTCGGCTACTTGCTTCCCACGACCATCAATCCTCAAGCTACCCCATTGATAGTGATGGGCGTTAAAATAGCCCAGCACTAACTTATTGCCAGGGAGATGTTCAAAAAGTGAATTTAAAGTATCACTATCAATGAGGCCATGTGGAGGACAGTACAGAGAGCAAATAGACAGATACGTGTTATTAAATTTTACTCTGCAAGCGACAGCTTCCAGAGTAGAATTTAGAATCACTTCCGTTTGTGGGTGTGATTTGTGTGTGTATATGGCAACTCCGTGACCTTCATATCTTCTATACGAGTGATAGTGTTTGAACTGTGGAGGATCAGGATGATCCTCTAGGCGCGTCTCCTGTAAACAAACAACGTCTGGCCTGTGTATTGACAGCAAGATTGCTATATTGTGGAACTTATTCCCGACACCTCTACAATTCCACTGTAATAGAGTGAATGCGGCGGTTTAAGATTTACGAGGGTGGCCAGTATGCTTAGTTTTTTTTATGCCCCCCGCGTCCAGGCGAGTGGCTACCGGGGGACCTTTCCCGGTTCTTGTTCATGGAGACTTCCATATTGTCATCAGTGATAAGGCTCCCAGACTCCACCGAGGAAGAGCTATTCTTTCTCTCCCTCGTTGGACCAGGAGCGGGAAGGACATGAGGACGTGACTGCTTAGTGAGGGGGGTCAAATTAATTTTGTCAGACTTGTCAGGCTTCTGTTTTGGCCGCACTGACTGTGAAGGAGCAGCGGCAGCCTGAGAGTATGATGTAGCAACAGGGATATCCGTAAGAGAGTTGGAACGTACAGGAGGCTTAGACTGAGAGGTAGGGCGTGGGGCACGAGGAGCGAATGTAAGGTCAGTCTGTGTCTCAACGGTGCACATCACGGGACGGGACACAACCGCCGATGCATAGGAGATATTAGGCTTGGGAGTTGCATGCAACTCCTTCACCTTCTTCCTTGCATCGTAAAAGGAAATGCCCTCAGTTGCCTTCACTGTGCAGACCTCTTTCTCCTCCTTCCACTTGGGACAAACCCTCGAGGAAGTGGAGTGAGCATCCTTGCAGTGAAAGCAGCACTCAGTCTCGGATGTACAGTTGTCAGCAGAGTGACCCACAGCCGCGCACTTGCCACACACGATGTTGGAAGCCCGACAAGCCTTTTCATGGTGTCCATAGAGCTGACATTTTGAACAACGAAGGGGATTCGGGATGTACGGGGTTACATTTACAATTTCATATCCCACTTTGACATTTGTAGGTAGCAAAACTTTGCCAAAAGTGAGGATAACTGTGGCTGTCTTCGTCCTTACACCTTCCTGATAACGAGTGATGAATTTGGCATCAATTACATCCTGATGAGCAAGTTCCTGTATTATTTCTTCCTCACTCATCACCATGAGATCCCTGCAAGTGATAACACCCTTGCAGGAATTCATGGATGTTGGGATCTTGGCCTCGATATCATGGCAGTGAAACTTACGCAGCTTTAGCAAGTCTTTAACTTGAGAGGAGTTGAACGTCTTAACCAGGAGGTCTCCATTTCCAAGTTTTTTTACTTGTTCCACCTCTCCCGCACAGTGGTCAATCACCTTCTTGACAATGAAGGGATTGAGTCTGGACAGGGGAGTGGAACCTAGAGCATGAAGAGTTACGAAGGTCGCGTTATTTACAGGGATGTCAAGCGGGGAACGAGTCTGGCGTCCGTCAGTCTGGGGCCGGTCAGTAACGGTAAGAATGTCGTCAGGACTACCTCCCCCCCTGAAGGGGGGGGAGGCAGTAGGGGGGTCCATCATAGCTACCACTTCCCCCGTGAAGGGGAAGTGGGAAGAGAGAGAAAAACGACCAAGGGGCAAAGTACCTGGGGAAGACCCACCTAGGCTGAGATTACCCTCTCAAACCACTCTCGGGAGGACGCGCCTGTGTGTGACTCACACCCTAGAGCGATCAGTGGGGGTACACTCCAGAGGTGAGTAAGCAAAGGCAATCTCAGAAATTAGATATAGACACCTACTATATCTACTAAGGCCAGGGAGGAAAATGAGGTCTAGCTAACCTAACTTTATTGAAAAACGCCCTAGTGGCGAACAAAACAAAGCTAAAGCCGGTGAGGCAACCCTGCAGCTAGACGAGAGCTCAGAAACACGTCTTCACTCTTCGCAACCATCCATCAAAGGCCTCTGGTGTTCGGACAAAGCTCCAAACCCTCACCCCTCCCCCTTTCCTCCCCCTCCTCCTCCCACAAGTACCACCACGACATTTGATCGAGACGTTGCTCACTTCTTTGCTTCGCGGTTCGAAGTAGCTCACGATGCTCATGACATATTGTGGATTCCATATTACGTAAAAAAAATTTAAAGAAATTCTGATTGTACAATAACAGAACAAAAAAAAAAAAAAATGCAAAATAAATGATGAGCATTATATTGGTTTCATATATTAATTACTGAAGCATTTCCGGTAACAATGAAGTTCTCCTGTAATAGTCTGATAGAGAATCATGTTCTCGGATAGAAGTCATCTTCAGCGAGATGGACAGGCGACAGAAAAACTGACGGAAATACAGAGCTACGCCATAGAAAGATATATCAAAATTGTTTTTTTTTTTTTTCTAAATATCAACAAACACATTTAGTAAACCAAGGTGAATATAAACCATTCAAGCAAGGAAAAGGAAACACACAGACAGACCACACCATTTGAGATTCAGGATAATTGCTATTTTACTTTTGCTAAAGACAAAGGATTACATCCATCTTCGGAAAGAATACGCCTTCTACGTAAGACAGACAGGCTGACAGACAAAGACAGACTCTGGAATACTGATTCAAGTTGTCTTATTTCATTTTTGGTTCCACCAGATGACGTGATTCAGATTAACTGAGAACAGACCCTTGCAGACGTAGAGGAATTCGTGATAGGCACACGGGACAGACGGACAGAAAGAAATACTGAGTTCCAATTATCAGTTCACATCGATTCCTATTCCACTCTTGCTAAAGGCAGACGATTTTATTCAGCTTAAGTGAGACTAAACCCTTTCCGTAGAGGAAGACGTGAAAATTAAAGAGGTAGAATAAAGAGAAAGTGAGGCAGGCAGCTTCTGAATTATCGGTTCACATTAATTAGAATTATCAGTTCATTTTACGTGGTACTATATTATTGTTGCTGCCAGAAAACTGTCTTTAGCTTCAGTGGAAATATGACTATCCGGGAGAGGAAGACGCAAAACATATGCAGACATACACACGAAGAGACAGACACTCTCTAAATAATTTATTCCTCAAGTAAACCGCTACTATATTCCAGCTGCTTTATTTCTGCTACTTTATTCCTGCTAAATTATTCCTGCTACTATATTTCTGCTACTTTATTCCTGCTAAATTATTCCTGCTACATTATTCCTGCTACTTTATTCCTGCTACTTTATTCCTGCTACTTTATTCCTGCTACCTTATTCCTTCTACATTATTCTAGCTACTTTTTTCCTGCTATTTTTTCCTGCCACTTTATTCCTGCTACATTATTCCTGCTACTTTATTCCTGCTACATTATTCCTGCTACTTTATTCTTACTACTTTATTGCTGTTACTTTATTCCTGCTACTGGCTGACAGTTTTATTAGCCTAGGGTAGAACGAGCCTCACCTGTAACAGATATTCTTTGGCTACTTACTGAATTATATTATTTACACCCACACCCTCGGAGATAGATCGGATGCTATGTTTTAAGTGGCCTGTGAGTGTGTGTGTGTGTGTGTGTGTGTGTTTAAGGCCTACTCGTGGAAATGAACTACGACTATGCTCATGGAACATTGGAGGTTTAAAGGATAAATTACAAGACCCGGATATTTTGAAATTCCTTCTCGACTTTGACATTGTATGGATATTAGAAACAAAAAGTATTTTAATTTGAATGTTCCTGGCTTCAGCAGTTATAGAAATGATTCAAAAGTTGGTCACGGCAGAGGCGGAGTGGTGATGTTGATAAAGGACCGACTGGTGGAAGATATTGCTCAAGTGGACAGTGATACTGAGTATCAAATATGGCTAGTATTATCATGGTGGCCGGGATTGAAGCTAGGAGGTGTGTACAGTACATACCTCCCGAAGACTCGCCTTACTATCACCCGAGACAATATGGTGCTCTTGCTCGACATACTGCAGAGGTCGATAAAGTTATTATGATAGGTGATTTGAATGCACGAGTCGGTGTACCACATATAAAAAATGATTGTGGTCAGTATTACGAACACAAAGATGTTAAAGATCAAATGGTAAACAGCCACGGCAGAACATTAATGAATATCTGTCACAGCAATGCAGTGGTCGTGGCGAATCACCTCTACTATAAAGGAAGACAACTTGGGGGTGATTTATCCTTTAAAAGGTGTCAGACATGGCTGTCGGAAATTGATGTATGTCTTGTTAAAGGGGAATGTATTGACCTGATAAGAGAAGTGAGAGTGCAGCGGGATATCCAAGGTTCCGACCATGCCCCTCTGTGTGTCACATTGACAGTTGATGACCAAAGAACGGTGTCACCGTCGCAGTTACTCCAGAGAGCATCCTCGCTTGGACAATCGTACTACAGAATTAATAATCAGCATAAACTACAAAAGAGCGTATGTTACAAGAATGTCGACATGGAGCTCCTAACAGACGTACTGCAGCAAATGTCGCCGCCAGACGTGGTGCTGGACGACGGGGCTGCGGACGTGGCTGCCGTGCTCTCGTAGGGCTGCCGCATCATTACGGAGGCAGCTGCCGGCTGCACTAAGCAACAACCCACTATAACACACTCATGGGAAGAAACACCCACGGTGGAAAAGACTGTTAGATACTAATGACAGTAAACTAATTTGGAAGTCCATTAACTGGAAAGGAAGTGTTAATGGCTATGCAGAACAGCCGACAGAGGAACAATTTAAAACTCATTTTGAGGATTTATTGAAACCACCAAATATAAGAAATCTTGAAAATGAAGATGTAGGAAATGTTCCATTATATTCCCGTGTTAGATGGTCCTTTTTCATCCAGTGAATTAGACCAGGCATTAAATGGCATGAATGTAAATAAATGTTACAGTGGACTGTGCCCAGGTATTGTAAAAAAAGTTACCACTACCATAGCTAATGTTTTTATTGACTATTTTTAACACAGTGTTCATATGTGGAAGTTACCTGCTAATTTGGTGTTATAGCAAGTTAGTAGTGTTATTTAAATCTGGTAATCGTTTATTGTGTAGTAATTATAGAGTAATTAGCATTATGGACACGCTTGCCAAGATTTATGACATGCTCATATATAATAGGTTGAAATGGTGGTGCAGTGTGGTTGTCAAGTGGGTGCTCAAAAAGGCAGAGGTTGTATTGAACAGATTCTAAGCTTAAGATTGTTATGTAACTATGCATTGTACAAGAAATTTAAGTTATATGTGTTATTTATAGATTTTAGTAAAGCTTATGACAGAGTCCCCCGGTCGAGGCTGATGGAGTGTCTGAAAGCATTAGGGTGTAGATTTTGTATGACTAGAGCTATAAAAAGGATGTATGTGTGCACTAAGAATATTTTAAGGTCAGCAGTCATGGAGTCATCTATCGGCGTTCGCCAGGGGGCCCCGTCGAGTTGTTTGCTGTTTATTAGATATGTTGATCAGATGCTACGGATGTTAAAGAATACAGTGGGAGTTGATGGTTTTTTAGGTAATCTGCATGCTTGTCGTTAATGGACGACACTGTCATACTAGCTACAAGTCGAGATATGTGTGAAAAGAAGCTTACTGTTGTCTGTCAGTTTTGTAGTGAAAGCGGTATGAAAGTTAGAGAAGAAAACAAAATTTTGTGTAATTAATGGGCAGGAGTGGGATAGGCGATCCTAGTCGAGTGGTGAAATAAGTGTAAATTATGTCCCGGAATATCTGTATCTGGGTACTTGGTTCACTGACTCGGGGAAAAGCGAGTCAGCTATGGCACGGCATGAAACTGCGTGTGATGCAGTTGTGAATAAATTCTCGATATTTTGTGCAAGCAATACACAAATGCCATTTATATACAAAAGAATGGTATTTGATGCTGCGGTGACGACATCATTATTGTATGGCTCTGAGTCGGGGCTGACGAATAGAACGAAGGGAATTGAAAAACAGTACAATAAACTCGTGAAGTGCCTACTGGGCGTTCGTAGAAACACGAGTATAAATATGTGTATGGTGGAGGCAGGCATCCCCCCCGTGCGAGCAGTAATTGAGAAAAGAAGGTCTAGTTTCATAAAGTCAAAACAGGATCATATAGACGTTGATGAACCATTCCATTCTGTGTACCGTATGTGCAGAGCCACGAATACTCCCGGCGATCGATTTCTGGACAGATGTGTGGATACTGACACCGTGAACCCACTGAAAAAAATAAAAGAGGATATGCCCAGAAAGGCACAGGGTGCAACGAAGCTCACAAACTATATTACGGACATGAACCCGACTATAACCGTGCACCAGATATATACAACTAAAATATTTATCCCTGATTACAAACGTGAGGCATGTACTAGACTGCGTCTCATGTCTCATAACCTTAGAGTGGAGGTGGGAAGGAGGAGCCGCACACCGCCGGAACAACGTGTATGTCAGTGTGATGGTAGTTCTATTCAGAGTGAGAAACATGTATTGATTGATTGCTCATTGTCTTCCCAGTGTCGTGAAAGGTACCCAATGTTGAATTTTTCTGATATCAGTGATTTATTTAATGAGAGAACTCATTTATATGAATTGTGTAGTTTTGTATACGAGGTACTTCATATTAATATGTAATTGTTATATATTGCCTTCTAAGGATTAATTTGTTCTTTAGTATCATTATGGACAACCATAAAATTGTCATGTGAACTGAGCCATTTTATGACTTGTGTTGTTTGTCAAAAAATTACTACTACTGTGTGTGTGTGTGTGTGTGTGTGCGTGTGTGTGTGTGTGTGTGTGTGTGTGTGTGTGTGTGTGTGTGTGTGTGTGTGTGTGTGTGTGTGTGTGTGTGTGTGTTTTAACAGGACTGAGTCGAGCTCGTAATTACTCTTATAACTTCCTTAATTTATCATACATGTGTGTGTGTGTGTGTGTGTGTGTGTGTGTGTGTGTGTGTGTGTGTGTGTGTTATAACAGGACTGAGTTGAGCTCGTAATGACTCTTCTAAATCCTTAATTTATCATATATGTATGTGTGTGTGTGTGTGTGTGTGTGTGTGTGTTTACTCATCTATGTGTGTTCTAACATAACTAAGTCATGCTCATAATGATTCGTCTTCCTTCCTTATTTTATCATACGTGTGTGTGTGTGTGTGTGTGTGTGTGTGTGTGTGTGTGTGTGAGCCTAAACCCTTCAGAAAAAGTCCCTTCCGGTCTAGGGAACAGAAAGCGAGCCGAAAAAATGGAGAGAGAGAGAGAGAGAGAGAGAGAGAGAGTTAAATACTACGCCAAAACTCCTAATTACGACATCTGCCTGAAAGGGTTAATGAGGGTCCTCTCGTTACTGGGCTAAGAAAATCCAACAGCGGTCATTACACCTGATACACATCTCTATTTAACCCACCTTGATTAACTAAAATGGACTGGCAATTACAGGTAAATATATCTTGCGGTAATTAGCGATCAAGATGCAATTTGATACAGGTAATTGACAAGCAATTTTATATATATACAGTATAACCCGTAATTAGAGATTCATTAGAGGCAAATATATCATGCGGTAATTAGCGATCAGTATGCAACTTGATACAGGTAATTAACGAGCCAATTTATATTTACAGGATGGTCCGTAATTTGAGCTTCGTTAGCGGCTTCCATGGCGTCTTGCGGGGACTACTCAGTCTGCTGGTGTGGGCGGTGTGGCAGTGGGGGTAGGAAATACATGATGCAGGGTGGACAATGATAACTTACAAGGGTCTATTCTGCGTGTTTCTTGACATTTTTCTTTGTTATATTTTACTGGGAGGAGGATTTGGGTTTAGCTAGTTGGAGCTTTGGATTTACTTTTACTTTTTTATGCAAGGAAGAAGGAACCAAAGGGAGAAGCCAGCAAATTGTTCCCTCCAAGTAAAAACAATAAAATGATACAGAGCCAAATAGCATCTTTATATATTAACTGTTAATCATGCTGACGATATAAGACAATTAAAATGCCTGATGCTGGCATGGTGTGGGCTGAAAACTCGTAATTAAATACGTTTTTCAGAGTATTTTCCAACTTTTTACTCTCTCTCTCTCTCTCTCTCTCTCTCTCTCTCTCTCTTTCACACACACACACACACACACACACACACACACATATATATATATATATATATATATATATATATATATATATATATATATATAGATAGATAGATAGATAGATAAATAGATAGATTAGGGTGGATCGTTTTTACACTTTTTTAGATATTCAAAATCCAATAGTGTTCAAAAGTTGTGTACCTATGAGAAAAAAATTCCTGTGAAATATCAAGTTTCTACAACAATATCTTCTGCCTCCCCAAGGTGCACAAACTTTGCAAAATTCAAGAAAATATATGATACATTTTAGACTTTTTATCTATACTAAGCAGGGCATAAATCATATAGCAATAGTTATAAATACTTTCTAGTTTGCTTCCTAAACATACAGAAAAAAGTTGCTCTTTACTAAATACTGTAATATCCTCTGCCTCCCCAAAGCATCTGTTTATAAACAAATTTTCCTGAAATAGCCATTTTTTCATAATATTTCTAATAATCACAATAGAGCCAAAAACGCTTCTAATAGTTGAAAATATACTATTGGGCAACATGAATGTCTATATTTCAAGTCTCAGTGCTGTAGTCTAATATCTTCTGCCTCCCCAGATAGGCTTCATGTCATGACATGTCACTACATGTTTCCTCTTCTCTCACTGTCAGTCAGTCGTTACTTGTCTGTTATTTTATGTATGTTTACTTGTCTTTACTTGTCTGCTCCCTACAGAAAGGTCTGATTTGATTCAAAGGATGGCCTGCCACGAAACAAGACTTGCATGTATGTGTCCCATTTTTGGGACACCAGATGATTTTAATATGAACCCTCTCCCAGCATATCATGATGTAATGAGGTATTATTTGTATGTACGGCAAAATCTGAAGACTTCTAAAAAGGAGCCAACATTTTCTGAGATAAGTGTTGCTGTCATTTGAAAGGTGAAGTCTGTGTGGCAGCGAGCTTCAATTCCAACTGTGTCTGATGAACGAGTTAGGCAGATGTTGAAAAGCTATCACAACAAATACAAAATATTACAAAAGCCAGGAAGAGAATGGAAGGACATTAAGACTTACCAAGAGAAAGTACAAGCTTTTCAAAAAGATGCTTTGGACAGATTATTTGATATTGCAGCTTGCAAATGTAAGGACTTCAAGACATGCAAGTATGAGAAGGAGAAAAGAGTACAACAAATGGAGCATGAATATTTAGTGGACCAGAGAACAAAGAGAAAAATGGTTATTGGATCCTTAGATGCTACCACAACTAAAAGAAATGTAAAACAACCGAGTAGAAAACAAACAATACCGGGACCAAGTTCATGCACTGACTCCTGTGAAATTGAATTGTATTGTAGTACAAGTTCAGCAAGTGAAGACGATGAAGATGATTTTCCTCAACATCTGCCTGTTTTGCTCTAGCAGTAATATCTACAGTAATATCTGCTTCTCGCTGTGGCGAGGCGCTGTCAGATGCTTGGTAACATAGCTTCACTGTATGGGACGACCTTGTAAGGGCTTTTGCTTGCCTGCGGGTTATAGGTCTGCTCGATCAGACAGACTGGGGTAGCGCAAGAATAACAACAACAACAAATGTTGCCAGGTGATGGCAAAATCAAACTAAAATTGGTCACCTTAATCAAAGAGCTAAAAGTGAAACAGTGTAGGTTACACTATATTTTACTTCTCTGACCATTCCCTCGTAACGAAGGATATGTATCATATTCATGAATATCAGTATTATTATTTGATTGGGACGGTCTGGTTACCCGTTCACGTTTTACAATAATTTTCCTTCTCAATATTAAAGCCATGATATTCCAACTTGCCCTGATGTCGATAGAAATATATCATTATTTTGTTCTTATCAGTATTGGTAGAATTTAATCTATCGATATTCAAGTTTATATACTGTATATATATATATATATATATATATATATATATATATATATATATATATATATATATATATATATATATACTATCAGAGAGAGAGAGAGAAAGAGAGAGAGAGAGAGAGAGAGAGAGAGAGAGAGAGAGAGAGAGAGAGAGAGAATACTGATATAATAAAGAGAAAGGTAAGTTTAAGACACTGTAGGTGTATATTTATGAGCAGACCATAAGTTTTATTTAACAGTATACTTAAATGCCTAAGAGTCATTGATAAGTTACCGTGCAACCAATAAGAGCCATCACACCTCATCTCCACTCTCCCCAGCCCCTCCAGTCCTTGCCATCACAATTCGTCGCCAGTCAGTAACTACTGTATATATATCTCTTCTAAACCTTTCTCTCAGTACTCTATACCTCTCTGAATCTCTGTCACAACTTATCACCATTCCAAGCCATTATGGCGTAACTCATCATCAGTCTCACCCGCCTCTACAGGCCACCCCTTTTCCTGCAGTTTAAGGTTCAGACTTGTTTTCGGCCTTCTTCATTCCACCATAATACATAATACGTTCAGAGATAACTACTACCATCCTGCCGACTGTACTGTACATAAAAATAAAAATAAATAGATAAAAGTTGGACTAGGCTTAAGAATGTGCTTGTGTAGCTCCAATCGTTTGTGCGTTACCGAAGTACTGCTTGATCTAGTTCGGGGTTGATGGGTTTGGTGAGGCTGTAAAAACATTGAGGGTTTGAGTGACAAGTCAGTGGATTTATGATCCATTATCATTTGCTAGTCTGCTGATAGATTTCCTGTCAAATGTTCATAGCTTTTTCTGCTCATGACTCCTACACACCCTTCATCCATCTCAGTCAAAACACAAAGCAATTCCTCATCGTTACATACACCACAGATCCATTGGACTGCCCGGTGGGAGTGGCCGAATTCATTCAGTCCATTGTGGAAATATCCAGTTGCACCAAGGGACACAACAACAACAACAACAACAGCAACATTAACCGAGAATACAGCAGCAATAACAACGTCCTCCATATCTATTCAAAGGGAAAATTAAACATTTAAAACTGTCCAGTGTTTATTGACAAGAATATAAGGTTTGCTTTTCACTCATTGTCTGTTAGACTCCGTCATTCCTATTCTCCGTCATCCTGCCTTAGTTTTCAGGAAGTTCAGCCATCCTGCGCTTCTGGTGACCTGCAAGTGAGTCATCACACTGTTGAATTCATTATGCTCCTTTAAACATAAGACGTAATCTATTTTGTATATCTTGTTGTTTTATGATGATATTATTGACCTAATGAGAGCCTTATATGCATCCGTTCACTTCGAAGTTCTTTCACTAAGCTGAATTAAAAAAAAAAAAAAAGTCTTATAGTAGGAACAAGAAAATAAAGATGGCGTACTCGGACAAATGAGTTCATGGGAGACGAGCATTGTCATGGAAGATCCTGATTCTGACTAAGTGATGAGTGAAAGTTAAAGGTTATACAATTGGCTCAGAATTTAAATATTATACCTCACCACAATTAAACATTTCTGTGGTGTATTTTTACGCTTCCTTAATATCTTATTCAGTTTACGGGAAACCTGTCATGATAAAAGGATCATGAAGACTCATCTCTTTAAACAGTTTGAAGGTAGCAAGAGTAATATTCAAATGACTTTCTTCGTCTGAAATTGTTAAGATGAAATAAGAAAGTACCATAAAAGCAGTGATACTGGGTCTGGTACTTAAAACTGTGTATTCGAGGCGACATGTCTACGTCTGCACAACCTTAATATCGGTCTACTGCCACAAACTTGTTTGTACCACTCACTCCTAAGGGATTAAATATAGCTTTAATTTTTCTTCCAGAAAATGCCGAGAGGAGCTCTGAAATTAGAGTTTCTCTAAACAAATTAAGTTCAATTCTTTATCCGGTAATATTTGTGAAACAGTCCATTATCTGATACGAAAAGAGACCTATTGAGTAAATGGAATCTATTCCATGAGGCCGACTGAAGACTCTGATTTATGAATATTATAATGTGGATGATTTTAAAATAGCAGAAACTGGTGAATATTCAAACATTTTATTCCTCAAAAACACTTTACTCATTCCTATATATCATCTTGCATTAAAAAAAAAAAAAAAAAAAAAAAAACCAATACAGTCTGATATCCACATACGAATCATGAGGGTGAACTTATAACTGTGAAATAATAACTAGTAAAAGACGGTGTTTGTGAAAATAATTTCCTGATAATTTCCTGTGTCGTATAGTCTTACACGTTGGATGAGCTGCTCCGTCACTGCGTTAATTCACGTTTCACTGCTCTCGTCGTTATATGAATTTCACAAGGCAGTTATGATTTATTTCTCTCTCTCTCTCTCTCTCTCTCTCTAACAGAGATTGTATGTACTGTAGGGTGAGAAGTGCTTGTAAGTATAATTCTAGTGATGCAGTGGTTTTGGATGTGTGTGCAGTCTGTGAACCAAGTGTAATCGGCCCGTGCAAGCCGAATGGGTGCAAGCATACTTTATAGTATGCGACACTGGTTCAACCACAGCACCTTTGATGTCCGCCAAGCAGTACGTGGCGAGAAGAACGTTCCCAATGTTTATTACTCTGGCGGGGCGCCAACCTTCGTTCTTCAGTGTACGAAAAAGCACACTGAACCACAGAGGCTCCGTATATATATATATATATATATATATATATATATATATATATATATATATATATATATATATATATATATTTATGTGTGCGACTTCTGGGCATAGGCTTCACAGCCTGCTCTCAAGGCCCAGTAGTCCTCCTACATACCATACACCTCTCTACATGTCACCACTTCGGCGCTAACACCCACCGTCCATATTGAATACATGCTAGGGCTGTCTCATACAGGACTGGTGTATTGGTATTAGCAGGGGTACTTTTATGACATGTCGGCGGGTTATCTGGTAGATCAGGCAAGTCTGCTTTTATGAAACTCAAATCCTTAAACTGTTCCCTGCCCCAGCCAGGATTCGAACCTGGGTCCATCAGGACTGCAGGCCGCCTCTCTACCGATTCAGCCACCGCCTCCCCATATATATATATATATATATATATATATATATATATATATATATATATATATATATATATATATATACATATATATATATATATATATATATATATATATATATATATATTATATATACATATATACATACATATATATATATATATATATATATATATATATATATATATATATATATATATGTGAGGAAGAAGGAACCAAAGGCAACGAGCCCGCAAAGCTGTTCCTTCCAAGAGAAAAACAAAATACAAGACAGAGCCAAATTCAAGATCCATTCATTTCGAGATGCCTGGCCACTCTGCGTTTGAAAGACTGGAGATCATAGGAAGCAGGAAATACAGAGGGAGACAGTTCCAGAGTTGACCTGTTGCATAAATGGAGGACTAGGAGTAACGGTTAACTCTTGCATTAGACAGTTGGACAGAAAAGGGGTGAGAGTTTTCTGCTAGACGGGTGCTACGCGTCCATCGTAGAGGTGGAGGAATGCATCCAGACAGTTCAGAAGAACAGTGACCATTGAAGTAGCGATAGAAAAGAGATAAAGATGGAACAGTGCGGCGAAGAGACAGAGGTTGAAGGGAGTCAGTAATAGGGGGAGAGTTAATAAGACGAAAAGCTTTTGACTCCACCCTATTGAGAAGAGCTGTATGTGGGGAGCCCCCCCACACATGAGAGTTGTACTCCATGCAGGAGCGGATAAAACCCCTGTATTGAGTCAATAATTGTGCTGGGGTAAAGAATGAACGGAGTCGGCTTATCACACCAAATCACTTTGAAACATATTTCACAAGAGATGTAATATGATCTTTCCAAGATAAGTCCCGGGTAAATGTAACCCCAAGCATGTTCAGCGATGATGCAAGGGTTAAGCTGAATATTATTAAGCATTAGTGGGTATACCTGTGGAAGATTTTGTCTGGTTGATTGGTGCAAAAACTGAGTCTTTGATGCATTAAAAACAACCAGATTATTTTTTACCTCAGTTAAAGATACGAGCCAGGTCAGACATTACGTGTCCAATAGCCTCATCCCTTGTTTGTTGAAGTAACTGCTGAGATGGACGTTTTGGGAATCGAATGGAAAGGTGAAGGGTGGAGTCATCAGGGTATGAGTGGAAATGGTGAGATATACAGCTTAGAAGGTCATTGATGAATAAAAGGAAGAGAGTTGGTGATAGGACAGAGCCCTGAGAAACACCACTGTTAATAGATCTAGGAGAAGAACGATGGCCGTCTATAACAGGGGCTATAGAACGACTAGAAAGGAAACTAGAGATGAAGGCATAGATAGAAGGATAGAAACCGTAAGAGGGCAGTTTGGAAATTAAAGATTTATGCCAAACTAGATCGAAAGCCTTTGAGATGTATAGTGCAATGGCAAAGCTTTCGCCAAAGTCCCGATAGGAGGATGACCAGGAGTCTGAAAGGTAGGTGGGAAGATCGCCTGTGGAGCGTCCCTGACGGAACCCATACTGACTATCAGAAAGAAGGTTGTGATAGGAAAGATGCTTTAAAATTTTTCTATTAAAAATAGACTCGAAAACTTTGAAGATACAGGATGTTAGAGCAACTGGACGATAGTTAGAGGGTTGGGAATGGTCACCCTTCTTTGGGACTGGCTCAATGAGAGCAAACTTCCTGCAAGAAGGAAAGGTACATATTGATAGACAAAGGCGAAAGAGTTTGCCTAGTTAGGATGTAAGGACAGAAGCACAGTTCTTGAGAACAACGGGAGGGACTCCATCAGGCCATATGCCTTATTGGATTTGGAGGATGGTATACGTTTATTGATATCTGGTCGACAGGACGGAATGCATTATCAGGGAGTAGGATTGTTGCTGGGTTGTAAGGCAAATAAGGCTTTATGTGAGTGGGATCCTATAGATGAGCGATTGTTATACGCACGGTTTAAATCAAATCATGGCAACATCAGTCTGTTTGTGTGTTATGCACCTACTAATGATGCACTCGATGAAAGGAAAGACACATTTTATGAAAAGTTGCAAGAAGGAGTAGGAAGGGTACCTAGACATGATGTTTTGATCTGCGTTGGAGACTTTAATGCAGTAATGGGCTGTTCAAATGAGGGATTTGAGGCATGTATGGGTAAGATGGGAGTTGGTAGTAGGATGAGTGAAAACGGAGTGAGGTTTGGAAGCTTCTGTCTAGCAAATGACTTAGTCATCGGGGGCACACTCTTTCAGCATCGCAATATACACAAGACAACTTGGGTGTCGCCGTGTGGAAAATATAAAAATCAGATTGATCACATCGCTATCAGTAGGAGGCATAGAAGTTCTCTGCTAGATGTTCATGTTAAACGGGGAGCGGATATTGGTAGTGACCATCAACTCAGCATTGCAAAAATAAGGTTTAAACTTAAAAAATCAGAAGAAGGAAAAATCTGGTGTTGGTAGATACGATATTGTTAAGCTTAGAAGGGAAGGAGAAGAAAAGGAGGAATTCAGATTAGAATGCAGAAATAGGTTTTTGGTGTTGGAAACGTTGGAAGAGGGGGAGAGAAGTGTAGATGAGATGTGGGACGATGTGAACAAAGTTTTGCATGAGACTGCTGAATGTACGATTGGAAGGAGACATAGATTCAGGAGAAAGAAATGGATATCAGAGGAAACGTGAGATATGATAAAAAAGAGAGGTGAGGCTAAATTGAGGAGTGAGATGCAATGCGTTGATGAACGAGAGATTGAATTAGCAAGAGCTGCGTACTGGAGTTTGAATTCAGAAGTAAGAAGGTTAGCTAGGAGAGATAAAAGAAGATGTGTGGGTGAAAAGGTTGCAGAGACTGAAATCTTAATAAACAAAAATGATGGACAGAGTCAAAGAATAGCATATGAATCGATTAGAGAACTGAGTGGTAATGCAGGTAAACGCAAGGAAATACCAGTTAGAGACAGGGAAGGAAATTTATTGACCAAAGATGGAGATATTAAAAATAGATGGAAAGAGCATTTTGAGACAGTTCTTAATAGACCAATACCACCAGAAGAGGATATACCGTCTGCTCAGGAAGATTTAAATATAGAAACAGGAGAGTTGAGGCTTGCAGAAGTGGAGAAAGCAGTAAAACAGTTAAAGAATAATAAGGCACCAGGGGAGGATGGTTTATTTCCGGAAATGTTTAAAGTGGAGGAGGATAGATTAATAATGATCTTGACCAAGCTATTCAATAAGATATGGGTGACGGGGTTACTACCATCAGTTTGGAAGAATGGTGTAATTGTTAAAGTTCCGAAGAAGGGAGACCTGAGTGAATGTGGTAATTGGAGGGGAATCTCTTTGTCACCGATAGCTTTGAAAGTTTTCAGTAGAGTGTTGTTAAATAGGTTGGAGCCGGTGGTTGAGGGTATTCTGAGGGATGAACAGGCTGGTTTTAGAAAGGGACGTGGTTGCAATGATCAGATCTTTATAGTTAGGCATTTGATGTAGCAAGTTAATGAAATGAGAGTACCGTTAAGTCTTTGTTTTGTTGATTTTGAAAAGGCTTTTGATAGTGTTTCGAGAGAGACTATGGGGAAGATCATGAGACATTATGGAATACCAGAGGAGTTTGTGAGGGTCATTATGAACATGCATGAGGACACATTTTGTAAAGTGATGGTTGATGGTTGTCTGAGTGATTCGTTTGAAGTCAAGTCCGGAGTAATTCAAGGTGGTGTTCTATCGCCTTTACTATTTATATTGGTCATTGATTACATTATGAACCGCGTTGGAACAGAAACCGGTGCAGGTATACTTTGGGGAGAGAACAGGAAACTTTTGGATTTAGATTATGCAGATGATAAAGTTTTGATTTGTGATGGGCCAGAAGAGATGCAGAGAGTGTTGGACTGTTTGGTGAGTGAAGGTCGCAAGGTGGGTTTGGTTATTAATTGTGGAAAAACTGAAATAATCAATATGAATATGGAAAATGCGCAGGAATGTGTAATTGGAGGTATGGTTGTAAAGCAAGTTGATAGGTTTAAATATTTAGGTACTTATTTAGCCAAGGATGGTTCTTTGAACTTTGAATTCGAGGAAAGGTTAAAGAAGGCTAATCAGGCAATGGGAATGCTTAAAAATATTTGGAATAATAACAATTTTTCTGTGCATACAAAAATCAAACTTTATAAGGTAATGGTTAGGAGTATCTTAATTTATGGACACGAGTCTTGGTACAGCACAGTGACTATGGAAAATAAATTCTTGGTGTTTGAAAATAAAGCACTAAGAAGAATATTAGGAGTTAAGTGGTGGGAAAGGATACCAAATAGTAGAATTAGAGAAATAACGGGAGTGCAGCCGATCGATGAATATGTTAGATTCTCACGATGGAAGTGGCTAGGACATGTGTATAGGAGACAGGGAATAGTACGAGGTACACCAGGGTGGGTGGCACTTGGTAGGAGAGGTAGAGGAAGGCCAAAAGAGACGTGGGTGAGGACAATGAGACGGGAAGCTGGAGATGAGTGTTGGGGAGATCTTGAGGAGTTAGCACAAGATAGGATGTGGTGGTGTGAGTTCATCGAGGCCCTATGCATCCCCGAGGGTGCCACAGGAAATGATTGATTGGTATATATATATATATATATATATATATATATATATATATATATATATATATATATATATATATATATATATATATATATATATCTTTGTACATAAGTATTCTGATGGGGATAATGAGAATCTATCGAATATATAAATGTCACATGAAGAGGGTGAAAAAGAGGACGACCGTTTTCATGCAAAACCAAAGACACTTTTTCAGAATTGATCGCCCGAACGTTGTATTATCTGGAGAACTTGTGATGATCGTTTTTGTTGTGTGAAGAAACTTTCCTTAATCGCCAATAGCGTACATAGTTGCTCATTATCAGATTCCAGATATATAAACAGACTATTGGTCGGTAATTATTTCACAGCAGAGTTTTATACATTACTGATGCCACTAATCCTCTCATGAGTGGGGCATCTCTAGCATTCTATTCCAGCTAATGCCAGAGATTTTATTCATCTAAGAGAGAGTCATCGGAACCTTGGGGTGTTCGGTAATTTTACTGCTGTTGTTTTTAGTGCGCGAAACATGATGCTGGGATTATACGTAATTACATCGTCATTCACTTAGATTAATAATATTCATACTGCATACACGTTCTGATGACAGTTAGAGTATTTAATCAATCGCCATCGGGGTCGGATTCAGAAGTGACTGTAAAGCTCTCAGAACTCCTTTAGTCTTCAGAGTATAACGGGTGTTAGGAGGTATGCCGTGTTAGGTGGGACTGTGACGTGTGGAAATGTGAAATATAAGGTTGTTAATTGTGTTTGGACCTGTGCATGAGGTGTGGCAGATTGAAATATGGAAGTGTTAAGTGTGTGTTACATGTGGCAGTGTAAAGTATGGAAGCGTTAATTCTGTGTTACGAGTGGGAGTGTGATATATTGTGGTTTTAAGCGTGTGTTAGGTGTGGCAATGTGAAACATAGGAGTGTTAAGTGTGTGTGCTTTGTGTGGCAGTGCGAAGTATGGTGGTGTTAGTGTGTGTTAGGTGTGGCGGTGTGAAGTATGGGAATGTTAAGTGTGTGTTCGGTGTGGCAGTGTGAGGTATGGGTTTGCTATGTCTCTATGAGATGTGGCAATGTTTGGTGTGTGTGTGTGTGTGTGTGTGTGTGTGTGTGTGTGTGTGTGTGTGTGTGTGTGTGTGTGTGTGTGTGTGTGGTAATCACAGGAGAGCAAGCATTGAGAGGTGTGGTAGTGCAACTTATGTATAAGATGTAACAATACTCTTTGTGGGTGCATGAGGTGTGACTGTCTTAGGTATGGTGAAGTGGGGAGACAGATAACGTGAAGTGTGGCTTTGTAAGACATGTTTGGGGGGTGTAACAGTTTTATGTAAGGGAGTGTGATGTGCTACAATGTGAGATTTGGCAGTAAGGTGTAACAGTGTGAAGTTTAATTATGCAAGATGTGACAGTGTTGGGTGTGGTATGACCGAGTGTTACGTGGTAATATGGTGTGGGGCATTGTGAGGTGCGACAGTGTGTCGAAATGGAGTGTGCCGACAGTGTAGGGTGAGGGCAGGGAGGGTTGTAGTAGTGTGGGATGTGCGTAGTGTGATCTCTGGGCACTGTGGGGTGTGTCCATTTTGGGAAGTGGGCAGTGTGACGTGCTGTAGTGTGATGCACGGCAGTGTTTGGCTTGACAGTACGGTTTGTGGTTTGGCAGTGTGTGGTATGACACTGTGAGGCATTACAGTGACGTGTTTGTGAAGTGTGGTAGAGTGAAGGTTGAGAGTATGAGTTGTAGCAGCATGAAGTATGACAGTGTTGGCTTTAACAGTGTTAGGTGTGGCAGAATGAGATAAACCATTATCAGGGGTGGCAGTGTGGGGTTGGAGTTTGAGGTGCGGTAGTGCTGATTATGTGTGAAGTGTGGCACTGTGAGGTGCCGTGGTGCGAGTTGTGTTAACGTGAATTCCGGCAGTTATGTGTTGTGGCAGTATAAGACAAAAAAAATTGAGTTGCAGCAGTGTGAAGTCTGTCAGGGTTTCTATTGCACAGTTCAAATTTTAACTTACTGTGAATCTGAGATAGTGAAGCGTTATATCCTGGTGTTTTAAAAGTATAATCTAAATATAATTGGTATATTTCACTCTAGCTCTTTAGGTTGTCTGATTAACAAATTATAGTATTTCCTATTAACCAAGTATTTTACCAAATAACCCATTCATGCACAAGGTACTTTTAGATAATACGTACCAGAAGGACGTTGTAGGTTGGTCCGTGGGAGAGAAGAATAAAGGAGAAAGTATTAGTACTGGGATGAAAGAGAACTTAAACTACAAAAGCTACAAAGGTGACTATGATTGTCATCATAATATCCATCATTATTATCATTATCATCTTCGTCATCATCCTAATATATTTTACTCCAACATATTAATGGGGTGGGAGGAGATAAAGCAACTATTCAGAAGATCCTGCTAGCGGAGTTATATATGTTTTCAAGCTCTTTATCATTTCACTTCATGTTGTGTTTCATTCTAACATCCCTTCCATTCAAATTCATTTGACCAATCCACCTCTTCTACAAACACTAACTTTGACATTTCATCTCGTCCATACTTTTTTCGTCATTCCACCTCTTCCATAATTTACTCCTTTCATGATGCCTCCTGTTCCACAAAAACTCCTTTCACTATTCCACTTCTTCCATAAACTTATATTCACTATTCCACCTATATCGTACACTCCTTTTATCGTTATATCTAGTTCTTGAGTCTCCTCTCCTCATTCTTCCATCAGTTTTTCGTTTATCTTCATACAGTCGTTCTCAGGTGCTTCTTCCTACCTTGGGGCAGATGGGGCAGCACTGGCAGGGCGGAGTGTACAAGGGAACTGGGCAGATAGGTTTAGCGCAGAGGACGAGGTGACAGTTCAGTGGACGCTTACATTCAGGATTGTCCTGCCCACTGGATGAAGGAGAGAGGCGGTGAGATAACATTTGTGTACATTTATTTTTATCTTTACAAATACCGTTCACTGGAAGAAGGAGAGAGGCCTAAGAAAGTGTAGGATTTTGCCAGCTTATTTTTTCCGTTTTCGATGTTGGTCACTGGAAGAAAAACAGTCTGTGAGACTTATGATTTTTTGCAAGATTGATTTCACCTTTTTTCTATGATAACTGCGACTTTTAAAGGCAGTGTATATGCAACAAAGTTTCCCGTTTTTACAAGGTATTTTCATCATTCTTCAGCATATGGTTACACACCAAAGATAGTTTGGAGGACTTTTAAGTATGTGTGTGTATTTATATCATCATCTAATCCGGTGTTGCTTCATAAGGAGCGTCAGTTCCCGGGGCTAGGCAAGTTGGTCCTAACATTTAAGATGAGCATGGCCAGTCTCACTCATCTCTGATTGGCATTACGTGAGCAATAAACCCCAATCACTCCTTAGAGATAAACCTTCACCGGCTCAGTCCGATTGGAGCGCCGTAATTACTCACTAAATCACCAGGCGGAAAACCTTGGTTATATTATTACCCCGAGCCGTAGTAAATGATTTCCTGGTGTACAGGAAACAATTTGGCTTGCCACTCAATGTACAGTCACCAAGAGGCAGAAGGAAAAGGAAAGAATGAAGGAAAAATAGACAGAATAGAGTGTAAAGTCACCAGTAGGCAGAAGGACGAGGAAAGAATGAGGGAAAGAAAGACAGAAGATGATGGAAAGAAGGAAGGATGTAGGAGATAACACAGTTATTATCAATAATAATGAGTTTTCAACATATGTTCATTATCATAATCATAGCGTTCATCATTATCATCATAGCCATCACCATCACCATCAGCAGCATCAGCTTCTGCAGCCCCTAAAATCTTGCCCAGACAAAATAATGTCAGTATTTCCACCATCATCATCATAAAGTTACATAAAATGAAGCATTTACTTAAACCTATAACATATAAAAAGATAAATAGATAGATATATAGGCTAAACGCATAGATATAGGCTACATACAGATAGATATAGACAGATAGGCAGATAAACAGATAGATAAATAGATATAGATAAGTAGACAAATATATCTATCCATATTTATAAATGTACTTATCTACCTATCTTCATCTGCGTATCTATCTATCTACAGAGAGAGAGAGAGAGAGAGAGAGAGAGAGAGAGAGAGAGAGAGAGAGAGAGAGAGATGAATGGATGGTTGTAAACAGTGATATTATGCGTCGATACACAGCTATGCTGTAAACTAATAGGATACTTATTTCCGTTCATCATCATCATTATCTAATTCCTCACTAATTTTCACACAACTCAGTTCACTGGAGGACATAAGAAACTTTATAAAATCTATTGTACGCTTTCTTCATTACCATCATGGACACCACCACTACAATTTCATCATCACTGCAGTCTTCATTATCATCATCATCGTCATCAACATCATCGTCATCATCATAGTGACATCATCTTATTTTCTGATAATTAATGGTGTGGATAAGATCCAGAGAAGAGCATATAAGCGGAACTTTCAACTGTGGTAATGGAAGTAATTCAATTGGAAGAACCTAACACATTGCACGCTTGAGCGGAAAAAGATGAAAAAAGTGTTTTTCCTGTATGAGACAACCCTAGCATGTATTAAGTATAGATGGTGGGTGTTAGCGCCGAAGTGGTGACATATAGAGGTGTATGGTATGTAGGAGGATTACTGGGCCTTGTTAGGAGGCTATGAAGTCTATGGCCAGAGTTGGACAAAAAAATTAAATAAATACAAAAACAAGTGATATAATCGTCCTCAGGGACAAATATTTGGCTTTGACCAATGGCCTGACGCTCCACCGTGTAATCTCAAAATAAAATCATTGTCGTACAGCTGAGGAGATAGTGTTTTTGTCAATGTGTGTGTGTGTGTGTGTGTGTGTGTGTGTGTGTGTGTGTGTGTGTGTGTGTGTGGTAATCACAGCAGAGCAAGCAGTGTGAGGTGTGGTAGTCCAAGATATGTATAAGATGTAACAATATTTACTGTGAGAGCATGAGGCGTGACTGTCTTCAATATGGTTAAGTTAGGGGAGGCAGATTCAGGCAGAGAGTGTGAAGTGTGGTAACGTGAAGTGTGGCTTTGTAAGACATATATGGAGGGTGTAACAATATTATATATGAAGTGTGATGTGCTGGAATGTGAGATTTGGCAGTAAGGCGTAACAGTGTAAAGTTTGATTATGCAAAATGAGACAGTGTGGGGTGTGGTATGACTCAGTGAGACGTGGTAATATGGTGTGGGGCATTGTGAGGTGCGACAATTTGTCGATATGGAGTGTGCCGACAGTGTAGGGTGAGAGCAGGGAGGGTTGTAGTAGTGTGCGATGTGCGTAGTGTGACCTCTGGGCACTGTGGGGTGTGTCCATTTTGGGAAGTGGGCAGTGTGAGGTGCTGCAGTGTGATGCACGGCAGTGTTAGGCTTGACAGTACGGTATGTGGTTTGGTAGTGTGTGGTATGACATTGTGAGGCATTACAGTGACGTGTTTGTGAAGTGTGGTAGAGTGAAGGTTGAGAGTATGAGTTGTAGCAGTATGAAGTATGACAGTGTTGGCTTTAACAGTGTTAGGTGTGGCAGAATCAGATTAACCATTATCGGGTGTGGCATTGTGGGGTTGGAGTGTGAGGTGCGGTAGTGTTTATTATGTGTGAAGTGTGGCACTGTGAGGTGCCGTGGTGTGAGTTGTGTTAAAGTGAATTCCGGCAGTTATGTGTTGTGGCAGTATAAGACAAGAAAAATTGAGTTGCAGCAGTGTGAAGTCTGTCAGGGTTTCTATTGCACATTTCAAATTTTAACTTACTGTGAATCTCAGATAGTGAAGCGTTATATACTGGTTTTTAAAAATTATAATCTAAATATAATGGGCATTTTACACTCATGTTCTTTAGGTTCTGTGTTTAACAAAGCATAGAATTTCCATGTTACCAAGTATTTTGCCAAATAACCCATTCATGCACTAAGTACTATTAGATAATACGTACCATAAGGACGTTGTAGGTAGGTCCGTGGGAGAGAGGGATAAAGGAGAAAGTATTAGTACTGGGATGCAAGAGAACTGAAACTACAAAAGCTACAAAGGTGACTATGATTGTCATCATAATATCCATCATTATTATCATTATCATCTTCGTCATCATCCTAATTTACTTTCTCCAACATAATAATGGGGTGGGAAGAGTTAGAGCAACTGTGCCGCAAATCCTGCTAGCAGAGTTATATATGTTTTCACGCGCTTTATCATTTCACTTCATATTCTGTTTTATTCTAACATCTCTTCCATTCACATTCATTTGACCAATCCACCTCTTCTACACACATTCCCTTCGACATTTCATCTCCTCCATACACTTTCCATCATTCCACCTCTTCCATAATTACTCTTTTCATGATGCCACCTGTTCCACAAACACTCCATTTACTATTCCACCTTTTCCATAAACATATCTTCATTATTCCACGTATATCGCACACTCCCTTTATCGTTACATCTAGTTCTCGAGTCTCCTCTCCTCATTCTTCCATCAGTTTATCGTATATCTTCATATAGTCGTTCTCAGGTGCTCTTCCTACCTTGGGGCAGATGGGACAGCACTTGCAGGGCGGGGTGTACACGGGAACTGGGCAGATAGGTTTAGCGCAGCGAACTACGGCACAGTCCAGTGGAGGCATACATTGAGGTTTTTCCTCCCCACTGGATGAAGGAGAGAGGCGGAGATAACACTTGTGTACGTTAATTTTTATCTTTACAAATACCGTTCACTGGAAGAAGGAGAGAGGACTAAGACGTGTAGGTTTTTGCCAGCTTATTTTTACCGTTTTCGATGTTGGTCACTGGATGAATAATAATCTGTGAGACGTACGATTTTTTGCAAGATTGATTTCACCTTTTCTCTATGATAATTGCGACTTTTAAAGGCAGTATATATGCAATAAAGTTTCCCGTTTTTACAAGGTATTTTCATCATTCTTCAACGTATGTTTATATAGCAAAGATAGTTTGGAGGACTTTTTAAAGTATGTGTGTATTTATATCATCATCTAATCTGGTGTTGCTTCATGAGGAGCGTCAGATCCCGGGGCTAGGCAAGTTGGTCCTAACATTTCAGATGAGCATGGTCAGTCTCACTTATCCCTGAGTGGCATTACGTGAGCAATAAACTCCAATCACTCCTTAGATATAATCCTTCACCGGCTCAATCCGATTGGAGCGCCGTAATTACCCACTAAACCACCAGGCGCCAAAATTTGGTTATATTGTTACCCCGTGTCTTAGTAAATGATTTCCTGGTGTACAAGAGACAATTTGGCTTGCCAGTCAGTATACACTCACCCACAGGCAAAAGGAAAAGGAAAGCTTGAAGGGAAAAAAGACAGAAGAGGGATTGTAAAGTCACCAGCAGGCAGAAGGACGAGGAAAGAATAAGGGAAATAAAAACAGAAGAGGATGGAAAAACAATTTGCAAAACATGTTCATTATCATAATCATAGCGTTCATCATTATCATCATAGCCATCACCATCACCATCAGCAGCATCAGCTGCTGCAGCCTCTAAAATCTTGTCCGAAGAAAATAATGTCAGTATTTCCACAACATCATCATAAAGTTACATAAAAAGAAGTTTTTCCTTAAACCTATAACATATAGAAAGATAAATAGATAGATACATGGGCTAAACGCATAGATACAGGCTACATACAGATAGATATAGACAGATAAACAGATAGATAAATAGATATAGATAAGTAGACAAATATATCTATCCATATTTATCCATGTATTTATCTACTTACCTTTATCTGCGTATCTATCTATCTATCTACAGAGAGAGAGAGAGAGAGAGAGAGAGAGAGAGATGAATGAATGGTTATAAACAGTGATATTATGCGTCGATACACAGCTATGCTGTACACCAATAGGATATTTATTTCCATTCATCATCATCATTATCTAATTCCTCACTAATTTTCACAGAAGTCAGTTGACTGCAGGACATAGGAAGCTTTATACAATCAATTGTACACTTTCTTCATTACCATCATGGACACCACCACTACAATTTCATCATCACTGCAGTCTTCAATATCATCATCATCATCATCAACATCATCGTCACCATCATAGTGTCATCATCTTATTTTCTGATAATCAGTGGTGTGGATAGGATCCAGAGAAGGGCATATAAGCGGAATTATCGACTGTGGGAATGGAAGTGATCCTTAACACATTGCACACTTGAGCGGAAAAAGATGGAAAAAGTATTTGTCCTGTATGAGACAGCCCTAGCATGTACTGAGTATAGATGGTGGGTGTTAGCGCCGAAGTGGTGACATATAGAGGTGTATGGTATGTAGGAGGACTACTGGGCCTTGGTAGCAGGCTGTGAAGTCTATGCCCAGATTTGGAAAAAAAAAAAAAAAAAAAAAAAAAACATGATATAATCAACCTCAGGGACAAATATTTGACTTTGGGCAATGACCTTATGCTGCACTGAGTAATCTCATAATAGAATCATTGTCGTCCCGCTGAGGCGATAGTGTTTTTGTCAATGTGTGTGTGTGTGTGTGTGTGTGTGTGTGTGTGTGTGTGTGTGTGTGTGTGTGTGTGTGTGTGTGTGTGTGTGTGTGTGTGTGTGTTGGTAAAATATTTCGTAAAAGTTGTCAATAAAATTTCAGCAAACCTTCAGGAAATAGGAACTCTGGGGATGTGCAGAAGTCTATTACTTTTGACGAGAATTTGACCAAAGATGGCCCAATGCTGACCGCGATATATTTCTTTAATATGCTCGCCGCCATATATATTTTAATATGGAATGGCTTTATTTTGATGCTCAATGATTAAATTGCTTTGAGTTTTACTACTTTTCTTCAAAATTGTTTTGTGGGTTGCTTGGACCTTAGCCACTATGTTTTGGTGGACGATTAGCATTCTGGCCCCGGATACTTTTGTTCCACTGCATCCTATCTTGGTCCACAGTCACAGTTCCAAGTTTGGTCCACATTAGATGAAAACTGCTTAAGCTGATGTTACTGTGTATTTATGACTTTTGACGTAATGCTTTCAAAATCGTTTCCCAATCAACTGAGAAAGGTTTGGCCCACATGGTCGAGTCTTCCCCTTGCCCTATGACTAATGGTTCTATAATCCAGTTCAGTCTCTATACCCTTGCCTTCCCCTCAACGCTCTCACCAATTACGAATGAAAACTTTTAAGCTGACTCTTTAATGTGACCTTGACTAACTTAAATGTCTTAAAAAAAAGGTCAACCTCTTGTCTAACCCTCAACCCTTACACCAACTTGGATTCAAAATCGACCAGAAGCGTTTGAGTTATGCTTTTCACACACATACAGACACACACATTGAGACATGCAATGTAATCCAGGGCGTTTAGTGTATTAAGAGAGAGAGAGAGAGAGAGAGAGAGAGAGAGAGAGAGAGAGAGAGAGAGAGACTCACGCTGTCAGATGAGGTACAGCCACCGCCACCACTAACAACACCAGCACAAAGCGAGCCCCAACCATTGTCACTGCAACACAGTCTGAAACACAAAATACTGTTACTTAAGCACATTAGTAACATGACTTTTTAAAGATATTTTGCTCATACTTGGCAACCATTTTTATTAGTAGGATTCATCCTCAGCGGAAGATCTTGAAACTTTCATTAGGAGGTACTTTTTTATTTTTATCACCAAACGATAATGTTAAACTTTTCAAACTGAAAAGGTTAGGCAAATCCTTTAATAACCCTGCTCACTACATCTGGAACTCGTACAAGCTTAATAAATCTGTCTGGTAGAAATAAAAGTAATATTGAAATGATCCTCCTGTTGAAGGATTAATGAAGATTATTTCGAACCTCTCCAATGGCACAGATTCTCCATAGTTAAATAGAGTGGTAGGGATATGGTAAGGACAAAAAGGCTAAAGCGTAGAGAAAAGCTTGAGCCATTCCATATTGCACCTTCCTTTTTTTATTTTATACTCGCTGCAAACAATGTTTTTCAGCTTTTAGAAGACGTCTGATGGGAATGTGGATAAAATTAGGAAGGTAGACTATGGTGGCATCAAGGAAGGGGAAATTAGGATAGCCTGTCAAGCAGGAGGGAAGAAAGGTAGGCAAGTGTGAAAGAAAGAAGACATTGGGAAAAATAGGCAAGCAAGATAATGGAAGGCATTCAAAAAAGTAAACTGTTTTGGTAGGGAGGAACAAAAGGAAAGGTAAGTGCTAGGCTGGCAGAATGGAAGGAATAGGTCATTGGCAGGCAATATGAATGGAAGGCTAGACAGGCAGGATGAATATAGCTAAAAAAGTGGGATAAAGAAGCATTAAGTGAACTGGAGAAGAAAAAGAACGAGGCGGTAAAGAGCGAAGAAAACGGGGATTGGAGCCAAACAGTTAACCAGAAGAGTACGTAAGCTACGCGGACAAGTTGGATGGTAAGATAGACAAGAACAAAGATGGGAGGAGGTTAAAATACAAGGAAAGAGGAAAACTATCTATCTATATCTATATACCTAGGCTACTTCCCCCAAGGAAAGGGAAGTAGCCGAAACAGGACGACACACTCCCCATTTACTCATCCATTCAAACACATTCATTCATATCTTAGCCCCAAAGGGGAGAAAGGAAAGATCCTCACCTCACCACACCGCACAAGGGTCAACTGCACAGTGCAATCAGTGACATCCGCAGCAGGTCCCGACAGCAGAGCTGGTTTACCCCCGCCACATCATAATAGACCCATCCCCTTACCCGCACCTGACCTGACTAGCTCATCAGACCAAATGCGGGAGAATATCCCCTCAGGGCTGCTTCATCATTTATTCATTCACAATTTCTCTCCATTTATTTCTGTCATGCACAGCCACTCTTCCTTGCTCAACAGACATCCCTCTCACATCCAGCGCTCTCTTCACACTGTCCATCCATCCTATTCGTGGTCTCCCTCTCAGCCTTACACCTCTCACATCAAATCTAGGTATCTTTTTCACCAATCGCTCATTATCCATTCTCTCCATATGCCCAAACCATCGCAACACCCTCTGCTCAACTCTATCAGCCATCTCTCAAACAACTCCAGTTCTCCTTCGCACATCATCATTTCATACTCAATCCATACGCGTCACTCCACACATAGTCCTCAGACACCTCATCTCCACTACATTCGACCTTTTCCTCTCTGCTACACCCATATTCCGTGTTTCAGCCCCATATATCGTAGTCGGTACCAGAACACCCTCATACAGCCTTCTCTTTACATCTATTCTAAGCGAATGACATTTAAACACCTTTTTCATTCCTCCCAGCACCTTTCCTACTTCATTCATTCTAAACTTCACTTCTGCATCTATTCTTCCATCCACAGCAACATGTGACCCTAAATATTTAAAACACTCTACCTCCTCAAGCAACTCACCATTCAAAACTATTTTCATTCCCCTACCATCTACCCACCTCGTACACTTCATCACTTTACTCTTATTCTCATTTACTTTCAATTTCCTCCTTTCACACACCCTTCCAAACTCCTCTACCAACTGTCTCAATCTCTCCTCTGAATCATCCACCAGTGCAGTATCATCTGCAAACAGCCGCTGCTTCAGATTCCACTCTCCACCATCAACATTCACCAGACTTATACCTCCACCTAAAACTCTTACATTCACCTCCCTTACAACACCATCCATATTAATATTAAACAACCAAGACGACATCACACATCCCTGTCGCAACCCCACTCTCACAGGAAACCAATCACTCACAGCATTTCCCACTCTTACACACGCTCTACTATTTACATAAAAACTCTTAACCCCTTTTAGTAACCTACCATCAAGTCCATACAATCTTGAAACAGTCCACAAAGCCTCCCTATAAATTCTATAATACGTTTTCTCTAAATCCTTGAGTGCCCAAAACACATCCTTGCTTTTCGTTAAATACTTTTCACACACTTGTCTCACAGCAAACACCTAATCCACGCATCGTCTCCCTCTCCTAAAGCCACACTGCTCTTCACCAATCACTCCCTCTGTCCCCTCTCTAACTCTTATAATTAACACTCTACCATACACGTTACCTACAACACTCAAGAGATTTATACCTTTAAAAGCTAGTACATTCATACTTATTACCCTTGCCTTTATACAATGGGACCACACAAGCATTTGCCCAGTTAACTGGCACCATACCTTTCACAAAGCACACGTTCAACAATCTTACTAACCAGTCAACAATAGTCACTCCACCACCCTTCAGGCATTCCACAGCACATCCATCCATACCTGCAGCTTTCCCTGTTTTCATCTCCTTTACTGCCTTCTCCACCTCCTCCTTCGTGATCAAGGAATCATTCAAGTCTCTCAACACATTTTTTCCTTGCACCCTTCCATCCACCACAATCTCAGCCGCCCTTTCCTCATCTACATTTAACAATCTTTCAAAATACTCTGCCCATCTCTTCCTTACTGCATCCATCTCATTTAACATCTTTCGATCCTCTGCTTCTACTCGCTCTTCCTTCCCAGACTCTCCCTTTTGCACCCTTTTCACCTCCTTCCAGAACATTTTCTTATTCTGTTGAACATTCTCAGTCAGCCACCTAACCCACCTCTCATCTGCTGCCACATTAACATCACGCACAGCCCTTCTCGCCCTATTCCTCTTTTCCTTATACCTCTCATATGACACCTCATCCTTCCTCTGCAGCCACACTTCATATGTACGTCTCTTCTCAGCTACAGCCATACTTACTTCCTTGCACCACCATTCACTTCCTTTTCGTATACCACCACCCACACGTCTCACACAACACACCTCTTCTGCATGCCCCACCACAGCACTCTTAAACAACTGCCATTCCTCCTCCACACTGCCATTTTCCTGATCTTTCACTGCATTCCACTCATCTTTCAATTTCTCCTGATACTCTATCATTTTCTCTCTTTTATCCAACTCACTCACTTTCAAAACCTCCCTGCCACACCTAACCCTCCTAGCTCTCACCCATCTCTTACCTACTCTTTACTTTCTCTCCACCAGTTAGTGGTCAGACATACCTCCACCCTCCCCTCTCAGAACTCTCACATCCAACAATCTTCCTATTACATTCCTGGACACAACCACATAATCCATCAAAGCTCTTTGAACAACCCTTCCACCCTCCTGTTTCACCCATGTATACTTATAAATATCTTTCTTCTCAAACAGCGTATTTCCAATCACCATCTCTCGCTCAACGCACATCCCTATCATTCGTTCCCCATTTTCATTTCTTCTGGGGATACCGTGCATACCAACTACACTTTCAAATGCTACATTTCCCACTCTAGCATTCAGATCTCCCATCATTACCACATTCACATTCGCTCCAAAACTCTGCAGACACTCATCAACATCATTCCAGAAAGACTCCCTCTCTTC
>NC_137060.1:12516832-12659332 GCF_032717465.1 Coenobita brevimanus | reverse complement strand
GCCAAACCACCTCAGTGTGTTCCTCATAACGCTTCCTATCACATCCACATCAACACCACAACGCTCCTTTATATACTCATTCGTCAGCCTGTCTCTCCATGTGACTCCACAGGCTCCTCTTAAATAACTCATTTCCACTGCTCTCACTCTTGATTTGTGTCCTTCCAACAACGTCCAAGCTTCACTTCCGTACGTTAGAGTTGGTATCACAATACTGTCATGTAGTAACTTTTTCACTTCCATGCTCACTTCTCTGTTTCTTATCACTGCTTTCAAAGAACCAGCAACCTTTCTTCCCTGCTGTACCCTTTCAAGCACTTCACCCTCCAAACCTCCATCCTTACTCATCACACTACCCAAGTACTTAAACGTACTCACATTTTCCAATTCCTCACCATCCAACCTTGCTGTACATTCACTGACTTCACCTCTCTCAAAGACCATCACTTTACTCTTCCCTACATTCACCTTTAGATTCCGTTTCTTACACACTCTCCCAAACTCATCCACCAAGCCTTGCAGCTCCCCTTCGTCTTCACTCAACAACATATATATATATATATATATATATATATATATATATATATATATATATATATATATATATATATATATATATATCAAGGAAAAAGAAAGCAAAGGCCAGAAGCCTGCAAATTGTTCCCTCCAAAAGAAAAGAACAGGAAGATAATGGGGAGTCAAGTTCAAGATCCGTTCATTTCGAGATGCTCGGACAAACTGCACATGAAAGACTGGAGATCACTTGCAGTAGGAAATACGGACAGAGAAAGACACTTCCAAAGTTGACCTGTTGCATGCATGAAGGACTGGGAGTAATGGCTGACTCTTGCATTAGGCGGTTGGACTGAAAATGGATGAGAGTCTGTTGCTAGACGGATGCTACGAGCCCGTCGTAGTGATAGAGGGATGCAAACAGACATTAAGAGGAGTAGTGGACACTGAAGTAACGATAGAAATGAGATAAAGTTCAAACAGTCCGGCAAAGAGACAGAGGATCAAAGAAGCCAGTAAGAGAGGAAAAGTTAATGAAATAAAAAGTCTTTGCCTCCAGATTGTTCAGAAGAGTTTTATGTGGGAAGGCTCCCCACACATGAGATATGTACTCTACACAGGGGCGAATAAAACCCATGTACAAAGTCAACAACTGTGCAGGAGTAAAGAAGACACAGAGTAGGCTTAGCACACCTAATCTCTTGGGAGCAATTTTGACAAGAAAGGTAATATGTTCTTTCCAAAATAAATCCCGAGAGAAGGAAACCCCAAGAATTTTTTTTAAATGATGCAGGATTGACATGGATAGTGTAAAAGTTAAAGGGTACTCCTGTGGAAGATTTTGTCGGGTTGATAGATCTAAGAACTGAGTTTTTGATGCATTAAAAATAACAAGATTATTTTTACCTCAGTGAGAGATGAGCCACGTCAAATATTAGGCATAACATAGCCTGATCTCTTGTTTGTTGAGGTAACTGCTGAGAAGTCTGCTGCGGGAAGCAATTGCAAAAGTGAAGGGTGGAGTCATCAGCATATGAGTGGATAGGGTTAGATGTACAGCTTAGGTCATTGACGAGTAAAAGGATGAGAGATGGTGAAAGGACACAGCCCTGAGGAACATCACTACAGATAATTCTAGGAGAACGGTGGCCGTCTACAACAGCAGCTAGAGAACGACCAGAAAGGAAGCTAGAGATAAAGGCAAAAATAGAAAGACAGGAACTGTAAGAGGGCAGTCTGGAAATTATAGATTTATGCCAGACTTGATCAGTAGCCTTTGAAATGTCAAGTGCAATAGTAAAGCTTTCGCTTATGTACCGAAAGGAGGATGAACAGGACTCTGAAAGGTAGGTGAGAAGATCTCCAGTCGAGCGTCCCAGGCAGAATCCATACTGACGATGAGATAGGAAATTGTGATAGGAAAGATGCTGTTTTGTTAAGAATAGACAGGAAACCTTTTGAAAAACATGATGTTAAAGAAATTAGACGATACTTAGATGGATGGGAATGGTCATCCTTCTTTGGTATATATATGATAAATGAGAACAAATTTACAGCAAGAAGGAAAGGTACAAGTTGACAGACGAAGGCGAAAGAGATTACCTAGGCAGGGTGTAGAGTTCTTGAGAACAACATGAGGGACTCCATCAGGCCTGTATGTCTTATTGGTATTGAGGCCAGTGATGGCAGACAATACATCAGTTGAAGAAATCTTAACGTCAGCAATGAGGAACTCAGACGGGGGAAATGATGGAGGAACAACTCCGGAGTCATCTAACGTGGAATTTGAGGAGAATGCCTGAGTGAAAAGTTCTGCTTTATCAGTCGAAGAAATAGTTACAGAGCCATCAATGTGGAAAAGAGAACGGAAGGATGATGAGGTAAATTTCTTAGAAAGCTTTTGGGTAAGGTGCCAGAAGGAGCGGAAAGAATTCGAGTTGGAGAGTTCAGAGCATTTAGTAGGAATGAAATTAGTTTTGGCATAGTCAGGAACAGACTTAACACGATTCCGGGCAGAAACATAATAGAGGTAGGATTTAGGTGTGAGTTGGCTCCGGTACCTTTTGTAGGCCGTCTCCTTGTTGTGGACAGCATTAGATCAAGCCTGATTAGCCAAGGTATTTTTTTTTTTTTTTTTGCATTAGTTAAAGGATATGAGAAAAGAATGTATACTTCCATGCCCGAGAGAATAACTTCTGTAATGTGCAAGACACACTCCGATGGCTCTCGGCTATGTAAGTAATTATCATTGCATGCAAAATCGAAGAAGTTATGCAATATTATATTTTTCTTGGTTTGAAGCTTTTCTTCTTCTTTCACCACTCAGCTCACCTAATGTTCAATAATCCGGTCCCTATAAGATATCACTCCCTGTGTGACTTGAGTCGTCTGACAACAACAATAATGAAATACACAAGCAGTTATTTTACTGATACTGATGGTACAGATCAACCCTTATATGCAATACGCACGTAATAACCAAGTGAGAGGAGGGAAAAAACAGAGATTGATAATAAAGGAATGGTAATGTTTATCAAGATGTGAACAAGAACGGTGAAGTCACTGAAGGGTGCATTCTTGCTGAGTTATATAGTTTCTTATGATTTCATTTTTTGCAGTTAATCTTCCCTTTGTATAGAAACATGTTTCTAGTACACTGTCCAACTATAGCCAGACGCATAATCCGGAAGGTGTGACCGTTTGACTCTCAGCTAGTTGTTTTACGAGGAGGGATACTTACTCTCCACCAACTCAGTTGCTGATACGTATGGAACGCGTATGACTTTGCTATATGGTGTCCACCCAGCGTTGTAAATAGTTTCCTGGCTTACAGGAAATCATTAGGTTTGTCACTCTGTGTAAAGCTACATGGAAAGAAAAGAAGAGTAATATAAAGTAACAGGGAAGATTGGAGAAATAGGAAGAGAGGATGGCATACACAGAAAAAGAATTATACTAGCTGAAGGAAGAAGTAGGCAGAACTGCATGAAGCGAGTGGATGATGGTAACCACCAACTACCACCATTTCTAGTAATTACTGGATTATATGAATAATTTAGACATAACATTAGTGAACCTGGTGCTGAAGTCACATACTAAGAAATAACAAAGTGCTACACTTATAAATATAAGTGAGATTTTAACACCTTGAATCCAATGACGTACTCTCCAGTTTATTCAAGATGTCTTTAGATGATTTAATTTACAGTGCTACATAATTTTTGAACTTATATTGGCTCTTATACTGCATTACATTGTCTAGAGGCAGCAAGAGCAATATATATATATATATATATATATATATATATATATATATATATATATATATATATATATATATATATATATATATATACACCACTCCCTGAAGTGACTCAAGTATCAAAAGTGATGGAAGGGTATACTAGGGCGTTATGATGATATGCCGCAGTGATGCTAGAGCCCCTGCTAGACCCATGAGAAAACTGTCTGAACCTCATGTTGTTGGAAAACTGGTGGGTTTCCAGCAGTCTGAGTGGATGATGTAGGAAAACATGTACAGGCGGACTGTAGCGTTCAAGGCCATTTGGAGTGCTGTATAAAAGATGTAATGAAAATGGAATTTCTTGACATATCTGATTTTGATACATAAATTTTCTTTCATGCTCATATTGGGTTGAATAAATGGTTATCACCCAGCGGTGTATGTGGTTTTCTGACTTACAGGAAACCATAAGACATGTGTAAAGGCACCTTCAATGTAAAGGCACCTGAAAAGGAAAGAGGGGTAAAAGGAAGAGACAGGAAAGACGGGAGAAACAGGAAGAGAGGAGGGCAGCCACAAAAAAAAAAAATGATAAAGGTTAAGGAAGAAGTAGGATGCACTACATCAAGTACGTGGATGATGGTCGCCACCATCTACCACCCATATCAGCTTTAATTCGGCATGGCAGGTAGTCTTTGTTTATTTATAGTAATTAAAACATTCAGTCCGTTATCTTGCTTGACAGAAGAACATGTTGAATATACTTTTCGTATCTTTTCTAAGAACAGGTAAATATTTTATTCCCAAAAACACGGAGCAAAAGTGTTTAAAATTTAATATTATAGATTATCTGGCGTCAGTTGCGATGACTTTATCGGCGTCTAATCAGCAGTCGTAAAACACGCACATCCTTCTCGCCACCTAGATTTCAAGTGTACAGTCGTGATCCACAGAAAGCATCCAGGCCATTGTCGATGCCGGGGACAGGAAAGGAGGAATGGTCTGGTGTTTGGACAAAGCTCCAAACCCTCTCCCCTCCCCCTATCCTCCCCCTCCTCCTCCCCCAAGTACAACCACGACCTTTGATCGAGACGTTGCTCACTCCTTTGCTTCGCGGTTCGAAGCAGCTGATGATGCTCATGACATGTTGTGGATTCTATATTACGTAAAAACATTTGAAGAAATTATGATTGCACAGTAATAGAACAAAAAAAAAATTGCAAAAAAGGATGAGCGTTATATTGGTGTCAAATATGAAGTACTGAAGTATTTCCCATAGCAATCAAGTTCTCCTGTAATTATCTGGTAGAGAATCGTGTTGTCGGATAGAAGTCATCTTCAGCGAGATGGACAGGCGACAGAAAAACTGACGGAAAGACAGACATAGCTACGCCATTGAAAGATTCATCATTTTTTTTTTTTTATAAATATCTCCAACACATTTAGTAAACCAAGGTGAATATAAACCATTCAAGCAAGGAAAAGGAAACACACAGACAGACCACATCATTTGAGATTCAGGATAATTGCTATTTAACTTTTGCTGAAGACAAAGGATTACATCCATCTTCGGAAAGAATACGCCTCCTACGTAAGACAGACAGGCTGACAGACAAAGACAGACTCTGGAATATCGATTCACGTTCTCATATTTCATTCTTGGTTCCACCAGATGACATGATTCAGATTAACTGAGAACAGACCCTTGTAGACGTAGAAGAAGACGTGAAAGACACATGGGACAGACGGGCAGCAGGAAAGACTGAGTTGCAATTATCAGTTCACATCGATTTTTTTTTTTTTATGTGTCCGACTCTGGGCATAGGCTTCACAGCCTGCTATCAAGACCCAGCAGTCCTCCTACATACATACACCTCACATGTCACCACTTCGGCGCTAACACCCACCGTCCATATTGAATACATGCTAGGGCTGTCTCACACAGGACTGGTGTATTGGTATTAGCGGGAATATTTTTACGACATGTCGACGGGTCTTCTGGTAGATCAGTAAAGCCTGATTTAATGAAATTCAATCCTTAAACTGTTCCCTGCCCCAGTCGGGATTTGAACCTGGGTCCGGTAGGACTGCAGGCCACCTCTCTACCGATTAAGCCACCGCCTCCTGCTAAAGGCACACGATTTTATTCAGCTTAAGAGAGACTAAACCCTTTCCGCAGAGGAAGACGTGAAAATTAAAGAGGTGGAATAAGAGGAACAAAAGTGAAGCAGGCAGTGTCCGAATTATCGGTTCACATTAATTGGAATTATCAGTTCATATTAACTGGTACTGTATTATTGTTGCTGCCAGAAAACTGTCTTTAGCTTCAGTGAAAATACTACTATGCGGGAGAGGAAGACGCAAAACATATGCAGGCATACACACGAAAAGACAGACACTCTCTAAATAATTTATTCCTCAAGTAAACCACTACTATATTCCAGCTACTTTATTCCTGCTACTTTATTCCAGCTACATTATTCCTGCTACATTATTCCTGCTACTTTATTCCTGCTACTTTATTCCTGCTACTTTATTCCTGCTACTTTATTCCAGCTACATTATTCCTGCTACTTTATTCCTGCTACTTTATTCCAGCTACATTATTCCTGCTACTTTATTCCTGCTACTTTATTCCAGCTACATTATTCCTGCTACTTTATTCCTACTGCTTCATTCCTGCAACTCTATTCCTGCTACTTTATTCCTGCTATTTTATTCCTGCTACTTTATTCCTGCTACATTATTCCTGCTACTTTATTACTGCTACATTATTCCTGCTACTTTATTCCTGCTACATTATTCCTGCTACTTTATTCCTGCTACTTTATTCCTGCTACTTTATTACTGCTACATTATTCCTGCTACTTTATTCCTGCTAGTTTATTCCTGCTACTTTATTCCTGCTACATTATTCCTGCTATTTTATTCCTGCTACTTTATTCCTGCTACTTTATTCCTGCCACATTATTCTTGCTACTTTATTTCTGTTACTTTATTCCTGCTACTTTATTCCTGCTACATTATTCCTGCTACTTTATTCCTGCTACATTATTCCTGCCACATTATTCCTGCTACTTTATTGCTGCTACTGGCTGACAGTTTTATTAGCCTAGGGTAGAACGAGCCTCACCCGTAACATATATTCTTTGGCTACTTACTGAATTATATTACTTACACCCACACCCTCGGAGATAGATCGGATGCTATGTTTTAAGTGGCCTGTGTGTGTGTGTGTGTTTGTGTGTGTGTGTGTGTGTGTGTGTGTGTGTGACTAAGTCATGCTTGTAATGATTCGTCTTCCCTCCTTATTTTATCATACGTGTGTGTGTGTGTGTGTGTGTGTGTGTGTGTGTGTGTGTGTGTGTGTGTGTGACTAAGTCATGCTTGTAATGATTCGTCTTCCCTCCTTATTTTATCATACGTGTGTGTGTGTGTGTGTGTGTGTGTGTGTGTGTGTGTGTGTGTGTGTGAGCCTTAACCCGTCCCTTCCGGTCTAGTGAACAGAAAGCGAGCCGAAAAAATGGAGAGAGAGAGAGAGAGAGAGAGAGAGAGAGTTAAATACTACGCCAAATCTACTAATTACGGCCTCTGGCTGAAGAGGTTAATGAGGGTCGTCTCGTTACTGGACTAAGAAAATCCAAAAGCGGTCATTACACCTGATACACACCTCTAATTAACCCACCTTGATTAACTAAAATCGACTGGTAATTACAGGTAAATATATCTTGCGGTAATTAGCGATCAATATGCAATTTGATACAGGTGATTGACGAGCAATTTTATATATATACAGTATAACCCGTAATTAGAGATTCATTAGAGGCAAATATATCATGCGGTAATTAGCGATCAGTATGCAACTTGATACAGGTAATTAACGAGCCAATTTATATTTACAGGATGGTCCGTAATTTGAGCTTCGTTACCGGCTTCCACGGCGTCTTGCGGGGACTACTCAGTCTGCTGGTGTGGGCGGTGTGGCAGTGGGGGTAGGAAATACATGATGTAGGGTGGACAATGATAACTTACAAGGGTCTATTCTGCGTGTTTCTTGACATTTTTCTTTGTTATATTTTACTGGGAGGAGGATTTGGGTTTAGCTAGTTGGAGCTTTGGATTTACTTTTTCTTCTTTATGCAAGGAAGAAGGAACCAAAAGGAGAAGCCAGCAAATTGTTCCCTCCAAGTAAAAACAATAAGATGATACAGAGCCAAATAGTATTTTATATATTTACTGTTAATCATGCTGACGATATAAGACAATTAAAATGCCTGATGCTGGCATGGTGTGGGCTGAAAACTCGTAATTAAATACGTTTTTCAGATTATTTTCCAACTTTTTACTCTCTCTCTCTCTCTCTCTCTCTCTCACACACACACACACACACACACACACACACACACACACACACACATATATACATATATATATATATATATATATATATATATATATAGATAGATAGATAGATAGATAGATAGATAGATAGATAGATAAATAGATAGATTAGGGTGGATCGTTTTTACACTCTTTTAGATATTCAAAATCCAATAGTGTTCAAAAGTTGTGTACCTATGAGAAAAAAATTCCTGTGAAATATCAAGTTTCTACAACAATATCTTCTGCCTCCCCAAGGTGCACAAACTTTGCAAAATTCAAGAAAATATATGATACATTTTAGACTTTTTATCTATACTAAGCAGGGCATAAATCATATAGCAATAGTTATAAATACTTTCTAGTTTGCTTCCTAAACATACAGAAAAAAGTTGCTCTTTACTAAATACTGTAATATCCTCTGCCTCCCCAAAGCATCTGTTTATAAACAAATTTTCCTGAAATAGCCATTTTTTCATAATATTTCTAATAATCACAATAGAGCCAAAAACGCTTCTAATAGTTGAAAATATACTATTGGGCAACATGAATGTCTATATTTCAAGTCTCAGTGCTGTAGTCTAATATCTTCTGCCTCCCCAGATAGGCTTCATGTCATGACATGTCACTACATGTTTCCTCTTCTCTCACTGTCAGTCAGTCCTTACTTGTCTGTTATTTTATGTATGTTTACTTGTCTTTACTTGTCTGCTCCCTACAGAAAGGTCTGATTTGATTCAAAGGATGGCCTGCCACGAAACAAGACTTGCATGTATGTGTCCCATTTTTGGGACACCAGATGATTTTAATATGAACCCTCTCCCAGCATATCATGATGTAATGAGGTATTATTTGTATGTACGGCAAAATCTGAAGACTTCTAAAAAGGAGCCAACATTTTCTGAGATAAGTGTTGCTGTCATTTGAAAGGTGAAGTCTGTGTGGCAGCGAGCTTCAATTCCAACTGTGTCTGATGAACGAGTTAGGCAGATGTTGAAAAGCTATCACTACAAATACAAAATATTACAAAAGCCAGGAAGAGAATGGAAGGACATTAAGACTTACCAAGAGAAAGTACAAGCTTTTCAAAAAGATGCTTTGGACAGATTATTTGATATTGCAGCTTGCAAATGTAAGGACTTCAAGACATGCAAGTGTGAGAAGGAGAAAAGAGTACAACAAATGGAGCATGAATATTTAGTGGACCAGAGAACAAAGAGAAAAATGGTTATTGGATCCTTAGATGCTACCACAACTAAAAGAAATGTAAAACAACCGAGTAGAAAACAAACAATACCGGGACCAAGTTCAAGCACTGACTCCTGTGAAATTGAATTGTATTGTAGTACAAGTTCAGCAAGTGAAGACGATGAAGATGATTTTGCTCAACATCTGCCTGTTTTGCTCTAACAGTAATATCTACAGTAATATCTGCTTCCCGCTGTGGCGAGGCGCTGTCAGATGCTTGGTAACATAGCTTCACTGTATGGGACGACCTTGTAAGGGCTTTTGCTTGCCTGCGGGTTATAGGTCTGCTCGATCAGACAGACTGGGGTAGCGCAAGAATAACAACAACAACAAATGTTGCCAGGTGATGGCAAAATCAAACTAAAATTGGTCACCTTAATCAAAGAGCTAAAAGTGAAACAGTGTAGGTTACACTATATTTTACTTCTCTGACCATTCCCTCGTAACGAAGGATATGTATCATAATCATGAGTATCAGTATTATTATTTGATTGGGACGGTCTGGTTACCCGTTCACGTTTTACAATAATTTTCCTTCTCAATATTAAACCCATGATATTCCAACTTGCCCTGGTGTCGATAGAAATATATCATTATTTTGTTCTTATCAGTATTGGTAGAATTTAATCTATCGATATTCAAGTTTATATACTGTATATATATATATATAATATATATATATATATATATATATATATATATATATATATATATATATATATATATATATATATACTGTATATATATATATATATATATATATATATATATAATACTATCAGAGAGAGAGAGAGAGAGAATATTGATATAATAAAGAGAAAGGTAAGTTTAAGACACTATAGGTGTATATTTATGAGCAGACCATAAGTTTTATTTAACAATATACTTAAATGCCTAAGAGTCATTGATAAGTTACCGTGCAACCAATAAGAGCCATCACACCTCATCTCCACTCTCCCCAGCCCCTCCAGTCCTTGCCATCACAATTCGTCGCCAGTCAGTAACTACTGTATATATATATATATATATATCTCTCTCTCCTAAACCTTTCTCTCAGTACTCTATACCTCTCTGAATCTCTGTCACAACTTATCACCATTCCAAGCCATTATGGCGTAACTCATCATCAGTCTCACCCGCCTCTACAAGCCACCCCTTTTCCTGCAGTTTAAGGTTCAGACTTGTTTTCGGCCTTCTTCATTTCGCCATAATACATAATACGTTCAGAGATAACTACTACCATCCTGTCGACTGTACTGTACATAAAAATAAAAATAAATAGATAAAAGTTGGACTAGGCTTGAGAATGTGCTTGTGTAGCTCCAATCGTTTGTGCGTTACCGAAGTACTGCTTGATCTAGTTCGGGGTTGATGGGTTTGGTGAGGCTGTAAAAACATTGAGGGTTTGAGTGACGAGTCAGTGGATTTATGATCCATTATCATTTGCTAGTCTGCTGATAGATTTCCTGTCAAATGTTCATAGCTTTTTCTGCTCATGACTCCTACACACCCTTCATCCATCTCAGTCAAAACACAAAGCAATTCCTCATCGTTACATACACCACAGATCCATTGGACTGCCCGGTGGGAGTGGCCGAATTCATTCAGTCCATTGTGGAAATATCCAGTTGCACCAAGGGACACAACAACAACAACAACAACAATAACCGAGAATACAGCAGCAATAACAACGTCCTCCATATCTATTCAAAGGGAAAATTAAACATTTAAAACTGTCCAGTGTTTATTGACAAGAATATAAGGTTTGCTTTTCACTCATTGTCTGTTAGACTCCGTCATTCCTATTCTCCGTCATCCTGCCTTAGTTTTCAGGAAGTTCAGCCATCCTGCGCCTCCGGTGACCTGCAAGTGAGTCATCACACTGTTGAATTCATTATGCTCCTTTAAACATAAGACGTAATTTATTTTGTATATCTTGTTGTTTTATGATGATATTATTGACCTAATGAGAGCCTTATATGCATCCGTTCACTTCGAAGTTCTTTCACTAAGCTGAATTAAAAAAAAAAAAAAGTCTTATAGTAGGAACAAGAAAATAAAGATGGCGTACTCGGACAAATGAGTTCATGGGAGACGAGCATTGTCATGGAAGATCCTGATTCTGACTAAGTGATGAGTGAAAGTTAAAGGTTATACAATTGGCTCAGAATTTAAATATTATACCTCACCACAATTAAACATTTCTGTGGTGTATTTTTACGCTTCCTTAATATCTTATTCAGTTTACGGGAAACCTGTCATGATAAAAGGATCATGAAGACTCATCTCTTTAAACAGTTTGAAGGTAGCAAGAGTAATATTCAAATGACTTTCTTCGTCTGAAATTGTTAAGATGAAATAAGAAAGTACCATAAAAGCAGTGATACTGGGTCTGGTACTTAAAACTGTGTATTCGAGGCGACATGTCTACGTCTGCACAACCTTAATATCGGTCTACTGCCACAAACTTGTTTGTACCACTCACTCCTAAGGGATTAAATATAGCTTTAATTTTTCTTCCAGAAAATGCCGAGAGGAGCTCTGAAATTAGAGTTTCTCTAAACAAATTAAGTTCAATTCTTTATCCGGTAATATTTATGAAACAGTCCATTATCTGATACGAAAAGAGACCTATTGAGTAAATGGAATCTATTCCATGAGGCCGACTGAAGACTCTGATTTATGAATATTATAATGTGGATGATTTTAAAATAGCAGAAACTGGTGAATATTCAAACATTTTATTCCTCAAAAACACTTTACTCATTCCTATATATCATCTTGCATTAAAAAAAAAAAAAAAAAAAAAAAAACAATACAGTCTGATATCCACATACGAATCATGAGGGTGAACTTATAACTGTGAAATAATAACTAGTAAAAGACGGTGTTTGTGAAAATAATTTCCTGATAATTTCCTGTGTCGTATAGTCTTACACGTTGGATGAGCTGCTCCGTCACTGCGTTAATTCACGTTTCACTGCTCTCGTCGTTATATGAATTTCACAAGGCAGTTATGATTTATTTCTCTCTCTCTCTCTCTCTCTCTCTCTCTCTCTCTCTCTCTCTCTCTCTCTCTCTAACAGAGATTGTATGTACTGTAGGGTGAGAAGTGCTTGTAAGTATAATTCTAGTGATGCAGTGGTTTTGGATGTGTGTGCAGTCTGTGAACCAAGTGTAATCGGCCCGTGCAAGCCGAATGGGTGCAAGCATACTTTATAGTATGCGACACTGGTTCAACCACAGCACCTTTGATGTCCGCCAAGCAGTACGTGGCGAGAAGAACGTTCCCAATGTTTATTACTCTGGCGGGGCGCCAACCTTCGTTCTTCAGTGTACGAAAAAGCACACTGAACCACAGAGGCTCCGTATATATATATATATATATATATATATATATATATATATATATATATATATATATATATATATTTATGTGTGCGACTTCTGGGCATAGGCTTCACAGCCTGCTCTCAAGGCCCAGTAGTCCTCCTACATACCATACACCTCTCTACATGTCACCACTTCGGCGCTAACACCCACCGTCCATATTGAATACATGCTAGGGCTGTCTCATACAGGACTGGTGTATTGGTATTAGCAGGGGTACTTTTATGACATGTCGGCGGGTTATCTGGTAGATCAGGCAAGTCTGCTTTTATGAAACTCAAATCCTTAAACTGTTCCCTGCCCCAGCCGGGATTCGAACCTGGGTCCATCAGGACTGCAGGCCGCCTCTCTACCGATTCAGCCACCGCCTCCCCATATATATATATATATATATATATATATATATATATATATATATATATATATATATATATATATATATATATATATATATATATATATATATATATATATATATATATTATATATACATATATACATACATATATATATATATATATATATATATGTGAGGAAGAAGGAACCAAAGGCAACGAGCCCGCAAAGCTGTTCCTTCCAAGAGAAAAACAAAATACAAGACAGAGCCAAATTCAAGATCCATTCATTTCGAGATGCCTGGCCACTCTGCGTTTGAAAGACTGGAGATCATAGGAAGCAGGAAATACAGAGGGAGACAGTTCCAGAGTTGACCTGTTGCATAAATGGAGGACTAGGAGTAACGGTTAACTCTTGCATTAGACAGTTGGACAGAAAAGGGGTGAGAGTTTTCTGCTAGACGGGTGCTACGCGTCCATCGTAGAGGTGGAGGAATGCATCCAGACAGTTCAGAAGAACAGTGACCATTGAAGTAGCGATAGAAAAGAGATAAAGATGGAACAGTGCGGCGAAGAGACAGAGGTTGAAGGGAGTCAGTAAGAGGGGGAGAGTTAATAAGACGAAAAGCTTTTGACTCCACCCTATTGAGAAGAGCTGTATGTGGGGAGCCCCCCCACACATGAGAGTTGTACTCCATGCAGGAGCGGATAAAACCCCTGTATTGAGTCAATAATTGTGCTGGGGTAAAGAATGAACGGAGTCGGCTTACCACACCAAATCACTTGGAAACATATTTCACAAGAGATGTAATATGATCTTTCCAAGATAAGTCCCGGGTAAATGTAACCCCAAGCATGTTCAGCGATGATGCAAGGGTTAAGCTGAATATTATTAAGCATTAGTGGGTATACCTGTGGAAGATTTTGTCTGGTTGATTGGTGCAAAAACTGAGTCTTTGATGCATTAAAAACAACCAGATTATTTTTTACCTCAGTTAAAGATACGAGCCAGGTCAGACATTACGTGTCCCATAGCCTCATCCCTTGTTTGTTGAAGTAACTGCTGAGATGGACGTTTTGGGAATCGAATGGAAAGGTGAAGGGTGGAGTCATCAGGGTATGAGTGGAAATGGTGAGATATACAGCTTAGAAGGTCATTGATGAATAAAAGGAAGAGAGTTGGTGATAGGACAGAGCCCTGGGAAACACCACTGTTAATAGATCTAGGAGAAGAACGATGGCCGTCTATAACAGGGGCTATAGAACGACTAGAAAGGAAACTAGAGATGAAGGCATAGATAGAAGGATAGAAACCGTAAGAGGGCAGTTTGGAAATTAAAGATTTATGCCAAACTAGATCGAAAGCCTTTGAGATGTATAGTGCAATGGCAAAGCTTTCGCCAAAGTCCCGATAGGAGGATGACCAGGAGTCTGAAAGGTAGGTGGGAAGATCGCCTGTGGAGCGTCCCTGACGGAACCCATACTGACTATCAGAAAGAAGGTTGTGATAGGAAAGATGCTTTAAAATTTTTCTATTAAAAATAGACTCGAAAACTTTGAAGATACAGGATGTTAGAGCAACTGGACGATAGTTAGAGGGTTGGGAATGGTCACCCTTCTTTGGGACTGGCTCAATGAGAGCAAACTTCCTGCAAGAAGGAAAGGTACATATTGATAGACAAAGGCGAAAGAGTTTGCCTAGTTAGGATGTAAGGACAGAAGCACAGTTCTTGAGAACAACGGGAGGGACTCCATCAGGCCATATGCCTTATTGGATTTGGAGGATGGTATACGTTTATTGATATCTGGTCGACAGGACGGAATGCATTATCAGGGAGTAGGATTGTTGCTGGGTTGTAAGGCAAATAAGGCTTTATGTGAGTGGGATCCTATAGATGAGCGATTGTTATACGCACGGTTTAAATCAAATCATGGCAACATCAGTCTGTTTGTGTGTTATGCACCTACTAATGATGCACTCGATGAAAGGAAAGACACATTTTATGAAAAGTTGCAAGAAGGAGTAGGAAGGGTACCTAGACATGATGTTTTGATCTGCGTTGGAGACTTTAATGCAGTAATGGGCTGTTCAAATGAGGGATTTGAGGCATGTATGGGTAAGATGGGAGTTGGTAGTAGGATGAGTGAAAACGGAGTGAGGTTTGGAAGCTTCTGTCTAGCAAATGACTTAGTCATCGGGGGCACACTCTTTCAGCATTGCAATATACACAAGACAACTTGGGTGTCGCCGTGTGGAAAATATAAAAATCAGATTGATCACATCGCTATCAGTAGGAGGCATAGAAGTTCTCTGCTAGATGTTCATGTTAAACGGGGAGCGGATATTGGTAGTGACCATCAACTCAGCATTGCAAAAACAAGGTTTAAACTTAAAAATCAGAAGAAGGAAAAATCTGGTGTTGGTAGATACGATATTGTTAAGCTTAGAAGGGAAGGAGAAGAAAAGGAGGAATTCAGATTAGAATGCAGAAATAGGTTTTTGGTGTTGGAAACGTTGGAAGAGGGGGAGAGAAGTGTAGATGAGATGTGGGACGATGTGAACAAAGTTTTGCATGAGACTGCTGAATGTACGATTGGAAGGAGACATAGATTCAGGAGAAAGAAATGGATATCAGAGGAAACGTGGGATATGATAAAAAAGAGAGGTGAGGCTAAATTGAGGAGTGAGATGCAATGCGTTGATGAACGAGAGATTGAATTAGCAAGAGCTGCGTACTGGAGTTTGAATTCAGAAGTAAGAAGGTTAGCTAGGAGAGATAAAAGAAGATGTGTGGATGAAAAGGTTGCAGAGACTGAAATCTTAATAAACAAAAATGATGGACAGAGTCAAAGAATAGCATATGAATCGATTAGAGAACTGAGTGGTAATGCAGGTAAACGCAAGGAAATACCAGTTAGAGACAGGGAAGGAAATTTATTGACCAAAGATGGAGATATTAAAAATAGATGGAAAGAGCATTTTGAGACAGTTCTTAATAGACCAATACCACCAGAAGAGGATATACCGTCTGCTCAGGAAGATTTAAATATAGAAACAGGAGAGTTGAGGCTTGCAGAAGTGGAGAAAGCAGTAAAACAGTTAAAGAATAATAAGGCACCAGGGGAGGATGGTTTATTTCCGGAAATGTTTAAAGTGGAGGAGGATAGATTAATAATGATCTTGACCAAGCTATTCAATAAGATATGGGTGACGGGGTTACTACCATCAGTTTGGAAGAATGGTGTAATTGTTAAAGTTCCGAAGAAGGGAGACCTGAGTGAATGTGGTAATTGGAGGGGAATCTCTTTGTCACCGATAGCTTTGAAAGTTTTCAGTAGAGTGTTGTTAAATAGGTTGGAGCCGGTGGTTGAGGGTATTCTGAGGGATGAACAGGCTGGTTTTAGAAAGGGACGTGGTTGCAATGATCAGATCTTTATAGTTAGGCATTTGATGTAGCAAGTTAATGAAATGAGAGTACCGTTAAGTCTTTTGTTTTGTTGATTTTGAAAAGGCTTTTGATAGTGTTTCGAGAGAGACTATGGGGAAGATCATGAGACATTATGGAATACCAGAGGAGTTTGTGAGGGTCATTATGAACATGCATGAGGACACATTTTGTAAAGTGATGGTTGATGGTTGTCTGAGTGATTCGTTTGAAGTCAAGTCCGGAGTAATTCAAGGTGGTGTTCTATCGCCTTTACTATTTATATTGGTCATTGATTACATTATGAACCGCGTTGGAACAGAAACCGGTGCAGGTATACTTTGGGGAGAGAACAGGAAACTTTTTGGATTTAGATTATGCAGATGATAAAGTTTTGATTTGTGATGGGCCAGAAGAGATGCAGAGAGTGTTGGACTGTTTGGTGAGTGAAGGTCGCAAGGTGGGTTTGGTTATTAATTGTGGAAAAACTGAAATAATCAATATGAATATGGAAAATGCGCAGGAATGTGTAATTGGAGGTATGGTTGTAAAGCAAGTTGATAGGTTTAAATATTTAGGTACTTATTTAGCCAAGGATGGTTCTTTGAACTTTGAATTCGAGGAAAGGTTAAAGAAGGCTACTCAGGCAATGGGAATGCTTAAAAATATTTGGAATAATAACAATTTTTCTGTGCATACAAAAATCAAACTTTATAAGGTAATGGTTAGGAGTATCTTAATTTATGGACACGAGTCTTGGTACAGCACAGTGACTATGGAAAATAAATTCTTGGTGTTTGAAAATAAAGCACTAAGAAGAATATTAGGAGTTAAGTGGTGGGAAAGGATACCAAATAGTAGAATTAGAGAAATAACGGGAGTGCAGCCGATCGATGAATATGTTAGATTCTCACGATGGAAGTGGCTAGGACATGTGTATAGGAGACAGGGAATAGTACGAGGTACACCAGGGTGGGTGGCACTTGGTAGGAGAGGTAGAGGAAGGCCAAAAGAGACGTGGGTGAGGACAATGAGACGGGAAGCTGGAGATGAGTGTTGGGGAGATCTTGAGGAGTTAGCACAAGATAGGATGTGGTGGTGTGAGTTCATCGAGACCCTATGCATCCCCGAGGGTGCCACAGGAAATGATTGATTGGTATATATATATATATATATATATATATATATATATATATATATATATATATATATATATATATATATATATATATCTTTGTACATAAGTATTCTGATGGGGATAATGAGAATCTATCGAATATATAAATGTCACATGAAGAGGGTGAAAAAGAGGACGACCGTTTTCATGCAAAACCAAAGACACTTTTTCAGAATTGATCGCCCGAACGTTGTATTATCTGGAGAACTTGTGATGATCGTTTTTGTTGTGTGAAGAAACTTTCCTTAATCGCCAATAGCGTACATAGTTGCTCATTATCAGATTCCAGATATATAAACAGACTATTGGTCGGTAATTATTTCACAGCAGAGTTTTATACATTACTGATGCCACTAATCCTCTCATGAGTGGGGCATCTCTAGCATTCTATTCCAGCTAATGCCAGAGATTTTATTCATCTAAGAGAGAGTCATCGGAACCTTGGGGTGTTCGGTAATTTTACTGCTGTTGTTTTTAGTGCGCGAAACATGATGCTGGGATTATACGTAATTACATCGTCATTCACTTAGATTAATAATATTCATACTGCATACACGTTCTGATGACAGTTAGAGTATTTAATCAATCGCCATCGGGGTCGGATTCAGAAGTGACTGTAAAGCTCTCAGAACTCCTTTAGTCTTCAGAGTATAACGGGTGTTAGGAGGTATGCCGTGTTAGGTGGGACTGTGACGTGTGGAAATGTGAAATATAAGGTTGTTAATTGTGTTTGGACCTGTGCATGAGGTGTGGCAGATTGAAATATGGAAGTGTTAAGTGTGTGTTACATGTGGCAGTGTAAAGTATGGAAGCGTTAATTCTGTGTTACGAGTGGGAGTGTGATATATTGTGGTTTTAAGCGTGTGTTAGGTGTGGCAATGTGAAACATAGGAGTGTTAAGTGTGTGTGCTTTGTGTGGCAGTGCGAAGTATGGTGGTGTTAGTGTGTGTTAGGTGTGGCGGTGTGAAGTATGGGAATGTTAAGTGTGTGTTCGGTGTGGCAGTGTGAGGTATGGGTTTGCTATGTCTCTATGAGATGTGGCAATGTTTGGTGTGTGTGTGTGTGTGTGTGTGTGTGTGTGTGTGTGTGTGTGTGTGTGTGTGTGTGTGTGTGTGTGTGTGTGTGTGTGTGTGTGTGTGTGTGTGTGGTAATCACAGGAGAGCAAGCATTGAGAGGTGTGGTAGTGCAACTTATGTATAAGATGTAACAATACTCTTTGTGGGTGCATGAGGTGTGACTGTCTTAGGTATGGTGAAGTGGGGGGAGACAGATAACGTGAAGTGTGGCTTTGTAAGACATGTTTGGGGGGTGTAACAGTTTTATGTAAGGGAGTGTGATGTGCTACAATGTGAGATTTGGCAGTAAGGTGTAACAGTGTGAAGTTTAATTATGCAAGATGTGACAGTGTTGGGTGTGGTATGACCGAGTGTTACGTGGTAATATGGTGTGGGGCATTGTGAGGTGCGACAGTGTGTCGAAATGGAGTGTGCCGACAGTGGAGGGTGAGGGCAGGGAGGGTTGTAGTAGTGTGGGATGTGCGTAGTGTGATCTCTGGGCACTGTGGGGTGTGTCCATTTTGGGAAGTGGGCAGTGTGACGTGCTGTAGTGTGATGCACGGCAGTGTTTGGCTTGACAGTACGGTTTGTGGTTTGGCAGTGTGTGGTATGACACTGTGAGGCATTACAGTGACGTGTTTGTGAAGTGTGGTAGAGTGAAGGTTGAGAGTATGAGTTGTAGCAGCATGAAGTATGACAGTGTTGGCTTTAACAGTGTTAGGTGTGGCAGAATGAGATAAACCATTATCAGGGGTGGCAGTGTGGGGTTGGAGTTTGAGGTGCGGTAGTGCTGATTATGTGTGAAGTGTGGCACTGTGAGGTGCCGTGGTGCGAGTTGTGTTAACGTGAATTCCGGCAGTTATGTGTTGTGGCAGTATAAGACAAAAAAAATTGAGTTGCAGCAGTGTGAAGTCTGTCAGGGTTTCTATTGCACAGTTCAAATTTTAACTTACTGTGAATCTGAGATAGTGAAGCGTTATATCCTGGTGTTTTAAAAGTATAATCTAAATATAATTGGTATATTTCACTCTAGCTCTTTAGGTTGTCTGATTAACAAATTATAGTATTTCCTATTAACCAAGTATTTTACCAAATAACCCATTCATGCACAAGGTACTTTTAGATAATACGTACCAGAAGGACGTTGTAGGTTGGTCCGTGGGAGAGAAGAATAAAGGAGAAAGTATTAGTACTGGGATGAAAGAGAACTTAAACTACAAAAGCAACAAAGGTGACTATGATTGTCATCATAATATCCATCATTATTATCATTATCATCTTCGTCATCATCCTAATATATTTTACTCCAACATATTAATGGGGTGGGAGGAGATAAAGCAACTATTCAGAGGATCCTGCTAGCGGAGTTATATATGTTTTCAAGCTCTTTATCATTTCACTTCATGTTGTGTTTCATTCTAACATCCCTTCCATTCAAATTCATTTGACCAATCCACCTCTTCTACAAACACTAACTTTGACATTTCATCTCGTCCATACTTTTTTCGTCATTCCACCTCTTCCATAATTTACTCCTTTCATGATGCCTCCTGTTCCACAAAAACTCCTTTCACTATTCCACTTCTTCCATAAACTTATATTCACTATTCCACCTATATCGTACACTCCTTTTATCGTTATATCTAGTTCTTGAGTCTCCTCTCCTCATTCTTCCATCAGTTTTTCGTTTATCTTCATACAGTCGTTCTCAGGTGCTTCTTCCTACCTTGGGGCAGATGGGGCAGCACTGGCAGGGCGGAGTGTACAAGGGAACTGGGCAGATAGGTTTAGCGCAGAGGACGAGGTGACAGTTCAGTGGACGCTTACATTCAGGATTGTCCTGCCCACTGGATGAAGGAGAGAGGCGGTGAGATAACATTTGTGTACATTTATTTTTATCTTTACAAATACCGTTCACTGGAAGAAGGAGAGAGGCCTAAGAAAGTGTAGGATTTTGCCAGCTTATTTTTTCCGTTTTCGATGTTGGTCACTGGAAGAAAAACAGTCTGTGAGACTTATGATTTTTTGCAAGATTGATTTCACCTTTTTTCTATGATAACTGCGACTTTTAAAGGCAGTGTATATGCAACAAAGTTTCCCGTTTTTACAAGGTATTTTCATCATTCTTCAGCATATGGTTACACACCAAAGATAGTTTGGAGGACTTTTAAGTATGTGTGTGTATTTATATCATCATCTAATCCGGTGTTGCTTCATAAGGAGCGTCAGTTCCCGGGGCTAGGCAAGTTGGTCCTAACATTTAAGATGAGCATGGCCAGTCTCACTCATCTCTGATTGGCATTACGTGAGCAATAAACCCCAATCACTCCTTAGAGATAAACCTTCACCGGCTCAGTCCGATTGGAGCGCCGTAATTACTCACTAAACCACCAGGCGGAAAACCTTGGTTATATTATTACCCCGAGCCGTAGTAAATGATTTCCTGGTGTACAGGAAACAATTTGGCTTGCCACTCAATGTACAGTCACCAAGAGGCAGAAGGAAAAGGAAAGAATGAAGGAAAAATAGACAGAATAGAGTGTAAAGTCACCAGTAGGCAGAAGGACGAGGAAAGAATGAGGGAAAGAAAGACAGAAGATGATGGAAAGAAGGAAGGATGTAGGATATAACACAGTTATTATCAATAATAATGAGTTTTCAACATATGTTCATTATCATAATCATAGCGTTCATCATTATCATCATAGCCATCACCATCACCATCAGCAGCATCAGCTTCTGCAGCCCCTAAAATCTTGCCCAGACAAAATAATGTCAGTATTTCCACCATCATCATCATAAAGTTACATAAAATGAAGCATTTACTTAAACCTATAACATATAAAAAGATAAACAGATAGATATATAGGCTAAACGCATAGATATAGGCTACATACAGATAGATATAGACAGATAGGCAGATAAACAGATAGATAAACAGATAGATAAATAGATATAGATAAGTAGACAAATATATCTATCCATATTTATAAATGTACTTATCTACCTATCTTCATCTGCGTATCTATCTATCTACAGAGAGAGAGAGAGAGAGAGAGAGAGAGAGAGAGAGAGAGAGAGAGAGAGAGAGAGAGAGAGAGAGAGAGAGAGAGAGAGAGAGAGATGAATGGATGGTTGTAAACAGTGATATTATGCGTCGATACACAGCTATGCTGTAAACTAATAGGATACTTATTTCCGTTCATCATCATCATTATCTAATTCCTCACTAATTTTCACACAACTCAGTTCACTGGAGGACATAAGAAACTTTATAAAATCTATTGTACGCTTTCTTCATTACCATCATGGACACCACCACTACAATTTCATCATCACTGCAGTCTTCATTATCATCATCATCGTCATCAACATCATCGTCATCATCATAGTGACATCATCTTATTTTCTTATAATTAATGGTGTGGATAAGATCCAGAGAAGAGCATATAAGCGGAACTTTCAACTGTGGTAATGGAAGTAATCCAATTGGAAGAACCTAACACATTGCACGCTTGAGCGGAAAAAGATGAAAAAAGTGTTTTTCCTGTATGAGACAACCCTAGCATGTATTAAGAATAGATGGTGGGTGTTAGCGCCGAAGTGGTGACATATAGAGGTGTATGGTATGTAGGAGGATTACTGGGCCTTGTTAGGAGGCTATGAAGTCTATGGCCAGAGTTGGACAAAAAAATTAAATAAATATAAAAACAAGTGATATAATCGTCCTCAGGGACAAATATTTGGCTTTGACCAATGGCCTGACGCTCCACCGTGTAATCTCAAAATAAAATCATTGTCGTACAGCTGAGGAGATAGTGTTTTTGTCAATGTGTGTGTGTGTGTGTGTGTGTGTGTGTGTGTGTGTGTGTGTGTGTGTGTGTGTGTGTGTGTGTGTGTGTGTGTGTGTGTGTGGTAATCACAGCAGAGCAAGCAGTGTGAGGTGTGGTAGTCCAAGATATGTATAAGATGTAACAATATTTACTGTGAGAGCATGAGGCGTGACTGTCTTCAATATGGTTAAGTTAGGGGAGGCAGATTCAGGCAGAGAGTGTGAAGTGTGGTAACGTGAAGTGTGGCTTTGTAAGACATATATGGAGGGTGTAACAATATTATATATGAAGTGTGATGTGCTGGAATGTGAGATTTGGCAGTAAGGCGTAACAGTGTAAAGTTTGATTATGAAAAATGAGACAGTGTGGGGTGTGGTATGACTCAGTGAGACGTGGTAATATGGTGTGGGGCATTGTGAGGTGCGACAATTTGTCGATATGGAGTGTGCCGACAGTGTAGGGTGAGGGCAGGGAGGGTTGTAGTAGTGTGCGATGTGCGTAGTGTGACCTCTGGGCACTGTGGGGTGTGTCCATTTTGTGAAGTGGGCAGTGTGAGGTGCTGCAGTGTGATGCACGGCAGTGTTAGGCTTGACAGTACGGTATGTGGTTTGGTAGTGTGTGGTATGACATTGTGAGGCATTACAGTGACGTGTTTGTGAAGTGTGGTAGAGTGAAGGTTGAGAGTATGAGTTGTAGCAGTATGAAGTATGACAGTGTTGGCTTTAACAGTGTTAGGTGTGGCAGAATCAGATTAACCATTATCGGGTGTGGCATTGTGGGGTTGGAGTGTGAGGTGCGGTAGTGTTTATTATGTGTGAAGTGTGGCACTGTGAGGTGCCGTGGTGTGAGTTGTGTTAAAGTGAATTCCGGCAGTTATGTGTTGTGGCAGTATAAGACAAGAAAAATTGAGTTGCAGCAGTGTGAAGTCTGTCAGGGTTTCTATTGCACATTTCAAATTTTAACTTACTGTGAATCTCAGATAGTGAAGCGTTATATACTGGTTTTTAAAAATTATAATCTAAATATAATGGGCATTTTACACTCAAGTTCTTTAGGTTCTGTGTTTAACAAAGCATAGAATTTCCAGGTTACCAAGTATTTTGCCAAATAACCCATTCATGCACTAAGTACTATTAGATAATACGTACCATAAGGACGTTGTAGGTAGGTCCGTGGGAGAGAGGGATAAAGGAGAAAGTATTAGTACTGGGATGCAAGAGAACTGAAACTACAAAAGCTACAAAGGTGACTATGATTGTCATCATAATATCCATCATTATTATCATTATCATCTTCGTCATCATCCTAATTTACTTTCTCCAACATAATAATGGGGTGGGAAGAGTTAGAGCAACTGTGCCGCAAATCCTGCTAGCAGAGTTATATATGTTTTCACGCGCTTTATCATTTCACTTCATATTCTGTTTTATTCTAACATCTCTTCCATTCACATTCATTTGACCAATCCACCTCTTCTACACACATTGCCTTCGACATTTCATCTCCTCCATACACTTTCCATCATTCCACCTCTTCCATAATTACTCTTTTCATGATGCCACCTGTTCCACAAACACTCCATTTACTATTCCACCTTTTCCATAAACATATCTTCATTATTCCACGTATATCGCACTCTCCCTTTATCGTTACATCTAGTTCTCGAGTCTCCTCTCCTCATTCTTCCATCAGTTTATCGTATATCTTCATATAGTCGTTCTCAGGTGCTCTTCCTACCTTGGGGCAGATGGGACAGCACTTGCAGGGCGGGGTGTACACGGGAACTGGGCAGATAGGTTTAGCGCAGCGAACTACGGCACAGTCCAGTGGAGGCATACATTGAGGTTTTTCCTCCCCACTGGATGAAGGAGAGAGGCGGAGATAACACTTGTGTACGTTTATTTTTATCTTTACAAATACCGTTCACTGGAAGAAGGAGAGAGGACTAAGACGTGTAGGTTTTTGCCAGCTTATTTTTACCGTTTTCGATGTTGGTCACTGGATGAATAACAATCTGTGAGACGTACGATTTTTTGCAAGATTGATTTCACCTTTTCTCTATTATAATTGCGACTTTTAAAGGCAGTATATATGCAATAAAGTTTCCCGTTTTTACAAGGTATTTTCATCATTCTTCAACATATGTTTATATAGCAAAGATAGTTTGGAGGACTTTTTAAAGTATGTGTGTATTTATATCATCATCTAATCTGGTGTTGCTTCATGAGGAGCGTCAGATCCCGGGGCTAGGCAAGTTGGTCCTAACATTTCAGATGAGCATGGTCAGTCTCACTTATCCCTGAGTGGCATTACGTGAGCAATAAACTCCAATCACTCCTTAGATATAATCCTTCACCGGCTCAATCCGATTGGAGCGCCGTAATTACCCACTAAACCACCAGGCGCCAAAATTTTGTTATATTGTTACCCCGTGTCTTAGTAAATGATTTCCTGGTGTACAAGAGACAATTTGGCTTGCCAGTCAGTATACACTCACCCACAGGCAAAAGGAAAAGGAAAGCTTGAAGGGAAAAAAGACAGAAGAGGGATTGTAAAGTCACCAGCAGGCAGAAGGACGAGGAAAGAATAAGGGAAATAAAAACAGAAGAGGATGGAAAAACAATTTGCAAAATATGCTCATTATCATAATCATAGCGTTCATCATTATCATCATAGCCATCACCATCACCATCAGCAGCATCAGCTGCTGCAGCCCCTAAAATCTTGTCCGAAGAAAATAATATCAGTATTTCCACAACATCATCATAAAGTTACATAAAAAGAAGCTTTTCCTTAAACCTATAACATATAGAAAGATAAATAGATAGATACATAGGCTAAACGCATAGATATAGGCTACATACAGATAGATATAGACAGATAGGCAGATAAACAGATAGATAAATAGATATAGATAAGTAGAAAAATATATCTATCCATATTTATCCATGTATTTATCTACTTACCTTTATCTGCGTATCTATCTATCTATCTACAGAGAGAGAGAGAGAGAGAGAGAGAGAGATGAATGAATGGTTATAAACAGTGATATTATGCGTCGATACACAGCTATGCTGTACACCAATAGGATATTTATTTCCATTCATCATCATCATCATTATCTAATTCCTCACTAATTTTCACAGAAGTCAGTTGACTGCAGGACATAGGAAGCTTTATACAATCAATTATACACTTTCTTCATTACCATCATGGACACCACCACTACAATTTCATCATCACTGCAGTCTTCAATATCATCATCATCATCAACATCATCGTCACCATCATAGTGTCATCATCTTATTTTCTGATAATCAGTGGTGTGGATAGGATCCAGAGAAGGGCATATAAGCGGAATTATCGACTGTGGGAATGGAAGTGATCCTTAACACATTGCACACTTGAGCGGAAAAAGATGGAAAAAGTATTTGTCCTGTATGAGACAGCCCTAGCATGTACTGAGTATAGATGGTGGGTGTTAGCGCCGAAGTGGTGACATATAGAGGTGTATGGTATGTAGGAGGACTACTTGGCCTTGGTAGCAGGCTGTGAAGTCTATGCCCAGAGTTGGACAAAAAAAAAACAAAAAAAAAAAACATGATATAATCAACCTCAGGGACAAATATTTGACTTTGGGCAATGACCTTATGCTGCACTGAGTAATCTCATAATAGAATCATTGTCGTCCCGCTGAGGCGATAGTGTTTTTGTCAATGTGTGTGTGTGTGTGTGTGTGTGTGTGTGTGTGTGTGTGTGTGTGTGTGTGTGTGTGTGTGTGTTGGTAAAATATTTCGTAAAAGTTGTCAATAAAATTTCAGCAAACCTTCAGGAAATAGGAACTCTGGGGATGTGCAGAAGTCTATTACTTTTGACGAGAATTTGACCAAAGATGGCCCAATGCTGACCGCGATATATTTCTTTAATATGCTCGCCGCCATATATATTTTAATATGGAATGGCTTTATTTTGATGCTCAATGATTAAATTGCTTTGAGTTTTACTACTTTTCTTCAAAATTGTTTTGTGGGTTGCTTGGACCTTAGCCACTATGTTTTGGTGGACGATTAGCATTCTGGCCCCGGATACTTTTGTTCCACTGCATCCTATCTTGGTCCACAGTCACAGTTCCAAGTTTGGTCCACATTAGATGAAAACTGCTTAAGCTGATGTTACTGTGTATTTATGACTTTTGACGTAATGCTTTCAAAATCGTTCCCAATCAACTGAGAAAGGTTTGGCCCACATGGTCGAGTCTTTCCCCTTGCCCTATGACTAATGGTTCTATAATCCAGTTCAGTCTCTATACCCTTGCCTTCCCCTCAAAGCTCTCACCAATTACGAATGAAAACTTTTAAGCTGACTCTTTAATGTGACCTTGACTAACTTAAATGTCTTAAAAAAAAGGTCAACCTCTTGTCTAACCCTCAACCCTTACACCAACTTGGATTCAAAATCGACCAGAAGCGTTTGAGTTATGCTTTTCACACACATACAGACACACACATTGAGACATGCAATGTAATCCAGGGCGTTTAGTGTATTAAGAGAGAGAGAGAGAGAGAGAGAGAGAGAGAGAGAGAGAGAGAGAGAGAGAGAGAGAGAGACTCACGCTGTCAGATGAGGTACAGCCACCGCCACCACTAACAACACCAGCACAAAGCGAGCCCCAACCATTGTCACTGCAACACAGTCTGAAACACAAAATACTGTTACTTAAGCACATTAGTAACATGACTTTTTAAAGATATTTTGCTCATACTTGGCAACCATTTTTATTAGTAGGATTCATCCTCAGCGGAAGATCTTGAAACTTTCATTAGGAGGTACTTTTTTATTTTTATCACCAAACGATAATGTTAAACTTTTCGAACTGAAAAGGTTAGGCAAATCCTTTAATAACCCTGCTCACTACATCTGGAACTCGTACAAGCTTAATAAATCTGTCTGGTAGAAATAAAAGTAATATTGAAATGATCCTCCTGTTGAAGGATTAATGAAGATTATTTCGAACCTCTCCAATGGCACAGATTCTCCATAGTTAAATAGAGTGGTAGGGATATGGTAAGGACAAAAAGGCTAAAGCGTAGAGAAAGGCTTGAGCCATTCCTTATTGCACCTTCCTTTTTTTATTTTATACTCGGTGCAAACAATGTTTTTCAGCTTTTAGAAGACGTCTGATGGGAATGTGGATAAAATTAGGAAGGTAGACTATGGTGGCATCAAGGAAGGGGAAATTAGGATAGCCTGTCAAGCAGGAGGGAAGAAAGGTAGGCAAGTGTGAAAGAAAGAAGACATTGGGAAAAATAGGCAAGCAAGATAATGGAAGGCATTCAAAAAAGTAAACTGTTTTGGTAGGGAGGAAGAAAAGGAAAGGTAAGTGCTAGGCTGGCAGAATGGAAGGAATAGGTCATTGGCAGGCAATATGAATGGAAGGCTAGACAGGCAGGATGAATATAGCTAAAAAAGTGGGATAAACAAGCATTAAGTGAACTGGAGAAGAAAAAGAACGAGGCGGTAAAGAGCGAAGAAAACGGGGATTGGAGCCAAACAGTTAACCAGGAGAGTACGTAAGCTACGCGGACAAGTTGGATGGTAAGATAGACAAGAACAAAGATGGGAGGAGGTTAAAATACAAGGAAAGAGGAAAACTATCTATCTATATCTATATACCTAGGCTACTTCCCCCAAGGAAAGGGAAGTAGCCGAAACAGGACGACACACTCCCCATTTACTCATCCATTCAAACACATTCATTCATATCTTAGCCCCAAAGGGGAGAAAGGAAAGATCCTCACCTCACCACACCTCACAAGGGTCAACTGCGCAGTGCAATCAGTGACATCCGCAGCAGGGCCCGACAGCAGAGCTGGTTTACCCCCGCCACATCATAATAGACCCATCCCCTTGCCCGCACCTGACCTGACTAGCTCATCAGACCAAATGCGGGAGAATATCCCCTCAGGGCTGCTTCATCATTTATTCATTCACAATTTCTCTCCATTTATTTCTGTCATGCACAGCCACTCTTCCTTTGCTCAACAGACATCCCTCTCACATCCAGCGCTCTCTTCACACTGTCCATCCATCCTATTCGTGGTCTCCCTCTCAGCCTTACACCTCTCACATCAAATCTAGGTATCTTTTTCACCAATCGCTCATTATCCATTCTCTCCATATGCCCAAACCATCGCAACACCCTCTGCTCAACTCTATCAGCCATCTCTCAAACAACTCCAGTTCTCCTTCGCACATCATCATTTCATACTCGATCCATACGCGTCACTCCACACATAGTCCTCAGACACCTCATCTCCACTACATTCGACCTTTTCCTCTCTGCTACACCCATATTCCGTGTTTCAGCCCCATATATCGTAGTTGGTACCAGAACACCCTCATACAGCCTTCTCTTTACATCTATTCTAAGCGAATGACATTTAAACACCTTTTTCATTCCTCCCAGCACCTTTCCTACTTCATTCATTCTAAACTTCACTTCTGCATCTATTCTTCCATCCACAGCAACATGTGACCCTAAATATTTAAAACACTCTACCTCCTCAAGCAACTCACCATTCAAAATTATTTTCATTCCCCTACCATCTACCCACCTCGTACACTTCATCACTTTACTCTTATTCTCATTTACTTTCAATTTCCTCCTTTCACACACCCTTCCAAACTCCTCTACCAACTGTCTCAATCTCTCCTCTGAATCATCCACCAGTGCAGTATCATCTGCAAACAGCCGCTGCTTCAGATTCCACTCTCCACCATCAACATTCACCAGACTTATACCTCCACCTAAAACTCTTACATTCACCTCCCTTGCAACACCATCCATATTAATATTAAACAACCAAGACGACATCACACATCCCTGTCGCAACCCCACTCTCACAGGAAACCAATCACTCACAGCATTTCCCACTCTTACACACGCTCTACTATTTACATAAAAACTCTTAACCCCTTTTAGTAACCTACCATCAAGTCCATACAATCTTGAAACAGTCCACAAAGCCTCCCTATAAATTCTATAATACGTTTTCTCTAAATCCTTGAGTGCCCAAAACACATCCTTGCTTTTCGTTAAATACTTTTCACACACTTGTCTCACAGCAAACACCTAATCCACGCATCGTCTCCCTCTCCTAAAGCCACACTGCTCTTCACCAATCACTCCCTCTGTCCCCTCTCTAACTCTTATAATTAACACTCTACCATACACGTTACCTACAACACTCAAGAGATTTATACCTTTAAAGCTAGTACATTCATACTTATTACCCTTGCCTTTATACAATGGGACCACACAAGCATTTGCCCAGTTAACTGGCACCATACCTTTCACAAAGCACACGTTCAACAGTCTTACTAACCAGTCAACAATAGTCACTCCACCACCCTTCAGGCATTCCACAGCACATCCATCCATACCTGCAGCTTTCCCTGTTTTCATCTCCTTTACTGCCTTCTCCACCTCCTCCTTCGTGATCAAGGAATCATTCAAGTCTCTCAACACATTTTTTCCTTGCACCCTTCCATCCACCACAATCTCAGCCGCCCTTTCCTCATCTACATTTAACAATCTTTCAAAATACTCTGCCCATCTCTTCCTTACTGCATCCATCTCATTTAACATCTTTCGATCCTCTGCTTTTACTCGCTCTTCCTTCCCAGACTCTCCCTTTCGCACCCTTTTCACCTCCTTCCAGAACATTTTCTTATTCTGTTGAACATTCTCAGTCAGCCACCTACCCCACCTCTCATCTGCTGCCACATTAACATCACGCACAGCCCTTCTCGCCCTATTCCTCTTTTCCTTATACCTCTCATATGACACCTCATCCTTCCTCTGCAGCCACACTTCATATGTACGTCTCTTCTCAGCTACAGCCATACTTACTTCCTTGCACCACCATTCACTTCCTTTTCGTATACCACCACCCACACGTCTCACACAACACACCTCTTCTGCATGCCCCACCACAGCACTCTTAAACAACTGCCATTCCTCCTCCACACTGCCATTTTCCTGAGCTTTCACTGCATTCCACTCATCTTTCAATTTCTCCTGATACTCTATCATTTTCTCTCTTTTATCCAACTCACTCACTCTCAAAACCTCCCTGCCACACCTAACCCTCCTAGCTCTCACCCATCTCTTACCTACTCTTTACTTTCTCTCCACCAGTTAGTGGTCAGACATACCTCCACCCTCCCCTCTCAGAACTCTCACATCCAACAATCTTCCTATTACATTCCTGGACACAACCACAAAATCCATCAAAGCTCTTTGAACAACCCTTCCACCCTCCTGTTTCACCCATGTATACTTATAAATATCTTTCTTCTCAAACAGCGTATTTCCAATCACCATCTCTCGCTCAACGCACATCCCTATCGTTCGTTCCCCATTTTCATTTCTTCTGGGGATACCGTGCATACCAACTACACTTTCAAATGCTACATTTCCCACTCTAGCATTCAGATCTCCCATCATTACCACATTCACATTCGCTCCAAAACTCTGCAGACACTCATCAACATCATTCCAGAAAGACTCCCTCTCTTCCTCATCCCTTTCACTACCAGGCCCAAATGCACTCACAAACATCCACAACTCACGTTCAAAATTCGCTTTCACCCACATCAGTCTCGATGACATCTCCTTCCATTCAATCACACACTGCAGTACTTCCGGACTTACTAACAAGGCCAACACTCTCGATAAAATGGAAGATTAGTAAGCAGTGAACTGACAGGGGGTAGGGGGACAGATGTAAAAGAAAGACGAATGAGTAAAAAACTGCCCAGGAGTGATAGAAATAAATTAGGAAGGTAGGTTCAGCAGGATGGAAGGACAATGAGCTAGGAAGAAAGGAGGATGTATGAAGAGGAGAATAAGATCCAAGAAGATATGGTGAAAAAAAAAAAAAAGAATGTATTATAAGGTAGGTTTAGCCCAACCGGAGGCAAATAAGTTAAACAGGCAGAGAGGGAGGGAAGAAAATAGTCCATATGTCTGAGTCAATCCACGATAGATCAACAATTCCCCTAGATGGCAAAGTAAAACTTTGATATGAGGGAAGACAAGGATACAAGAAAACAGCGAGGAAGAAGGGAATGGAGAGTTGACAAGGTATGTAGGATGAAGAGCAGGTAGGCAGGTAGAAGGGAGGAAAACAAATGCAGTGAAGAACAGTGAACAATAAAACAAGAAAAACTGTGTGACAAAGTAGAAGCTCTGATGTTCTTAATTATTTACAAAATCTGAACTAAGCGTCAATCATGGGTCATTAACTCTAATAAAAGGTCTTAAAACTGCATCAAAGTTAAGCAGATGTTGCAACAGGACCAGCAAGGTTCAAACGTGTTGGCCAGTGTGGAAACTCGTTCTGTGAGACCAAGATGCTCAAAGGCATTACTTTTTTTTTTTTTTTTTTTTTTTAAGGAACAATAACGCTCAACTCATTTTAACAAAATGTATAACTACCCTCTCTCCATCATGAATTCTTCGCTTTAATAAGAGATTAATACTAAAGTATGGTGCTAGTCACGAAGAAGCATTATGGAAAGAATTATGGTGCCATAATATTGTCTCATTCAGTGATGAAAGAAAGTGAAGTAACTTTCAAAAAGACGAAAATGTCAGCAGCCTAAAGTGAATGAAAGGAAGTACGAATGAACATTGAACTTACAATCTTTGACCACGGAAACGTCTTATTCTTTTCAGTTTTGGTAACTGCGAAAGATTTTTTTACTAGGAAGTTTTTAATGGTTACATCAAAGCTCTCCAGTTTCGTAGTCTCTTCATATCTGTAAAACAACGTTTGGTGGTATTAAGGAAACTGTAAAAAAGAACTAACGGCATCGGATGTATCGAGGGAATGTTCTCTTGTAATTTATGCCATTCTCATATGGACATAGTTTGAATAAATAACATATGAAAAAAAAAAAATACTGCCAGACTGTGTGAGATGTGCTACTGAGCTTTCTACCCTGACAAGAATACGACCCAAGGAATCCATCTTGAGTACGACACTCAACCGTCGTTTAGCAATCTGTTCCCTGTTTTTAGTTGTACGAAAGGAACAGGGAGAACTACAGTAAATATGATATAATCCGAAGATATCGTGGTCTGCCAGGAAATTAACAGAACAAAAGAAAAAAAGAAAATAATCAGTTGTTCTTTCCACTGTAAACATAAATACCATTTCATCCAAAGACCTTGTGGTTCACCCGGAAATCGAACTTTTGGATCTTTTAGTTGCTCGCCGAGTATATTATCGCAACTATCACCCTCTTTGTTTTATATATATATATATATATATATATATATATATATATATATATATATATATATATATGTGTGTGTGTGTGTGTGTGTGTGTGTGTGTGTGTGATATCGCGGGTGCGAAGGGGTGGTGGTGGTGGTGCACTAGCATACACATGGCCCACAGCTGAAAAATCCTGAGTCCAATTCCTAGGTTGACCACGGTAGCTTTGGGCATTATCCCTTTACCCCACTCGCTTCATATATTGGGCAGAAATAGAAACTAGATCTGTAAATCGACATTCGCGTGTTGTACCTTGAGGAAAATTATGTACTCCGGAAGCTATATTTGTCGTTAACAATTGGCTATACTTTATAAAAATTTACATCTTGCTCTCGAGAAAAGAACGATGCCAATAAATACCTGGACTATAAGAGAGCGATGTACACCTTCCCGCTGTTTCCGTGGCACTGATGACGGTCTCACACCAGTGCTGCCAGATAAAGCTGCCAGAAGTTCCCTAGATTCACCTACAAAATTTCCCTGTTTAGTCCTTTATTTTCCTGTCACCTTTACGTTGATATATATATATATATATATATATATATATATATATATATATATATATATATATATATATATATATATATATATATATATATATTTATACCGGTATATACACTATTATAATCTTGCCATCAATGTAAACTCTTATTGTTCATTACATACCTTAAAAAACAGCTATTCCTGCTGAAAATCACTCGTTTTATGCATGTCAGCCGTCATAAGCTCCAAGTGGAATGGTGTTGTTTCAAAGTTATAAGCTGATGAAGTTTCAAAAGTGTTCTTGGCATGAAACATTCCATTTAATGCTTCTGTGTTCAGTGAATTTCTAACTTTGGTTTTCATTAGGTTCACTTTAGAAAACACCCTTCGAACACTTGCACTGGAATGAGGCAAACACGGCAATTTTTTCATTAATTTTCCAAGAAGTGGAAATAATGGTGTATCATCACCTTTTATTCAAGTCGCCAATTTTTTGCCAGAATTTGTAAGCACTAATATCATGTATTACATTCAGTTCTGTGTTTCTGAGTAAACGCCACTCACTGTCTATCTTGTTTGTCATTTTCAGGCACCAGGTTTGCGAAATGAGCCGCTAATGAGGCAATAGATGGGACAGTTTTCATCAGTACATTTTGTGGGTCTAAAGCTTTGACGTTTGTGAATACTGGGTCCTTCACACACACACACACACACACACACACACACACACACACACACCTGTGCTGAGATCGGCAATCCCTTTCCCATTGTGACCTGTATTTCCTTACCCAACATTCCTTCCCTCTCCTTAAGGACTTCCCACTTCACCTGTCCCTTGTTTCTCTCCGTCCTTGTGCCGTGATCTGTAATCCTTTTCCCCTAGACCTCAACTTCCTTACCCTACCTGCCCCCCGTACCACCGATAGCCAATACCTCACCCCCCCCCCCCTCAATCCTCCACTGCCTTCTGCTCTCTCTCTCTCTCTCTCTTAAATCTCAGTATCTTTCGAATTTCCCAAGATTTTGGTGTATTATGAATTTTCTTTCCTGTTTCCCTGTAGCGACCTCAATTTCCCCAAAACAGGGAAATTTCCCTGTATCTGGCACCACTGTCTCACACACCCTTCTCTTTATATACTTGCCCGATGCACTGCAGGAAATCCCATGTTCTTATGATTATACTTCTTTTTGTTTGTGTTTCATACAAGTAAGAACACACACCTTCAACATACGGTACGTATTTTAAAGCGGTATTACTGTGCAGGAAGGAACTGTAAAACTAAGAACAAAACGCAAATTCTCTTAAACTCATGGATAATATGGCAATTCTATATAAACATCGTTTGTTTTTCAGAGTATTTAATTGTCAGCCGCATTGTAGGGATCGTACGTAATGATTGCAAGAAATATATCAAGAAAAAGAAGGGTATGAAACAGATCGTACCTCATGGCTGTTGTTTCTCGTTTCATTACGAGAGATATATAAATAGTTTAATGTAGCTTTTTTCCTCTGACGCTAAGTCATATCCACACAAGAGGAAGAAAAAACAAAGTACACATTCTTCTGAAGAGATGATATATAAAGATCCTGTATTTCCAGATCGATCACAGGTTTTGTAACAAAACTCAACACGTATCTTTTAAGAGAAAAGCTGAACGATGCTTGAGGGACAGAAATAGTTTATTTAGAGCTGTTTGACCGAGTTGACTGAGAAATGTCTGTTGAGAGAAATGCAGGGATGGATTTATGTAGGAAATATATAAAAATAACATGAATCAGAGAGAGAGAGAGAGAGAGAGAGAGAGAGAGAAAGAGAGAGTGTCTCCAATGGTGACCATCATCCTCTCACATGATGTAGCGCTGCGTACTTCTTCCCTCACCTTTATCATTCCATTTCTGAGTCTGTCCGCCTCCTTTTCTCCGTTTCATCCTCTTTATTGCTCCTCTTTCCACTCCAGGTGGCTCTACAATAAATGACAAGCCTAATGGTTTCCTGTAACCTAAGAAGCCATTTACAGGAATGGCTGGTAATCATATAGAAAGAAAACGGGGTGATGGCGAGCCTGCTGTGGTGCCCGGCAATTGCGACGTCCATGAAGGAACCAAACTTCCACACATTTCTCAGCACCTTGCTAGCTACAGCGCGACACTGCCAAAACCAAGAGAATATCGGTCTTGTGCATGGGACAGTCCTGGAGGGGCGGTTGCGTGCTTCCGGTTAAGGCTCTGTTCGACCAGAAAGACTAGGGATGATCAACGACTATTTGCACATACTACCGGTATTAAGTGGTTTATGGAGCGTTAATTTTAATATTCACAACAAGAGAGACAACAAAACTGCTTCAGAAAAGTGTCACTTTCCAGGTCTTTGTAGACGTTATGATGAGTACGATATATATATATATATATATATATATATATATATATATATATATATATATATATATTGCCAGACGCCTCAATCCCGTTTGGGGTGGCCACAATCAAATCGCCTCCAAGTCGCCCTGTCCCCGCCATTTCACTGCCCTGCTCCCAACTCACACACCCCTCTCTCATATACCTCTCCACCCCATCCCTCCATCTCATCCTCGGCCTCCCCCTCCCTCTTCCCCCCTCCACCTCACTCACATACCCTCTCTTCGTCAGTTTTTCACCCTCCATCCTCTCTACATGGCCAAACCACCTCAGTGTGTTCCTCATAACGCTTCATATCACATCCACATCAACACCACAACGCTCCTTTATATACTCATTCGTCAGCCTGTCTCTCCATGTGACTCCACAGGCTCCTCTTAAATAACTCATTTCCACTGCTCTCACTCTTGATTTGTGTCCTTCCGACAACGTCCAAGCTTCACTTCCGTACGTTAGAGTTGGTATCACAATACTGTCATGTAGTAACTTTTTCACTTCCATGCTCACTTCTCTGTTTCTTATCATTGCTTTCAAAGAACCAGCAACCTTTCTTCCCTGCTGTACCCTTTCAAGCACTTCACCCTCCAAACCTCCATCCTTACTCATCACACTACCCAAGTACTTAAACGTACTCACATTTTCCAATTCCTCACCATCCAACTTCGCTGTACATTCACTGACTTCTCTCAAAGACCATCACTTTACTCTTCCCTACATTCACCTTTAGATTCCGTTTCTTACACACTCTCCCAAACTCATCCACCAAGCCTTCCAGCTCCCCTTCGTCTTCGCTCAACAACATATATATATATATATATATATATATATATATATATATATATATATATATATATATATATATATATATATATATATATATATATATATCAAGGAAAAAGAAAGCAAAGGCCAGAAGCCTGCAAATTGTTCCCTCCAAAAGAAAAGAACAGGAAGATAATGGGGAGTCAAGTTCAAGATCCGTTCATTTCGAGATGCTAGGACAAACTGCACATGAAAGACTGGAGATCACTTGCAGTAGGAAATACGGACATAGGAAGACACTTCCAAAGTTGACCTGTTGCATGCATGAAGGACTGGGAGTTATGGCTAACTCTTGCATTAGGCGGTTGGACTGAAAATGGATGAGAGTCTGTTGCTAGACGGATGCTACGAGCCCGTCGTAGTGATAGAGGGATGCAAGCAGACATTAAGAGGAGTAGTGGACACTGAAGTAACGATAGAAATGAGATAAAGATCAAACAGTCCGGCAAAGAGACAGAGGATCAAAGGAGCCAGTAAGAGGGGAAGAGTTAATGAAATAAAAAGTCTTTGCCTCCAGATTGTTGAGAAGAGTTTTATGTGGGAAGGCTCCCCTCACATGAGATATGTACTCTACACAGGGGCGAATAAAACCCATGTACAAAGTCAACAACTGTGCAGGAGTAAAGAAGACACAGAGTAGGCTTAGCACACCTAATCTCTTGGGAGCAATTTTGACAAGAAAGGTAATATGTTCTTTCTAAAATAAATCCCGAGAGAAGGAAACCCCAAGAATGTTTTTTAAATGATGCAGGATTGACATGGATAGTGTAAAAGTTATAGGGTACTCCTATGGAAGATTTTGTCGGGTTGATAGATCTAAGAACTGAGTTTTTGATGCATTAAAAATAACAAGATTATTTTTACCCTAGTGAGAGATGAGCCACGTCAAATATTAGGCATAACATAGCCTGATCTCTTGTTTGTTGAGGTAACTGCTGAGAAGTCTGCTGCGGGAAGCAAGTGCAAAAGTGAAGGGTGGAGTCATCAGCATATGAGTGGATAGGGTTAGATGTACAGCTTAGGTCATTGACGAGTAAAAGGATGAGAGATGGTGAAAGGACACAGCCTTGAGGAACATCACTACTGATAATTCTAGGAGAACGGTGGCCATCTACAACAGCAGCTAGAGAACGACCAGAAAGGAAGCCAGAGATAAAGGCAAAAATAGAAAGACAGGAACTGTAAGAGGGCAGCCTGGAAATTATAGATTTATGCCAGACTTGATCAGTAGCCTTTGAAATGTCAAGTGCAATAGTAAAGCTTTCGCCTATGTACCGAAAGGAGGATGAACAGGACTCTGAAAGGTAGGTGAGAAGATCTCCAGTGGAGCGTCCCAGGCAGAACCCATACTGACGATGAGATAGGAAATTGTGATAGGAAAGATGCTGTTTTGTTAAGAATAGACAGGAAACCTTTTGAAAAACATGATGTTAAAGAAATTGGACGATACTTAAATGGATGGGAATGGTCATCCTTCTTTGGTATATATATGATAAATGAGAACAAATTTACAGCAAGAAGGAAAGGTACAAGTTGACAGACGAAGGCGAAAGAGATTACCTAGGCAGGGTGTAGAGTTCTTGAGAACAACATGAGGGACTCCATCAGGCCAGTATGTCTTATTGGTATTGAGGCCAGTGATGGCAGACAATACATCAGTTGAGGAAATCTTAACATCAGCAATGAGGAACTCAGACGGGGGAAGTGATGGAGGAACAACTCCGGAGTCATCTAACGTGGAATTTGAGGAGAATGCCTGAGTGAAAAGTTCTGCTTTATCAGTCGAAGAAATAGTTACAGAGCCATCAATGTGGAAAAGAGAACGGAAGGATGATGAGGTAAATTTCTTACAAAGCTTTTGGGTAAGGTGCCAGAAGGAGCGGAAAGAATTCGAGTTGGAGAGTTCAGAGCATTTAGTAGGAATGAAATTAGTTTTGGCATAGTCAGGAACAGACTTAACACGATTCCGGGCAGAAACATAATAGAGGTAGGATTTAGGAGTGAGTTGGCTCCGGTACCTTTTGTAGGCCGTCTCCTTGTTGTGGACAGCATTAGATCAAGCCTGATTAGCCAAGTTTTTTTTTTATTTTTTTTTTTTGCATTAGTTAAAGGATATGAGAAAAGAATGTATACTTTCATGCCCGAGAGAATAACTTCCGTAATGTGCAAGACACACTCCGATGGCTCTCGGCCATGTAAGTAATTATCATTGCATGCAAAATCGAAGAAGTTATGCAATATTATACTTTTCTTGGTTTGAAGCTTTTCTTCTTCTTCCACCACTCAGCTCACCTAATGTTCAATAATCCCATCTCTATAAGATATCACTCCCTGTGTGACTTGAGTCGTCTGACAATAACAATAATAAAATAAACAAGCAGTTATTGTACTGAAACTGACGGTGCAGATCAACCCTTATATGCAATACGCACGTAATAACCAAGTGAGAGGAGGGAAAAAACAGAGATTGATAATAAAGGAATGGTAATGTTTACCAAGAAGTAAACAAGAACAGTGAAGTCAATCAATGGTGCATTCTCGCTGAGTTATATAGTTTCTTATGATTTCATTTTTTGCAGTTAATATTCCCTTTGTATAGAAACATGTTTCTAGTACACTGTCCATCTATAGCCAGACGCATAATCCGGAAGGTGTGACCGTTTGACTCTCAGCTAGTTGTTTTACGAGGAGGGGCACTAACTCTCCACCAACTCAGTTGCTGCTACGTATGGAACGCGTATGACTTTGCTATATGGTGTCCACCCAGCGTTGTAAATAGTTTCCTGGCTTACAGCAAATCATTAGGTTTGTCACTCTGTGTAAAGCTACATGGAAAGAAAAGAAGAGTAATATAAAATAACAGGGAAGATTGGAGAAATAGGAAGAGAGGATGGCATACACAGAAAAAGAATTACACTAGCTGAAGGAAGAAGTAGGCAGAACTGCATGAAGAGAGTGGATAATGGTAACCACCAACTACCACCATTTCTAGTAATTACTGGATTATATGAATAATTTAGACATAACATTAGTGAACCTGGTGCTGAAGTCACATACTAAGAAATAACAAAGTGCTACACTTATAAATATAAGTGAGATATTAACACCTTGAATCCAATGACGTACTCTCCAGTTTATTCAAGATGTCTTTAGATGATTTAATTTACAGTCCTCTATAATTTTTGAACTTATATTGGCTCTTATACTGCATTACATTGTCTAGAGGCAGCAAGAGCAATATATACATATATATATATATATATATATATATATATATATATATATACACACACACACCACTCCCTGAAGTGACTCAAGTATCAGAAGTGACGGAAGGGTATACTAGGGCGTTGTGATGATATGCCGCAGTGATGCTAGGGCGCCTGCTAAGCCCATGAGAAAACTGTCTGAACCTCATGTTGTTGGAAAACTGGTGGGTTTCCAGCAGTCTGAGTGGATGATGTAGGAAAACATGTACAGGCGGACTGTAGCGTTCAAGGCCATTTGGAGTGCTGTATAAAAGATGTAATGAAAATGGAATTTCTTGACATATCTGATTTTGATACATAAATTTTCTTTCATGCTCATCTTGGGTTGAATAAATGGTTATCACCCAGCGGTGTATGTGGTTTTCTGACTTACAGGAAACCATAAGACATGTGTAAAGGCACCTTCAATGTAAAGGCACCTGAAAAGGAAAGAGGGGCAAAAGGAAGAGACAGGAAAGACGGGTGAAACAGGAAGAGAGGAGGGCAGCCACAGAAAAAAAAATGATAAAGGTTAAGGAAGAAGTAGGATGCACTACATCAAGTACGTGGATGATGGTCGCCACCATCTACCACCTATATCAAGTTTAATTCGTCATGGCAGGTACTCATTGTTTATTTATAGTAATTAAAACATTCAGTCCGTTATCTTGCTTGACAGAAGAACATGTTGAATATATTTTTCGTATCTTTTCTAAGAACAGGTAAATATTTTATTCCCAAAAACACGAAGCAAAAGTGTTTAAAATTTAATATTATAGATTATCTGGCGTCAGTTGCGATGACTTTATCGGCGTCTAAACAGCAGTCGCAAAACACACACATCCTTCTCGCCACCCAGATTTCAAGTGTACAGTCGCAATCCACAGAAAGCATCCAGGCCTTTGTCGATGCCGGGGACATGAAAGGAGGAATGGTCTGGTGTTCGGACAAAGCTCCAAACCATCTCCCCTCCCCCTTTCCTCCCCCTCCTCCTCCCCCAAGTACCAACACGACCTTTGATCGAGACGTTGCTCACTCCTTTGCTTCGCGGTTCGAAGCAGCTGATGATGCTCATGACATGTTGTGGATTCTATATTAGGTAAAAACATTTGAAGAAATTATGATTGCACAGTAATAGAACAAAAAAAAAAATTGCAAAAAAGGATGAGCGTTATATTGGTGTCAAATATGAAGTACTGAAGTATTTCCCATAGCAATCAAGTTCTCCTGTAATTATCTGGTAGAGAATCGTGTTGTTGGATAGAAGTCATCTTCAGCGAGATGGACAGGCGACAGAAAAACTGAGGGAAAGACAGACAAAGCTACGCCATTGAAAGATTCATCATTTTTTTTTTTTCTAAATATCACAAACAGATTTAGTAAACCAAGGTGAATATAAACCATTCGAGCAAGGAAAAGGAAACACACAGACAGACCACACCATTTGAGATTCAGGATAATTGCTATTTTCCTTTTGCTAAAGACAAAGGATTACATCCATCTTCGGAAAGAATACGCCTCCTACGTAAGACAGACAGGCAGACAGACAAAGACAGACTCTGGAATATCGATTCACGTTGTCATATTTCATTCTTGGTTCCACCAGATGACATGAGTCAGATTAACTGTGAACAGACCCTTGTAGACGTAGAAGAAGACGTGAAAGACACATGGGACAGACGGACAGCAGGAAAGACTGAGTTGCAATTATCAGTTCACATCGATTTTTTTTTTTTTTATATGTCCGACTCTGGGCATAGGCTTCACAGCCTGCTATCAAGACCCAGCAGTCCTCCTACATACATACACCTCACATGTCACCACTTCGGCGCTAACACCCACCGTCCATATTGAATACATGCTAGGGCTGTCTCACACAGGACTGGTGTATTGGTATTAGCGGGGATATTTTTACGACATGTCGACGGGTCTTTTGGTAGATCAGTAAAGCCTGATTTAATGAAATTCAATCCTTAAACTGTTCCCTGCCCCAGTCGGGATTTGAACCTGGGTCCGGTAGGACTACAGGCCACCTCTCTACCGATTGAGCCACCGCCTCCTGCTAAAGGCAGACGATTATATTCAGCTTAAGTGAGAATAAACCGTTTCCGTAAATGAAGACGTGAAGATTAAAGAGGTAGAATAAAGAGAATAAAAGTGAGGCAGGCAGCTTCTGCATTATCGATTCACATTAATTGCAATTATCAGTTCATATTAAGTGGTACTGTATTATTGTTGCTGCCAGAAAATTGTATTAGCTTCAGTGGAAATATGACTATCCGGGAGAGGAAGACGCAAAACATATGCAGGCATACGCCCGAAGAGACAGACACTCTCTAAATAATTTATTCCTCAAGTAAACCGCTACTATATTCCAGCTACTTTATTTCTGCTACTTTATCCCTGCTAAATTATTCCTGCTACTATATTCCTGCTACTTTATTCCTGCTACTTTAATCCAGCTACATTATTCCTGCTACTTTATTCCTACTGCTTCATTCCTGCAACTCTATTCCTGCTGCTTTATTCCTGCTACTTTATTCTTGCTACTTTATTTTCTGCTACTTTATGCCTGCTACTTTATTTCAGCTCCATTATTTCTGCTAAATTATTCGTGCTACTTTATTACTGCTATTTTATTCCTGCTACTTTATTACTGCTACATTATTCTTGCTACTTTATTCCTACTACATTATTCCTGCTACTTTTTTCCTGCTATTTTTTTCCTGCTACTTTATTCCTGCTACATTATTCCTGCTACTTTATTCCTGCTACATTATTCCTGCCACATTATTCTTGCTACTTTATTCCTGCTACTGGCTGACAGTTTTGTTAGCCTAGGGTAGAACGAGCCTCACCCGTAACATATATTCCTTGGCTACTTACTGAATTATATTATTTACACCCACACCCTCGGAGATAGATCGGATGCTATGTTTTAAGTGGCGTCTGTGTGTGTGTGTGTGTGTGTGTGTGTGTGTGTGTGTGTGTGACTAAGTCATGCTCGTAATGATTCGTCTTCCCTCCTTATTTTATCATACGTGTGTGTGTGTGTGTGTGTGTGTGTGTGTGTGTGTGAGCCTTAACCCGTCCCTTCCGGTCTAGTGAACAGAAAGCGAGCCGAAAAAATAGAGAGAGAGAGAGAGAGAGAGAGAGAGAGAGAGAGAGAGAGAGAGAGAGAGAGTTAAATACAACGCCAAAACTCCTAATTACGGCCTCTGGCTGAAGGGGTTAATGAGGGTCGTCTCGTTACTGGGCTAAGAAAATCCAACAGCGGTCATTACACCTGATACACACCTCTAATTAACTCACCTTGATTAACTAAAATGGACTGGCAATTACAGGTAAATATATCTTGCGGTAATTAGCGATCAATATGTAATTTGATACAGGTCATTGACGAGCAATTTTATATATATACAGTATAGCCCGTAATTAGAGATTCATTAGAGGCAAATATATCATGCGGTAATTAGCGATCAGTATGCAACTTGATGCAGGTAATTAACGAGCCAATTTATATTTACAGGATGGTCCGTAATTTGAGCTTCGTTAGCGGCTTCCATGGCGTCTTGCGGGGACTACTCAGTCTGCTGGTGTGGGCGGTGTGGCAGTGGGGGTAGGAAATACATCATGCAGGGTGGACAATGATAACTTCTATCTATCTATCTATAGCTCGACGCCCTAATCCCGCAAAGGGTGGCCGCAGACAAAACGCCTCCAAGTCACTCTGTCACCCACCATTTGACTCCCCTCCCCCCAACTCACCCCCCCTCCCTCATATACCTCTCAACTCCATCCCTCCACCTCATCCTCGGTCTACCCCTCCCTCTCCCTCCCTCCACCTCACCTACATACACCCTCTTAGTCAGTCTTTCATTCTCCATCCTCTCCACATGTCCAAACCACCTCAGTGTATTTCTCCTAATCTTTTCAATCACATCCACATCTACCCCACAACGTTCCTTCACTTCTTCATTCGTCAACCTGTCCCTCCACGTCACTCCACATGCTCCTCTCAAGTAACTCATTTCCACTGCTCTCACTCTTGACTTGTTCCCCTCTTGCAATGTCCACGCCTCGCTTCCATACGTCAGGGTAGGGATCACAATACCATCATGCAGTGACTTCTTAACTTCCATACTCACCTCCCTATTTCTCATCACTGCTTTCAGTGTACCATCAACCTTTCTTCCCTGCTGTACCCTTTCACGTACTTCATCCCCCAAAGTTCCATCCTTACTCATCACACTACCCAAGTACTTGAATGCACTCACATTCTCCATATCCTCACCATCCAACCTCACTGCACACTCTGTGACTTCATTCCTCTCAAACACCATAACTTTACTTTTGTTTACATTAACTTTCAGCTTCCTCCTCCTACACACTGTCCCAAATTCATTCACCAAACCTTGCAACTCCCATTCATCTTCACTCAACAATACTGTATCATCAGCAAACAGCAACACCGGAAGCTTCCAAATCTCACCCTCATTCATTAGGGCCACTCCCACATCCACTGCCCTACCTTGTACCTCCTTTACAACCCCATCCATATATATATATTAAACAGCCATGGAGACATTACACACCCCTGTTTCACTCCCACATTGAGATCAAAGAACTCACTTAGCTCACCATCCACTCGCACCGTAGCCCTAGCTCCCTCGTACATACTCTTCACAGCACTCAACAATTTCCCCTCCACTCCATATATTCTTAATACTTTCCACATACCTTGCCTATCTATTCTGTCATAAGCTTTCTCCAAGTCCATGAAGGCAGCATACACTTTCCTTCCCTTCTCTAGATACTTCTCCACTAAACATCTTAGAACAAATATCTGATCTACACACCCTTTTCCCTTCCTAAATCCCCCTTCTTCTTCTCCAACTACCTCCTCTGTCATATGCCTAACCCTATCAATGAGTATTCTACCATATATTTTACCAGTCACACTAAGAAGGCAAATACCCCTATGGTTACCACATACTTCTCTCTCCCCTTTTCCTTTGTACAGAGGAACAATTATACCTGATTTCCAGTCCTCTGGAACCCTTCCCTCTTCCCAAGCCAATCTACACAACTTCCATATCCACTCCACAACAATCTCACCCCCATACCTAAACATTTCACCACACACTCCATCAATTCCTGGGGCCTTTCCCAGCTTAATCTTCTTCATCGCTTCCTCTACTTCCGACCTAGTGATCTCTTCCTCCCTCCTCTCATCTCTTCTTCTCCCAGCCATTCCCCAACCACTTATACTCACACTGCTCTCACTCTCTACATTCAACAAATCCTCAAAGTGCTCCTTCCATCTCCTCAATTTCTCTCTCTTCTCCGCCAACAATCTATTATTCCTATCTTTCACTCCCCTACTATTTCCCCTTTCACACTGCCTTACTTTCTTTACCTCCTTCCAAAACAATTTCTTACTCTCCCTCCATTTCACACTCAGATTCCTCCCAAACTCTTCATCCACTTTCTTCTTAATCTCCTTCATCAGTCTCTTAACCTCCCTTCTCCTGCTCACATATACCTCTCTCTTCTCTCTCTCATCTTCTCCCCTACCTCTACTCGCCAACCATTCACCATATGCCTTCTTCTTTTGTTCCACAGCTCGTTTCACCTCATCATTCCACCATGCTGTCCCTTGCACACCCTTGCATCTCCTCCTCACTCCACAAACCGCCTCACACGCTGCGCTTATCTCTTCCGTGAATATCTTACATACTTCTTCCACCCCTTCCATCTGCTCTAGCTCATACCTTCCCGATCTTTCTTCCACTATGCTGTTATACTCTGTCCTTTTCTCACTATCTTGCAATTTCTCCACTCTTCTCACAGGAGCTGCTTCCTCCTGTCTTCCCCTTCGCCTCCTCAACCACTTTCTTTGCAGCTCTACCTTGGCCATCACTAAGTGATGGTCCAAGACTCCATTCCCCCACCCTCTCCACACCCTTGCATCCAACACTTGTCTTCTCATTCGCTCATCCACACACACGTAGTCTATCATTGCCTTTCGTTCAACAAGTTCACCATCCATCCTCCTCATTACTCTCCATGTATACCGGTGGATCATCTTATGACGAAAGTAGGTGTTGGCTATTGCCAACCCCTTACCAGCACAGATGTCCACCAAAGCACTACCATTCCCATCTACTTCAGCTGGCACACCCCACTGACCAACCACTCCATCAACTCGTACATTCCCAACTTTGCCATTCATGTCTCCAATCAACAGCACTCTCTCGCTCCTCTCAAACTTGTCCATACATGCTTCTATACTCGCCCAAAACTCATCTTTCACTCTTGCCACTCGATCCTCTGTTGGAGCATACACACATACAATCGCCCATGCTTGTATACCTACTTTCATCCTCACCCATACAATCCTTGCACCCACTGTTCCATACTCTCTTATATTCTCCTTCCACTTCCTGCTTATCATCAGACATACTCCCTCTCTTGCCCTCTCATTCTCACTGACTCCCGCACATATACCTAAACCGTATTCCCATTCTCTCATCCTTTCACCTTTTTTCCATTTAGTTTCAGTCAATCCACATATATCCACTTTTGCATCTTCAAGCACCTGGACAATCTCTCTCTCTTTCACTTCATCATTCACTCCTCTCACATTCCACGTTCCTACCCTCAGAATGTCCTTTGTCCGTTCCTTAGTCGTCAACGTATGGTCCATCCGGGTCCGAGGCGCTTTATTTGCTTTTTTAGTTAGTTCTTTTTACGGGGTGGGGCACTAACCCACCACCAACCCTTTTAGTCGCCTCGCACGACAAGCAGGGATACTGGGGGAGTATTCTTGAAACCCCTACCCCCAGGGTATATTCTGCGTGTTTCTTGACATTTTTCTTTGTTATATTTTACTGGAAGGAGGATTTGGGTTTAGCTAGTTGGAGCTTTGGATTTACTTTTTCTTTTGTATGCAAGGAAGAAGGAACCAAAAGGAGAAGCCAGCAAATTGTTCCCTCCAAGTAAAACCAATAAGATGATACAGAGCCAAATAGTATTTTATATATTTACTGTTAATCATGCTGACGATATAAGACAATTAAAATGCCTGATGCTGGCATGGTGTGGGCTGAAAACTCGTAATTAAATACGTTTTTCAGAGTATTTTCCAACATTTTACTCTATCTCATATATATATATATATATATATATATATATATATATATATATATATATATATATATATATATATATAGATAGATAGATATGAACGCCCTTTACTTATAAATTACTGCAGTGCAGCAGACGTCCCCTTCACCCTTTCCACCATCATGGGTGATGGGGATATTGTTATGACTGATAAATTGATGGCTTTCTTGAGAGAGACCGGACTGATCAGTGACGTGACTTTTTTACTGTATGGTTATGGTTTTTATCGACTGTACTGTAAATACGTATATATTGTACTATGCATTAGAGTTGACAGTTGACATATTTGAAATAGTTCCTCCTTCCCACTGATCTATTTTTAATATAGATATATCCACTCAGGCACCTCAAATTGAGCAGGCGATGATAGATGATAGAACAAGCGATGATAAAAGGGCGATAAACGATAGTACAAAAAAATTTTATGTTAGTAAATTAAAGAGTTTCCCAGTTAGTAATATAATAAATAACAGTAAATGCCAAGGTGAAGGCATAACTACTAGTAATAATCTGAAAGTGTTCTACACAAACAGCCGGAGTTTACGTAATAAAATGGATGAACTGAGGGCTTTAATTTGTACAGAGAAAATAGACATTGCCGTTATTAGTGAAACCTGGATGAATACAGACACTCGAGAATTTTTAGCAGAATATCAGATAAAAAGCTATAATATTTTTATGTCAAACCGTCAGGGAAGAAAGGGGGGGAGGGGTAGCTATTTATGTAAAGGATTCATTAAACTGTTACAATAAAGCAGACATTAAAGTAAATAGGGACACAGAAAGTGTCTGGGTCGAAATTAGTAACAATAGCGAGAAATTAGTCTTAGGAGCAATTTACAGATCCCCTAAATTAAGTAGAGCTGATAGTAAATACCTTTGGGAGGAAATTAGGAAAGCATCACAGTCCAGCTTAGTAATAATTGTAGGGGACCTTAATCTGCCAAGGAGAGATTGGAGAAATCAGACAGGGGATGCAGAGTCAGAGGAATTTCTAGAGGTAGTACAAGATAATTTTCTTTATCAGTATATCAGGGAGCCCACCAGAGGTAATAATATACTAGATTTGGTTTTAGCTAATAAAGAAAATATCATTAGTGATATAGAGGTTGGTGAACGACTTGGTAATAGCGATCATGAAGAAATTAAGTTCATATTTATTTGGGATGTCTGTTCCACCGAAAATCCCTCCACCGTTCCTAATTTTCGTTTAGGAAATTTCTATGGCTTAAGAGCTTATTTTCGAACGGTATTCCACAGGGAGATTAGCTATTTGAGGGAATGCCAGGTCAGTGGGGAACCCCAGGTCATAGGTATGGGGCAGGAAACACGTGGGAATGTCCGTCAGGTGTCTGTGAGGGGGGAGGTGGTAGATAGGAATGTAGTCCAGGTGACGGGAATTAACTCAGCTCCAGTACCAAGCAGACGTTCGACCAGTGGGAAGTATAACGAGTTAATAAATATAATACACGGAGGCCAAGATAGATATATCCCTTCAAAACCGTTTAGAACGAATAATTCAAAACCAAGATGGTTAAACAACAGATTAAAATCTCTCATAGGCCAAAGGAAAGGAATATATAGAAAAATAAAACGTGGAGAGGAACACTTACGTAACCGGTACACGATTTTAAATAGAGAAGTAAAGAGGGAGATAAGAAAAGCAAAGAGAAGTTATGAAATAAAGGTTGCTAGTGAATCAAAAGAAAACCCCAAGGGTTTTTAGCAAATGTACCGTACGAAAAATAAAGGTAGGATAGGACCACTCAGAACAGAATCAGGTGACATTACCAGTGAAGATAAAGAAATACTGCTCCATCCTAAATAATTATTTCATATCAGTATTCACCAAGGAAAATCTAGACCTGGTCCCTCAAGCAGCAAATATTTACGATGAGAATACGGAAAATATTCTTAGTAAAATTACCATTAGTAAGGAGAACGTATTGAAAGAAATTAATAAGTTAAAACCTCAAAAATCGCCAGGTCCGGACGATATATATGCAAAAATCATAAAAGAAACCAAAGAAGAATTATGTCAGCCACTTTTAACATTATTTAATGACTCTTTAAGTTCAGGAGAAGTTCCAGAGGCGTGGAAGACCGCAAACGTAGTGCCCATCTTTAAGAAAGGTGATAAATCAGCTACGTCGAATTATCATCCGATAAGTCTAACGTCAGTAGTAGGAAAAATGTTAGAGTCAATTTTGGCAAATAAGATTAGAGAACACTTAGAAAGATTTAATCTTATAAACGAAAGTCAGCACGGATTCAGGCAAGGATGATCCTGCCTCACAATCTTGTCATTCTACTCGGAGGTCTATGAGGCAGTAGATAGCGATAAAGCTTACGATGTTATTTATCTGGACTTTAGTAAAGCTTTTGATAGGGTCCCACACGAAAGGTTCGAGCACACGGTATAGACGGCGATATCTTAAAATGGATAGAATCCTGGCTGAAAGGACGAAAGCAGAGAGTATTAATAAATGGAACTAAGTCAGACTGGGGATTAGTAACTAGCGGTGTACCACAGAGTTCAGTACTCGGTCCCTTATTATTTATTATATATATAAATGATCTAGACTTAGGAGTCAATAGCAGCATCAGCAAATTTGCCGACGATACAAAAATAGGGCGTATCATTAACTCGACTGACGATTGCCATAACTTCCAAAAAGACCTCGATACATTGTCCAAATGGTCTAAAACTTGGCAAATGGAATTTAACGTTGAAAAATGTAAAGTACTTAACGTAGGCAAGACCATTGGAGATACTAAATACAGCTTAGATAACAAAGAAATTAGCAAATCGGAATGCGAGAGAGATCTAGGAGTAGTAATGACCTTAAACCAAGGCAACAGTGTATTAATGCGAGAAATAAAGCAAATAGGGTCCTAGGATTTATTTCGAGAAGCATGAGCAACAGATCATGTAAAGTAATACTGAAACTTTATCTAGCATTAGTAAGGCCACATTTAGACTACGCAGTACAATTTTAGTGTCCTTACTATAGAATGGATATTAATTCGTTAGAAATTGTACAGAGAAGAATGACAAAAGTGATACATGACGTCCAGAACCTGTCATATGAAGACAGACTGAAAAGACTTAAGTCTGCATTCGCTAGAGAGGCGTAGAGTAAGGGGAGACTTAATTGAGGTGTTTAAGTGGATGAAGGGTATAAAAAAGGGAGATATTAGCAAGGTACTTAAAGTGAGCATACAGGATAGAACTAGAAATAATGGTTTCAAACTAGAAAAATTCCGTTTCAGTAAGGAAAATCGGTAGAAATTGATTTGGTAATAGAGTAGTAGACGAATGGAATAAGCTACCTAGTAAAGTAGTTGCTGCCTCTTCCATTGAGAGTTTCAAGTATAGGCTAGATAAGCATATGACAAATAAGGGGTGGATATAGAAAAAAAAAAATCTTATAACCAATACTAATTCATAATTTTTCCTTTTCAGGTTACACTATGGTAGTTTCTATTCTCTTTTCATACTTTTCTGTAAAATGTCCACGCCAGTTTTTCTATACTGCGTGGTGTTCTTTCTTTTTCCTGCCGGCTTCGGCTGGAAGGTTTGGAGGGCGGGGGAGAGCCTTCTTCTTTGCTATCCTTATCTCATTCTAGTAGTTCAGTTACTCTTCTAGGAGTTGCCTAGCATGGGCCAACCGGCCTACTGCAGTTATCCTCTCTTCTTATGTTCTTATGTACAATAAGCCCCGTTCCTCGCCTGAGAGTCACCAGCTGATGAGTGCAAGTGTGCAATATAGGAGGTATTGGGCACTTGCAGTCGATGGTGGTCTGTTGGGCGAGGTACTACACATTTTTTGTACAAATTATATAAATACATTATACCATCTTGTTCAAGTTGTGCTAATTAGGGCCGACAGCTGACGTATATGGAAATGTTACGGACTCGTCTGGTTCCCTTTCATATATTGATGTCTCCTATATTAGGTTGTGCCTCGACTGACAGTCAGCAGGTGATGAGTGCAGGTATGTAATGTAGAAAGGCATTACATATCTGCAGTCGATGGTGTTCCCTTGGTCGAGGCTTTTCTACCATTAATGTAGGTCCAGATATTTGTCTCTTAGGATTTAGTATAGGTCAGCAATTTGTCTGTTAGGTGATTAGTTTTAGGGTCTTTAGGTATTATTGTTTATAAAATATAAGGTCAAACAATTTAGAAGAAAAATAATAAAAATAAAAATAAAAAAAAAATAAATATATATATATATATATATATATATATATATATATATATATATATATATATATATACAGTCGTCAGCACAAATTCCCGATATCACTAACCAAGGAAAAACTGCCACTTTTCACCAGATTATTTAATTTTCGACATCAAAGTCGGTCTACTGAACTCCGTTCAATTTATGTGCCCTCTGTGTCACTAAAAGGAAGAGAGAAATTATAACATTATTTTAGTCACTTCTATAAGGAAAAGAGGCTGTATTATAGTCAAAGAAAATAAAGAAATGGTGGGCTGAGTCTACCATCTCGGTTGGGGACGGTTAATAATCTTTCCTTCCTTAAATATCGATAAGCTTTAGTTTACATCCATTTCATGTATTTGCCAACCAAAACAAAAATAAACGTGTTATGAGAAACATGTAACGATTTTTCATTAAGAAACATTAGCACGACACGCCTAAAGATCGTACGTTACGATTATAAACAATAACAAACTCACGTCTGTCTACTGCCCCGCTGGACCTACTTTACAAAGATCATGGAAAACCGTTGCAGAGAAAAATGGACAGTACCTAGACTGAATTATTTCCTGAAGTCTAGAGGAATACCCTGTTCAGGGTACACCACTGGCGTGTTGTTTTGATTTTTTGTACGGTATTTTGGAGCCCTCGGCATCGTCGGATTTCGGCCGGCGGTCTCGTCTCTGCACGATTTCGGCTTCAAACATTGTACAAGTTTCCTACGAAAAACTCTGCAGATTTTCTTCATCATTTTGGAGATGCAGCATTGTTCTTTTAGAAAGCTAAATTATATAGGTTTCAAACAAAATGTGCAGCTAGAGACTTGTAAATATGTGATGAATGCCGTCACACCCGGTGTGCTTTCACGGCTTCTATAGTAACGTTTTCCTGCATTTACCGCATTAAAGCATACCTAGGAAATTAGTATAACTACTAAAGAATAATATCATGAAGAACTTACGTACGGTATACCATTAAATATCACAGGAGAGATTTTTAAAGATATCCGACTTCTGTGGTCTCTGCATGAGTAGCCCCGACTTCCATATTGAGCTAGCTGGAGATCAGTGGCAACTCTTGAGTTAGTGACGGTGGGAATTCGCTGCAAGCCTGCTCGTGTGATGTGGTTGTTTTGTCTGGCAACAGTGTATTGGAACTAGTCGCCACACAGGCTTTTATACGCTTTAAAGACGTGTTTGTAAGAATTAGTGCTATTAATCGCCCAGAATGCAATTGTCTTTATATCTGATTAGCATAAACGTAAGCAAAAGACGACAGAAAAATGTTGTAGAGTGATGAAACTTCTGCTCTTTCCCTCGTACCCACCCCATGTCCCTCCCCACCCTACCTCTCAACTCCACCCCCCCAGTGCTCCTTCACTTCCACTCCCCTCTCTCCGCACCCTGTCTACCTTAACCACGGCGCAGATCTACGTAATGAACTGCACTCTTCTCCATTTCTTGTCTATTCCTGTAACCTTTTAGCTCCTTACATTCGAGAGTATCTTGCCATTCCTCAGTCTTTTTCACCCACTCTTTACTCCAAACGTGATACAGTAGTTTGAAACATGATGGGTTCTGATCCTGCTTCATGAATCAGTGAACAGTATGAGGAGGATGGGAACATTTTCCTTAAAACGAGAGAGAGAGAGAGAGAGAGAGAGAGAGAGAGACAGACAGACAGACAGACAGACAGAGACTGAGACAGAGAGAGAGGGAGAGAGAGAGAGGAAGTAGGAGGAATGGACACAAATGTTTGTTTAATTTCGCCTACTGAAATAATAGCCACCAACTGCCAGGCTCACTGAACACACATACACACACACACACACACACACACACAGTAAGGAATAATACACCACAAGAACGAGACCTCAAACGTTTCTGTATCTAGCGGCTGTTGGTAGTGACAAGGAGTGGAGAAAAGAATGAACACTGGAATAAATAGAGAGGGAATCAGACGGGGAGGGTGAGAAAGGGATTAGAACAGGAAGGAATATTGGTAATTAGCCTTGGATACATTTTATTAAAGCTTTTCGAGCAATTAAGAACAGGACAATATTGGTTTAGTAAACAGTCAAGAGAGAATTGTGATGCACCAGTCGGGCTAGTGCCGTGGATAAATGAATGAAGGTAGAGAGAATGAGGAGAGGAGAAAGTGGAGAGGCATGAACGTGAGTGGGGAGTAGGGGGGGAAGGAGGGGTGGGGGGACATCAGGAGGAGAAAGGGGGAGAGAGGGGAAGGGAGTTTAGACACGTTATGAGCAATGTCAGAGTATTACGCTCGTTCGTCGTTTCATAACATTCTGTCAGCTTTTGCACTTTTTTTTTATACTGATTAAATACGGTATACGTAATATTGTACCCTAGCCAGCCTCTAGTACCATTTAAAAAAAAAAATACACGTCGTTAAAGTGTATAAAAGGCTACGTGGCAACTAGTACTCTTACACTGTTGCAGGACAAAAGGACTCGCATCACACGAGTAGACTTGCAGCGAATTTATGCTGATAATTGTACGTGTCCATGAAAGTGTGTTTGTGTATATGCATGGTTGTGTGTGTGTATATATGTATATATATATATATCTTTGTATATATATGTATATACATACACACACACACACACACACACACACACACACATATATATATATATATATATATATATATATATATATATATATATATGTATCTATGTGTATATGTATATACATATATATATGGCCTTAATCACCAGGGGTTTCGGTCCCAATGGTAGATAGGTAAAAAAAAAAAAAAAAATCGTCAGTGAGGTTGTTATCGCAGGCAGAGACAATTTCATGAAAACAGACAGTTCCGTACTTCGCAGCCTGGCCATTAATATTACAGACATTATGACCGGCGATGGCGTTTACATTCACGGTCCGGTAATGACCTGTGTAACACATACAGTACGTCACACTATTACTGACTGCCGTTACCTAGCAAAACAGTTTTCGGGGGAAGAATAGCACGACGCTCAAAAACTTCCAACATAGCAGTTACAAAAACAATGAGTTGCCCGTCAGTACTGTTCGTTTATTAGACGACTGAGGGCATGTTGTGCGTGGAAATTGCGGTCAGGTGGATATCTCACTTTTTGTGGATACAGGTTCTGTCGTCAACTTACTATTTTAAGCGGCGTTAGAAAGAACTTAGTGTAACAGATCGAAACGTGTTAGCTTCCTTGAGCCCCCAGCCCGAAATCTATGCACGGTGGATGGATCATATTTAGACATTAAAGGCAAAACCCAGCTTAGAATATCTTTATATGACTCGGCAGACCCATTCATTTCTGATTTCTATGTTACACCCTGGATTAGCTGTCCTGTCGATGTTTTAATCGGTGTTCAAACAATGGTAGATGAAAATATCTATGTGTTACCGGCGAAAGGGGGAGCCACTATTCAAGGTTTGTTTGTGCCAAGCATCACCGACCACTCTTCTCAGTCACTAGTAGATACAGTTACGATCCCTCCTAATGATCCATCCTCAGATCCATCCTCCTCTGATCTGCCTGATCCAGTTACTGACTTCTCTGATTTCCTTAATGATGAACTGTACTCATTACTGTTTGATCATGGTGAGCCATCCTGTGGCACTGAGCTGTCATCGAACTCATTGCCAATAGCAGACGTTACGAAGTCCTCAACACCAAACACAGTGGTGGCAAAAAAAAAAAAAAAAAACAGTGGCGGTAAAACAGTGCACGGTTTTACCGCCCAATGTATTGTCTCTGATGATTGCTGGGTCACCTAGCTGTGTCGTTCAGTTCCTAAACTGGTACTCTCACCCAGTTCTGTTGTATAACCCACTGTTATGTATATCATGAATTACCTTACACCCATGTAATCTTGTCAGCATTACCAAAGGTTGTTACATTTAATTCTTTCTAATCACTGAAACTGTGTTATGACTGTAACTTCCTTCACTACCTGTATTCATTATCCTAGTTGCTTTCATATATATGAAATTATTATTAATATCAGTGTAGTTTCATTGACGAATTAGTCAAAAGTACATATGATTACAGTACTTGCATTTTGAGTTGCTATAAGATTAGTACAACCACCAAAGGACGTTGATACTTCTCGTAAAGAGTATAATTAATGTTTATATATGAAGTGAAAAGAAATTGTAATCTAATATTGAACAACAGAAAATGATGCCAGGTGAAAACAAAATGTTGGCATGATAATACAAATAACATTTAATATTATGTAGGACAAGAAAAATTATCTGATGCAATGATCTATGGTAAAATGATATAACAGAAAGAACATGTGTCCGGATAAGGCTACAACTCATTTTACGTACATTCTACAATGCATTTCATAAAAGGAAACGAAATATGTTGTACAGGCTACCTTGTGTGAAATTGTGAAGACACCTAACAGACAGATTGAACACTCTTTTGTGATTATGATTACTGTTACAACTCCTGAAGGTTCCCATGTAACCAACTGTGTGTAATTCTCTTGTGCATTACTATCACATGTATCAGCATGAAGATCCTACGGGACGAACCTCACTTATGAGGTCATGATGTGCTTTGAGGACACTGATGTTGAGAACACAGTACATAGCCATATATGCATAATACTGCTAATTTCACTTCATTTTGGACAACGTCATCCTATGTATATCATACCTGCAAGTTTCTTACTACCATTATTACTTTCATATATATATATATATATATATATATATATATATATATATATATATATATATGTGTGTGTGTGTGTGTGTGTGTGTGTGTGTGTGTGTGTGTATTGCTTACTTCCCCTATGGTCTCTATAAGCAGTGATAAATTGTTACCAATGATTTGTACTTTGCTCATACTATCTATAACTCTTATTTTATTCTATTTTTACCATGACCATGTGTTTGTTTTATAATTATTATTTTGTCTTATCCTAAATAAACGAACTATTTAATCCAGCTATTTACACTGAAACCCATACTTTTCTTATTTTATAATATCCATCGTATTCATCAATGATTAGGAACGTACGGACTAGACTCTTATCTATATATTTTCCCATTGTGTCTGGAGACAGAGCTTTCTTAATAACAGGGCAGTGTATAAATTGTTAACTTTGTTTATTCTTATGTAAAGGTTAATTTTTGTATTATGTAGCTATGTGTAAGTATGTGTAACTGTGAGAAGGGCTACGTGACTGATTTTGCTGAATTTGGTCTCGCCACTGCTTGGGTTTTGATTATGTAGCATCTTTTGAAAGCTAGACCTGGGAGCGCGCCCGGCTCTCTACCAGTTCAAACCAGGGCGTCATTCAGGGCACAACTGTTACATCTAGTCAAGAATAAAGAAGAAAAACTAGCGAGGATTTTCAGCTCATTCTTACCTACAATCATTATTTCATAATGCTGTAGTGAAGGATATTTGAAATTTATTTATAACCCATTCATTCTGAGGAATATTTTTAACTGAATAATGTTAAGTGGGTCGTAGGTGGAGGCGACCTCCATCCACACACTTGATGTGTGCCGCCTAATTCTTCCTTCATGTCTATTGTTCTTTTTTTGTGTCTGTCCATTCTATCACTATTACCCTTCTTTCCACTTCAGTTTGCTCTTCACTGAGTGACAAGTTAAATGGTTTCATGTAAACCAGGAAACCGTTTACTACATACGATGGTAACCATATTGCCAAATAACGGGGTGACATGAAGCCTACTATGGTGCTCTGTTACCTGGATGGAGAGACGCAAACGTGGCATCCTCTCAGGAATTAACCTCTACACTAATACCTGCTTCTCACTGTGGCGAGGGTTTGTCAGATGCTTGGTAACCTCGCTTCAATGTATGGGACGACTGTTCTGGTGTCAGCATCTTTTTCCATATGAAGTTGTAGTATCATACATTGTACATAATAATTTTTAAAGCTGTTTAGTCATAATTAACAGTGTGTAATGAAGTGTGAATGATGAACAACCAAATATCATTTCGCTGTTAGCTGTGGTATAGAAGAAGGTGGATGGCAGACCACAAGTGCCACCCTGTTTCAATTATAAAAAGAAGGTTAGGAGAAGTGAAAAGATATATGAATAGTGCGTAAGTGTAAAGTCCTGGGGAACCATTTATTATGTTGGTATATGTGAATGTACTTAATACCATTTTATAGAGGTGTATAATGTGCTAGTAGAGTTGTCATTTATATCTACTTTTTGCATAAGCCCAGAGTATATGTAAATGCACGGCACCTCACTTTTTAGCTGACCTCAGCACCGCGCCCTAGTCGGCACGGTGAGCGTACAGCGTCAGAACCCGTTTTACATTTTAAAGGGAGGGTGTATCGCTCTTACATATCTCTCGGGTCACAGTTATATTATTCTGTACCCAATAAAGAGAGATTTAATCTGCTCATTTCTGTCACCTTACACTACCACTTAATAACAGACCAGCTTCCACCTTCTCTTGGCAGAGGACCTTTGGTGGGAAGTGTCGGGCAGTGACGGCGAGTAGCTGACGTGAACTACAGACAGTGTCATCGATCCAACACGGTGGTCTAGTTATACTATACAGCAGAACACATCTATTGGTGCTAGCGGTGGCACGATATTTAGTGCTAGCCGTGTACCGATACATTAAATTGGTGCTCAGTGCTGGGATACGATACGTGCTAAAGGGCTTTATGCTGTGAACCAGTAACCCTTGCAATCGCTCGTTCCTGAAGGTGATACAGAAAATCTTACTCTACTGTTGTAAGGGGGCTAATTACCAGTGAGTTAAGTGGAGCAGATAAACTGGAGTGGTGCATATTAATTCCTCCCATTATTCTGCCAGTGCGAGATTCCTATCTTAAGCACAAACTGGCAGTTATCTCGCCCTGTGGTGTGCGAGATATCTCTATCTTCAAACACAAACTGGCAAGAATCTCGCTCTCGTGTGCGAGAGGCGAGATAAGGGGAGTTCAAGCCAGTGCGGTGAGGAGTGGGTCAGCTAGCGACTTCTAGCAACTCCAGAGACGGGCACGGCCGAGGCGAGCCGAGGGAGACCGAAAGCAGCGGGCCTGGCGTGGTACAGGGCCAACCAGTCGCTTGCTAACTCCCACAGCGTGCGGGCTGCTGCGTATGGTTGGAGGAGTCTGGTGGAGTGTGGAACGTGGAATGTGGAACATCATCCTGGACTTTCATATCTAGGTAGTGTCCATGCATAGTAATCCACCCACACACACACACTTGAATCAACACACGTTAGTTAGTTGATGAGTGGAAATAAAGGTTTCTCAGAATTCCCTTGAAATAAATATACTTTCTGTAATTTATATGTGTCCCGTTCTGTGTCACTTACCATAACTATCCTTTTTATGTCAGTTTATCTTCTTGTAACTGGGAGGGGAATATTACTGACAAGGTTGGATGGATACAGTGAAAAAGTGGGGACGTAGAATTAGGGGAAACAGAGACCAGGAAATCCCACTAGACTCAGAATTTTATGAGTGGGTTGAAACATCAAATAAAAGTGCTCAGACATATAGAATGAGTGAAGGACATATTGAGGATCAAGGTGATGAGGATATTTCTGAAGGACAGGATGAGGATTTGAACGTTTTACATTTGCGTTCTGGTCATACTTATTCAACAGTCCCAGAGCAATCAGTTAGATCCAAAATGGCCACTAGTCTTGCTAATGAGGGTAATCCTAGTGAGGAGGCTGGAAGTTGAGACTACAACAGTACCTTTGGTCACTCAGGATATGCAAAATCCAGTCATTAGTGATAGTACTACAGCCACTCACATACCTGTGCATACTTCTGATGTTTTCAGTACACCACAAGGTTTTGGACATAATTTATTTTCTGTTCCTTATTCAAATGCATGGGGCATGAATACTAATATTGGCATGCAAACCCAGAATCCTAATCAATGGGGCATGAATACTAATATTGGCATGCAAACCCAGGGCCCTTATCCAAATACCTGGGGCATGACTAACAATATGGGCGTGCAAGGTCAGACTAACCCTCCTCCTTTGTGGCAGACTAATATGGCACCCACTAACTTGACTACTGCTAGTATCCCACAGACTTTACCTCCTGTTGCGCCAGTCAGACAGTCTCAAGGGCCTATTGTTACTCAGGCACCTTCAAACACAGACTACATCAAAGTACTTCCCACAGCACAACCAAGTTTACAGTTTACTGGGGAAGACAATTATGATATTCACAAGTTTTTGAGGGACTGTGAAGCCCAAATACATAGGCTACAGCTTGCTAGTGATGCGGAGAAGATTTGGCATGTGAAAGCAAATATCAAATCAATTTCTCATGCTTCTGAAATGATGGAGGCATCCTTGTTTTTCTCTGGGCCTACTGCTCAGAATTATGAACAGTTTAAGGAAGCCCTAACCCACATTTTTGCAAGTGATTGCTATGTGCGAGATGCTTGGGTATTCAGGTATGTAAACAGGGCTCAGCAGTACCCTAACTGTTTAGTGAATCAAGCATTGGCGAAGGCAGGCACGTGTTATGTAGAGGCTAGCAAAGCCTTACCGAAATCGGGCTGGGGAGACTTGACTTTGGGAATGACTTTTGAAAGAGTCGTGCGGTTACTTGAATATTTACAGTTTCTAGCTTGTTTGAACTCTGCTACTCGAGTTCATGTACTTAGGCAGCCGAAAAGACCTCCCGAAACATCCTTGCCTGATATGAGCTTTAAGCTAATGGCAAAGGCTGAAGGAGAGGGTAGTAGTGTCCTAGCCATTCACGCAGAGAAACCTCCTGGGAAGTATTGTACAGTGTGTAAAAAGGCTGCACATACAGACAAAAAATGTTGGCATGCTAAAAAGGCGGCACGCCATGCAGCCAAGGCCAACTCGACTGCCACGTCTGAGCCTGGTTCTGGGAAGCAGGTGAGTAACAAACAACCCAGTACTAGTTCTCCACAACAAAACCCGACCAAGGCCACGAAGTCAAAGGGGACAAGGTGGTGCGCCATACATGGGCATTGTATTCATGAAACAGACTACTGCCCCATTGTCATTGAAAACAGGAAGAAACTAGGAAACCAAGCTAGTTCGGGGGAAGCTCGGGGCCACACGCCAAAGTAATTAAAATAGTACAATCCACCGATGCGTGTGTGGCAGCTATTACTAAGGTGGACTTATTATCTATTCCTTGGATCATAGGGAAAGGTCAAGTGTCCCTGATCGTAGATACAGGGGCATGTACAAACATTATTTCTAGTAAAGCGTTGGAAAGACTTAAAAGTGAAATGCCTCTAACAAACTGGACATTATCACCACCTGATGTAATGTTGACAGGTGTGACAGGGAGTAGAATGAAGATTGTAAGCCAGGTGCCGTTGACATTGAGGGCAGATAAACGATCTCCTGTGTTACGTGCTACGTTTTATGTGGTTGAGGATTTTCCTTTGCCAGCTGATGGGCTGTTAGGCTTTGAGACCATGGAGGAGTATGATATAGTAATACACCCTCAAAGACATTCCATTTCCTTTAATGGGAAAGAGTTTGTAGGCCTTAATCCCTCAGCGACACAAACTGGAACTGGCATCCAATCAGGAGCCGTCCAACCAGTTGTGACCCCGACAAGTGAAGCGTCAAGGGAGTCCCCGGATGCACACGAAGCGGAGGGTATGGAGTGGAAGAAAGTCAGGGCTATAGTGAGTGGTAATCACCACTTACCCAGTCGAACTGTCTGTAAAATTCCTGTCCGAGTACCTGACTTGTCGGTGGGAACTGATGTAGCATGCTTAACTGAGACTGTGAAACATAAGGCATTGTCGCTGGAATCGACTCTGACTAGCGTTGGCCAAGACCAGAAGACGCCCCTCTTCATCGCAAATATGAGTGGTGGCGCAGTTAAGCTCAGAGATGGTTGTTATATAGGCGAATTGATGTGCTATGGTGCCCCCATAAAGGAAGTCGACGACGTGCCGGTGATCTCTCCTGTAGTTACATCTCAAGCAACGACTCAGTCGGAACTAGTACGTCTGGCTAAGGAAAAACAGCTGGAGCAATACGTGAAGGTCACGGATAATGTAGACCATAAAACACGACTCCTAGCCCTCCTTAGAGAATTTTCCGACGTAGTAGCACTTCCAGGAGAAGTGCTGGGTAGGACGGATAGGGTGAAGCATCATATTGGTTTGTGCCCTGGTACAAATCCAATTTATGTGCCCGCATACCGTCTACCGCACAGCCAAAGGGAAGCAGTGGATGAGGAAGTTGAAAGGATGCTGCGTGATGACGTTATCCAGCCTTCCTCCTCGCCTTGGAATGCACCACTCTTTCTAGTGCCTAAGAAGGACGGTGGTGAGAGACCTGTTGTGGATTTTCGGCAAGTGAACAAGGTAACAGTACCGGATCGTTACCCGATTCCGCATCTGCGAGACTTACTTCAATCATTAGGTAAGGGAAATACTGTGTTTACTTGTCTGGATCTAGCGTCAGGGTATTGGCAGGTGGAGCTGACCGAAGAGTCGCGTCCCATTACTGCTTTTAGCACTCACCGTGGGCACTTTGAATTTCTCCGGATGCCTTTTGGACTGAGTAATGCTCCTTTAACATTTCAGCGGATGATAAACCAATTGTTTGGCGAGATGTTAGGGCAAGACGTCTTAGCGTATCTAGATGACCTAATCATCGTGAGTAACAATGTTAACAGCCATTTTAACAAGTTAAAACGAGTGATGGAAACCTTGAGATCCGCAGGTCTGAAAATCAAGTTATCCAAGTGTGAATTTCTGAAATCCAGTATTAGATTTTTAGGACACCTAGTTGATGGTAATGGCATCAAGACTGTGCCGGACAAGGTAAGGCCAATGTTAAATTTTCCTACACCACAGAACAAGGATCAGATAAGATCGTTCCTAGGCCTCACTGGCTTTTATAGGAGTTTTGTCCACAGGTATGCCATCATAGCATCACCTTTAACAATGCTACTTAAGAAGGATGCTGCATGGAAATGGGGACCCTCGGAAGAGAAAAGCTTCAACGAGCTCAAGCAAGCCATGTCAGAAGCACCCGTATTAGCGTTTCCTGATTATACTCAACCTTTCTATCTGTGCACGGACGCCTCAGGTCTGGGTCTGGGAGCGGTGTTACAGCAGAAGGATGAGCAAGGAAAGACACATACCATAGCGTATGCTAGTAGGGCATTAAGACCCCCAGAGAAGAACTATTCGACGACACATTTGGAGACATTAGCAGTCGTGTGGGCGTTAGGACATTTCCGGGATATTATCTTTGGCTACCGGATAATTGTTTTAACTGACCATGCACCCATACGCGACTTGTTTAAAGGAAAAAACTTGCACGGTAAGGTTGCGCGTTGGTTTGGCAAGGTAATGGAGTTTGATCCAGAGGTCAGATATTTACCAGGCCGTCAAAATGTTGTGGCCGACGCATTGAGTAGAAACATTGCTGCTACCATAGCCGAGGATGTTGCTCTTGCTGAGTATTCCTCAGACACGGTAAAAGCGGAACAACTTAATGATGCGATGTGGTCTCAAGTCATCTATGCCTTGGAGTCTGGTGACGAGACTTGTCTACCTGAACTCCCAGTACCAATGACTCACTTCCATCTTCAACAGGGTCTTTTGTACAAGCAACCCCCAGGGAAGGACACTGCATATCAGTTGGTTGTTCCTGCTACCTTACAGCAAGCCGTGCTACAGTTAGTTCATGACGTACCTCAAGCGGGTCATCCCGGTCGCGATAGATGCATACGTGAGGGGAGAAAGAAATACTATTGGCCGACCATGAGGAAGGACATAGAAGCCCACGTCAGTCAATGTGTCAAATGCGCGGAAATACGAGGAACGACGGGACTTCCGACTCCCATCTTAGAGTATCCTCTACCGGAAAAACCCTGGGATACAGTCTCCATTGATCTCTTAGCGTTGCCGAGAAGTCGTCAAGGTTCAAGTTATGTACTGGTGGCAGTGGACCATTTCTCACGATTCACTGTTTTAGCACCTTTACAGACGAAAACTTCAGAGGAGGTGGTGCACGCTTTTGTGACCTCAGTGATTTGTCCATACTCTACACCTAAGGTATTGCTCAGCGATAATGGCAGTGAATTTCGTAACCAGGTTTTACAAGAAATCTGTCGTATGTATGGAGTAAAGCAAGTTTTTGTAACGCCTTATAGTCCTAAGAGCAATGGCCTGGTGGAGAGAACAAACAGGAAGATACTGGAAGTCTTGAGACCAGTTATAACCTCAAATCAGGAGGATAACTGGGAAGACTGGTTACCACATGTAGCGGCGACCATCAACTCCTCAGAAAATTCATCAACTGGGAAGTCTCCTCATTATATCCTTTATGGAGAAGAGAAAGTGTTACCCTACGATTTGTTGGCTGGACCTCCTACTCCAGTATACAACGAAGAAGACTACGCAAAGGTACAATTGTTGAAATTCCAACGTATACACAGTGAAGTACGGAAAAGATTAAAAGCCTCAAGAGCGGAGATGATGGCGAAACAACACAAAGGTAGTCAAGAAAAGACGTTACAGGCAGGCCAGAAGGTCATGATCCACAACCCTGAGAGAATTTCCAAGCTCAGACCTAAGTTCCGCGGACCATATACCGTTGTGGAACGAGTACATGGAAATACTTATAGAATAAAGGATGAAGCTAATGGAACTCAGGAGGTAGTACATGCTGATAGGATCAAACTAGTAAGTCAAGAGCTAGGCCTAACTAACCCTGCGTCTAATGTGTTGTCCCCTCTGTCTTCGTCCAGTCTATGTCGTCGTCCGTACCTGTCCCTAACCAAGAGTATCGCAGCAAGCTACGGTCCCACAACAAGAGTGATTAAGGGAGTATCTTCTCTTGCAGAAAAAAATTTGGCTGTGGCTCATACTCCTCGTGCGTTGCTTGAGGTGGACCTATGGAAAGACGTCGGACACGGACACGACTGCGTTAATGCCAGGAGCACTGAAGAGCCCACTTGGAGAAGTTGTGGTAGTGGAAGATGCAGTATGCGTCTACTATCCAATGGAAGGCTATCTCCAAACGCCAGATATTGTCAAGGAGGTCTCCAAGGGCTTGTCGAATCTCAGACAGCAACTATTGGAAGTGGGAAAGATGTTTAATCGAAACCCACGATTGACAAACTCTGACACTGAAGCTTTGGAACGAACCTTGCATGGAATTGTTGAGCTTCAGACTAGGCATATAGACAGGCTCACCGACAGGCTCACTAACTTGCATGTAGCTTTACCTAAAGTACACTCTGATCTTTCCAAGCATGTCCATGCACGTACTAAGAGAGGACTTGTGGATTTTCTAGGAATCCTGTCTCAACAACTCTTTGGTACGGCATTAGATAAGGATGTAGTGCAATTGGGTAGACAGATGCATGACTTGACACTGGCCGCTAAAGCCAATAATAGATTAATTATGCATGTGTATAAACAGTTAGATGAATTCACTAACAAAGCTAACGAGATAATTAGGACTACCAACCATCTAGTAGAGCTTGTGAACAACATCCAAATTAACTTACCAACCCTAGCTAACTTGGTGCTATTCGCTGAGTACTTACATGCTCTCGACGAGTCAACCACTGCTTTGGAGAAGCTAGCAGCCAATATGGTGGACGGCTTAATCGATGCAAGTTTGAACAGGGTTAATGCTTTATTGCTGCCTACTAATATACTAACTAATGCACTTGATATAGCTATGTGGAAGCATGGACTTATGCCACTCTTTGATCTGAGTCAACTGGAATATTATTACCCATTGTTAGAGGCCCAGTTGACCCATGAAGGCATCCTGATTTTGGTACCTATGAGGAATGCTGTAACATACCAGGCATGGCGGTTCATTTCCTTCCCTTTTGCTACTGCTAATAATACACTTGTTGTTATTGAAGGGGGTCCAGAGGTGCTAGTTGTCTCAGATGACAAGAAATATGTAACAGAAACGACTGTGGATGAATTTGAGAAGTGCAAGGCCTCATTTCTTGATCTCCATGTATGTCCTGCTTTCCATTTTGTCTTCGTACCATTAAAGGTAGAGGAGTGTAAGAGGGCCTTGTTGGACACAAATACTTCCTCTGCTCTGCAACGTTGCACCTTCCAACCCATTCAGTTGAAGTCAGTTTTCCATGCTCATATTCATGCGAAACAGTACTTTTACTTTCCTGAGACAGAGGATGTAACTGTGATTTGTGCCTCACAGAATCAATTCCTTACAGTAAAGGGGTACTATGTTGCACCTGATTTTTGTGAGTTACACAGTAAAGAGATAGCAGTTCTGCCTAGTAAGCATCATCTAGCTTTGACAGTGAACTTCTCATCCCAGTTACGACCCTTTTTACCTTCATTCAATGTTACTTCCTTGAATGTGAACAGGCTGTCTCATGTATTAAAGGAGCTTACCTTCCTCTCCCACCTGAACAGGACTGATTTAGAGCCTTATGTACTGTCCTATCTTCCTTCATACCTTTCCCCTTCCTATTTTGGTCCTGGCGTTGGTCTTCTACTTATTGTGGTCTTGTCCTGTGTTTGTGGTTTAGGCTACTATTTAAGGCGCCAATTAAGGAACCCACTGATACCACGTGTCCGTACTCGAGGATTGCAAGTGGATGTTCCTGAATAGTTAGCTACCCTACACTCTGGTTAGGCTACACGGTAGTTAGGACAACAATGTCGACGAGGACGTCAATGGTGTGGCCGAGCGATGTTCTGGTGTCAACATCTTTTTCCATATGAAGTTGTAGTATCACACATTGTACATAATAATTTTTAAAGCTGTTTAGTCATAATTAACAGTGTGTAATGAAGTGTGAATGATGAACAACCAAATATCATTTCGCTGTTAGCTGTGGTATAGAAGAAGGTGGATGGCAGACCACAAGTGCCACCCTGTTTCAATTATAAAAAGAAGGTTAGGAGAAGTGAAAAGATATATGAATAGTGCGTAAGTGTAAAGTCCTGGGGAACCATTTATTATGTTGGTATATGTGATTGTACTTAATACCATTTAATAGAGGTGTATAATGTGCTAGTAGAGTTGTCATTTATATCTACTTTTTGCATAGGCCCAGAGTATATATAAATGCACGGCACCTCACTTTTTAGCTGACCTCAGCACCGCGCCCTAGTCGGCACGGTGAGCGTACAGCGTCAGAACCCGTTTTACAGTTTTAAAGGGAGGGTGTATCGCTCTTACATATCTCTCGGGTCGCAGTTATATTATTCTGTACCCAATAAAGAGAGATTTAATCTGCTCATTTCTGTCACCTTACGCTACCACTTAATAACAGACCAGCTTCCACCTTCTCGTGGCAGAGGACCTTTGGTGGGAAGTGTCGGGCAGTGACGGCGAGTAGCTGACTTGTACTACAGACAGTGTCGTCGATCCAACACTGTGGTCTAGTTATACTATACAGCAGAACACATCTATTGGTGCTAGCGGTGGCACGATATTTAGTGCTAGCCGTGTACCGATACATGACCTTGTAAGAGCTTTTGCTTGCCTGCGGCTTATAAGTCGGCTCGATCCGACAAACTGGGGTAGCACAACAATAACAACAACAACAAAAGGTTGCCAAGTAATGGCAAAATCATACTAAAATTTGTCACCTTAATCGAAGAGCTAAAAGTGAAACAGTGTAGGTTATACTATATTTTACTTCTCTGACCATTCCCTCGTAATGAAGGATATATATCATATTCTTGAATATCTTTATTTTTATTTGATTGCGACGGTCTGGTTACGCATTTACGTTTCACAAAAATTTTCCTTCTGGAAATTAAATCCAGGATATTGCATCTTGCCCTGATGTCGATGGAATAGTATCGTTATATATTTCGTTCATACAAGTAATTGGTAGAATTTGACCTATCGATATTCACGTTTATATATATAATACTATAAAGAGAGAGAGAGAGAGAGAGAGAGAGAGAGAGAGAGAGAGAGAGAGAGAATATATATATATATATATATATATATATATATATATATATATATATATATATATATATATAAAAGAAAAGGAAATGTAATACACTGTAAGTGTATATTTATGAATAGACCATAAGTTTTATTTAAGTGTACTCAAATGCATAAGAATAATTGATAAGTTACCGTGCAACCAATAAGAGCCATCACAACTCATCACCACTCTCCCCAGCCACTCCAATCCTCGCTATCACAGTTCATCGCCAGTCATTGACTATAAATAACTATCCTAGGCCTTTCTCTCTACTACATACCTCGACTCCAAATCTCTTTGTCACCACTTATCACCATTCCAAGCTTTTATGTCGTAACTCATCATCAGTCTCATCCGCCTCTCCAAGCCACCTTTTCTCCTGCAGTTTAAGGTTCAGACTTGTTTTCGGCCTTCTTCATTCCGCCATAATACATAATACGTTCAGAGATAACCACTAACAGCCTGTCGACTGTACTGTTCATAAAGAAACCCCAAAACGTTCGACTAGGCTTGAGAATGTGCTTGTATAGCTCCAATCGTTTGTAGGTTACCTAAATACTTCTTGATCTAGTTGGGGGTTTAGGGGTTGGGTGAGGCTGTAAATACATTGAGGGTTTGAGTGATAAATCAGTGGATTTGTGATCCATTATCATTTGGCAGTCTGCTTATAGATTTGTTATCTGATGTACTTAGCTTTTTCTGCCCATGAATCCTACACACGCTTCATCCTTCTCAGTTAAAACACAAAGCAATGCCTCATTGTTACATGCACCAAAGATCCATGGACTGCCCGGTGGAAGTGGCCGGATTCAATCACTCCGTTGTGGTAGTATCCAACTTCACCAAAGGACACAACAACAATAACCGAGAATACAACAGCAAGAATAACGTACTCCATATCTATCCAAAGGGAAAATTAAACATTTAAAACTGTCCACTGTTTATTGACAAGAATATAAGGTTTGCTCTTCACTCCGTGTCTGTTAGACTCCGCCATTTCTGTTCTCTGTCATCCTACCTCAGTGTTCAGGAAGTTCAGCCATCCTGCGCCTACGATGACCTGCAAGTGAGTCATCACGCTGTGGTTCATTATGCACCTTTGACCATAAGACGTCATTTATTTTATATATCTTGCTGTTTTATGATGATTTACTGACCTAAAGAGAGAGTTATATGAATCCGTTCACTTCGAACTTCCTTCGCTATGCTGAAAGTTAGAAAAAAAAGAAAAAGGCTTATAGTTGGAAGTAAAAAATGAAAATGGCGTACTCAGACAAATGAGTTAATGGAAGAAGAGCATTGTTATGGAAGATCCTGATTCTAAGTGATGGGTGAAAGTTAGAGGTTATACTATTGACTCAGAACTTAATTACTTCAACATCAATGAATGTGTTATGTGTATGTTACATGTGCCGGTGTAAAGTACGGAAGTGTTAAGTCTGTGTTAGGTGTGGGAGTGTGATACATGAGGGGTATGAAGCTTGTGTTAGGTGTGGCAATGTGGAGCACAGGAGTATTAAATGTGTGTGTTATGTGTGGTAGTGTGAAGTATGGGGTGTTAAGTTGGTGTTAGGTGTGGCAGTGTGAAGTAGAGGGAGTTACGTGTGTGACAGGTGTGGCAGTGTGAAGTATGGGAATGTTAAGAGTGTGTTCGGTGTGGCAGTGTGAGGTATGGGTTTGCTATGTTTGTGTAAGATGTGGCTATGTTAGGTGTGTGTGTGTGTGTGTGTGTGTGTGTGTGTGTGTGTGTGTGTGTGTGTGTGTGTGTTAATCACAGCAGAGCAAACAGTGCGAAGTGTGGTAGTGCAAGTTATGTATAAGATGTAACATTATTTATTGTGGGAGCATGAGGTGTGACTGTATGATAAAGTGAGGTGTGACTGTATGATAAAGTGAGGTGCTGCAGTGTGAGGCACAGCAGTGTTCGGTTTGACAGTACAGCATGTGGTTTGGCAGTGTGTGGTATGACAATGTGAGGCATTACAGTGACGTGTTTGTGAAGTGTGGTAGTGTGAAGGTTGAGAGTATGAAATGGAGCAGCATGAAGTATGACAGTGTTGGGTTTAACAGCGTTAGGTGTGGGAGAATGAGGTAAACTATTCTCAGGTGTGGCAGTGTGGGGTGGGAGTGAGAGGTGTTGCAGTGTGGATTATGTGTGAAGTGTGGCACTGTGAGGTGCCGTGGTGTGAGTTGTGGCAACGTGAATTCCGGCAGTATGCGTTGTGGCAGTATAAAAAAAAAAAAAAAAAAAAAAAAAAAAAAAAAAAAAAAACTGAGCCGTGGCAGTGTGAAGACTGTCAGGTTTTCTAATGCACAGTAAAAATTTTAACTTACTGTGAATCTCAAATACTGTACTGAAGAGTTATATACTGGTGTTTTAAAATTAAAATCAAAATAGAACAGGTACATAACACTCTAGTTCTTTAGGTTATGTGATTAACAAAGCATAGTATTTCCCAGTTACCAAGTATGCTGCCAAATAACCCACTCATGCACAAGGAACTGTTAGATCATACGTACCATAAGGACGCTGTAGGTAGGTCCGTGGGAGAGAGGGATGAAAGAGAAAGTATTAGTACTGGGATGAAAGAGAACTGAAACTACAAAAACTACAAAGGTCACTATGATTGTCATCTTAATATTCATCATCATTATCATCATCATCATCATCATCCTAATTTACTTCCTCTAACATATTAATGGGGTGGGAAGAGTTAGAGCAACTGTGCAGCAAATCCTGCTAGCAGAGTTATATATGTTTTCAAACATCCCTTCCATTCACATTCATTTGAGCAATCCACCTCTTCTACACACATTCCCTTCGCCATTTCACCTCCTCCATACACTTTCCATCATTCCACCTCTTCCATAATAACTCCTTTCATGATGCCACCTGGTCCATAAACACTCCATTCACTATTCCACCTCTTCCATAAACATATCTTCATTATTCCACCCATATCACACTCTCCCTTTATCGTTACATCTTGTTCTTGCGCTTCCTCTCCCCATTCTTCAATCTGTTTATCGGTTATCTTCGCACAGTCTTTCTCAGCGGCTTCTTCTTACCTTGGGGCAGATGGGGCAGCACTGGCAGGGCGGGGTGTACACGGGAACTGGGCAGCGAGGTATAGCGCAGAGGACGAGGGCACAGTTCACTGGACGCTTACATCCAGGTTTGTACTGCCCACTGCATAAAGGAGAGAGGTGGTGAGATATAATTTTTGTAAGTTTATTTTTACCTTTACAAATACGTGCACTGGAAGAAAGAGAGAGGCTGTAAGATGCTGTAGGATTTTGCCAGCTTATTTTTACCGTTTTGGATACTGCTCACTGGAAGAAAAATAGTCTGTGAGAGTTACACTTTTTTGCAAGATTGTTTTCATCTTTTTTGGATGATAAATGGAACTTTTAAAGGCAGTATATATGCAACATATGTTTCCGTTTTTACAAGATATTTTCATCTTTCTTCAGGATATGTGTACATAGCAAAGATAGTTTGAAGGACTTTTCATTGTTTTGTAGGTAACAGTACTGTACAGTATACATCACTAACAATGAGTTTGCAAAATATGTTCATATGCATAATCATAGCGTTCATCATTATCATCATAGTCCTCACCATCCCGATCAGCAGAATCAGCTGCTGTAGCCCCCCAAATCTTGCCCAAAGACAGTAATGTCGTTATTACCTCAATCATCTTCATAAAGATACATACTGTACAATGGAGCCTGTCCTTAAACCTATAACATAGGCTAGAAAGACAAATGGGCAGATATATAGGCTAAACGCATAGATATACATACAAATAAACTTATAGACAGGCAGATAGGTAGATAAATAGAGATAAATAGATAGATAAATATAGATAAGTAGACAAATATACCTATCCATATTTGTCCATGTATTTATCTACCTATCTGATTCTGCCTATCTATCCATCTACCTAGAGAGAGAGAGAGAGAGAGAGAGAGAGAGAGAGAGAGAGAGAGAGAGAGAGAGAGATGAATGGATGGTTATAAATACTGATCAACATTATGCGTCGATACACAGATATACTGTACACCAATAAAAAATTAATTTCCGTTCATCATCATCATGATCATCATTGTCTAATTCCTCACTAATTTTTGCATAAGTCAGTTCTTTGCAGGACAGATGAAGCTTTATAAAACCAATTGTACACTTTCTTATTACCATCATGAACACCACCACCACAATTTCATTCATCATTGCCGTCTTCATGATCATCATCATCAGCATCAACACCATCATCATCATCATCACAGTGACATAATCTTATTTTCTAATAATTAATGGTGTGAATAGGATCCAGAGAAGAGCATATAAGCGGAACTTTCAACTGTGTTAATGAAAATTATCCAACTGGAAGAACCTAACACACAGCAGGTTACTGGAAAAGATGAAAAAAGTATTTGTCTTGTAGAGGACTGACTCAAGCCGTTGATGATGATGATGATTATGGTTACATTCTCAGTTAAGCAGACAGACAGACAGACAGACAGACAGAGACAGAGACAGAGAGAGAGAGATGTATATGAAAAGGAGCATACAACATCCAAGTGATATAACTGGCCTATAGGACAAATATTTGACTGAGCTACGACACTGACGCTTCACCGAGTAATCTCAAAATAGAATTATTATTGCCCACTGAGGCGATATAGAGGCGATAGAGTTTTTGTCGATGTGTGTGTGTGTGTGTGTGTGTGTGTGTGTGTGTGTGTGTGTGTGTTGGTAATATATCTCGAAAAGTTGTCCATGAAATTTCGTAAACCTTCAGGAAATACCAACTATGTGGATGTCCAGAAGCCTATTGCTTTCGACGAGAATATGATCAAAGATGGCAGAATGCTGGCTGCCATATATCTTTTATTATGGATTGGCTTTTTTGTGATACTCAGTGATTGAATTCCTTAGTTTTACTACTTTTCTTCAAAATTGTTTTGTGGGTAGCTAGTACTTCAGCCAACATGTCTTGTCGGACGATTAATATTGGGCCCCAAGATACTTTTGTTCCATTGTATCCTTTCTCAGTCCACAGTCACACCACCAAGTTTGGTCCACATCGGACGAAAACTGCTGAAGTTGATGTTATCGTGTATAAATGACTTTTGAAGTACCGTTTAGAAAATCATTTCCAATCGAATGAGAACGGGTTGAGCTATAGCGTCAAGCCTTTGACCTTGCCCTCTGACTGATGGTTCTAAAATCCAGTTAAGTCTCCATAGCCTTGCCTTCCCCTCAACCCTCTCAGTAGTAATGGATCACAACTTTTAAGATGATTATTCACTGTGACCTTGACTTGTACCTTAAACAAAACAAAGAGGTCAACCTCTCATCTAACCATCAATCCTTCCACCAAGTTGGATTTAAACTGGACCAAAACGTTTGAGTTATGATTTTCACACACACACACACACACACACACACACACACACACACTGAGACACGCAGTGTGTTCCAGAGCCTTTAGTGTATTACAAGAGAACAACAAATCAAAGAGAGAGAGAGAGAGAGAGAGAGAGAGAGACTCACGCTGTCAGAGGAGGTACAGCCACCGCCACCACTAACAACACCAGCACAAAGCGAGCCCCAACCATTGTCACTGCAACACAGTCTGAAACACAAAATACTGTCACTTAAACACATTAGTAACGTGATATTTTAAAGATATTTTGCTCACACTTTGCTGGATTCCTTCTTAGCGGAAGAACTTGAAACATTCATTATTATTATTATTATTTTTTTTTTAATCACCACACGATTCTGTTTAATAATGTTGAACTTTTCGAACTGGAAATGTTAGGCAAATCCTTTAATAACCCTGTTCCCTACATCTGGAACTCATACAAACTTAATAAATCTGTCCGGTAGAAATAAAAGTAATATCGAAATGATCCTCCGGCTGAAGTGATTAATGATGATTGTTTTGAACCTCTCCACGGTCAGAAATTTTCCAAAATTGAATGTAACGATATTAAGGTGGCAAGGATAAAAAGACGGCAGCGTAAAGATAAGCTTGAGCCATTCCATACAGCATTGTCCATTTCATTTTGTATTCGCTGCAAACAATGTTATTCAGCTTTCAGAAGATGTTTGATGGGGAAGGGGATAAGATTTGGACGGTAGACTATGGCGGCATCAAGGAATGGGAAATTAGGATAGGCTGTCAAGCAGGAGGGAAGAAAACTAGGCAAGTGTGAAAGAAAGAAGGCAGTAGGGAAAACAGGCAAGCAGGATGATGGAAGGCAGGCAAAAAGGTAAACCGTTTCGGTAGGCAGGAAGAAAAGGAAAGGTAAGTGCTAGGTTGACAGACTGGAAGGAATGGATCATAGGCAGGAAATATGAATGGAAGGCTAGACAGGCAGGATGGAGGTAGATTAAAAAAAAAAAAAGTGGGACAAACAAGAATTAAGTGAACTAAAGAAGCAAAGGTGAGAGGTGGTTGAGAATGAAGATAACGGGGATTGGAGCCAAATAATTAACCAGGAGGGTAAATAAGCTACGCAGACAAATTGGGTGGTAGGACAGACATGTACAAAGATGGGAGGAGGTTAAAATACAAGGAAAAAGGGAAAGAGGAAAACACTCTGGACGGAATAAAGGATCGGCAAGCAGAGAGTTAGGAGAGGGGAAGGGAGGCAGAGGTAAAAGAAGAATGAGTGGGAAAAAAAGTGCCTAGGATTGATAAAAGTAAATTAGGAAGGTAGGTTCAGCAGGATGGAAGGAAACTGAGCTTGAAAGAAAGAAGGGTGTATGAAGAGGAAGATGAGATCCAAGAGGTACAAGGTGAATTAAAAAAAAGAAAAAAGGAATGTATTATAATGTAAGTTTAGCCAGACCGAAGGCAAATAAGCTAAACAGGCAGAAAGGGAAGGAAGAAAAGGAAGGAAGAAAAAAGTACATATATCTGAGTCAGTCCAAGATAGATCAACAATTCTCCTAGCTGACAAAGTAAAACTTTGAAAGGAGCGAAGACAAGGATACAAGAAAACAGCGAGGAAGAAGGGAATGGAGAGTTGACAAGGTATGTAGGATGAAAAGCAGTTAGGCAGGTAGAAGGGAGGAAAACAAATGCAGTGAAGAACAGTGAACAATAAAATAAGAAAAATGGTGTGACAAAGGAGATGTTCTGATCTTGTTAAATATTAGCAAAACCCGAACTAAGGGACAACTGCGTCATTAACTCCAATATTAAGTCTTAAAACTGATCCAAATTTAAACAGATGTTACAACAGCACCAGCAAGGTTCAAACGTGCTAGACAGTGTGGAAACTCGTTCTGTGGGTCCCAGATACTCAAAGGCATTCCTTTTTTTTTTTTTTTTTTTTTTTTTTTGAACAATTATATTCAATTCATCGTAACTAAATGTAAAACTGCCCTCTCTCTATCTTGAATTCTGTGCTGTAATAAGAGATTACTACTAGAGTATGGTGCTAGTCAGGAATATGTATTATGGAAAGGATATGGTGCCATAATAGTCTTATTCAGTCATCAACCTAAGTGAAGTAACCTTCAAAAGGACGAAAACGTCCGCAATTACAGTGAATGAACGGAAGTACGAATGAACATTGCACTTACAATCTTTGACCACGGTGACGTCTTTTTCTTTTCAGTTTTGCTAACTGTGAAAGATTTTTATTTTTGAATATGAAATTTTAATCGTTATATCAATCCCTTCCAGTTTCGTAGTCTCTTCAAATCTGTAAAACAACGGTGGTAATAAGAATACTGTAAAATAAAACTAACGGCATTAGATGTAACGAGAGAACAAACTCTTCTGATTTATGTCATTCTCATGTGGGTATAGTTTGCACAAGTAACATACGAAATGAATACTGCCAGACTGTGTGAGAAGTGCTACTGAGACTTCTACCCTTACAAGAATACGACCCAAGGAATCCATCGTGAGCACGACACTCAACCGCCGTTTCGCGTTCAGTTCCCTGTTATTAGTTTTATGAAAGGAGCAAAGTAGGCTAAATAAGATATAATCCGAAGGTATCGTGATTTGTCAGGAAATTAAACGAAAAAAGAAAAAAAGAAAATAATCGGTTGTTCTTTCCACTGTAAACAAAAATATCATTTCGTTCAAATACCTTGTGATTCACCCGGAAATCAAACTTTGGATTTATTAGTTGGTGGCCCAGATTATTATCAATCTTTCAAATCACCGTCGTTTCTTTATATATATATATATATATATATATATATATATATATATATATATATATATATATATATATATATCGGGTGCGAAGGGGTGGTGGTGGTGCACTAGCATACACATGGCCCGCATCTGAAAAATCCTGAGTCCACTTCCTAGGTTGGCCACGATAGCTTTGGGATTATCTCTTTACCCCACTCGCTTCACATATAGAGTAGAAGTGGAAATGGATTTGTAAATCGACATATGCGTGTTGTACCTTGAGAAAATTATGTACTCTGGGTGCTATCTTTGTCGTTAACATTTGCCTATAGTTTATAAAAATTTCCTTAAATATTTCTCTCGAGAAAACATCTAGGTCAATAAATACCTGGAGTATAAGACAGCAACACGCACCTCCCCGTTGTTTCTTCCACACTGATGACAGTCTCGCACACCCCTCTCTATATACCGGTACCTGTCTGCTGCACCGCAGGAAATCCCAAGGTCTTATGATTGTATATATATTATTTTAATACAAATAGAACACACACACTCACCCTCAACATACTGTACATATTTTAAAGCAATATTACTGTGTAGGAAGTAACTGTAAAATTAAGAACAAACGCAGATTCTTTTAAACTCATTAATATGGCAATTCTTCCGTAGCGAATATATCGTTTGTTATTCAGAGTGAAGTATTTAAATTGTCAGCCACAATGTAGGGGTCGTACTTAATGATTGCAAGAAATTTATCAAGTAAAGAAGGGTGTGACAGATTTTACTTCATGGCGATGGTTTCTAGTTTCATTACGATGGATATATACACAGTTTACTGCATTTTTTTTGTTTTGTTTGAGGCTTCGTAATATCCTCTGGAGGAAGAAAAAACAAAATAAAGTTGTCATCCTTCTGAAGAAATTAAAAATGATGATCCTTTATTTCCAGATCGATCACAGGTGTTGTAACTAGACTCAACATTTATCGTTTAGGAATAAAACTGAACAATGCTTGAGGGACAGAAATAATTTAGGTAGAACTGTTTAGCGGAGATGACTGAAATGCCTTCTGTGAGACATGCAGGGATAGATTTATGTAGGATTGAGTGAGAAATGCCTTTTGAGAGACATGCATGGATAGATTTATGAAGGATATAAAAAGAAACAATATGCAACAGAAAGAGAGAGAGAGAAAGAGAGAGAGAGAGAGAGAGAGAGAGGTCTCCAAAGTACAATAGTGCTACTCTTCGCACAGGTAGTAGGCTGTGACCACCATCCACTCACATGGTGTAGCGCTGCCTACTTCTTCCCTCACCTTTATCATTTCATTTCTGACTCTGTCCGCCTCCTATTTCTCCGTTTCATCCCCTTTATTACTCCTCTTTCCACTCCAGGTGGCTCTACAATGAGTGACAAGCCTAGTGGTTTCCTGTAACCTAGGAAACCATTTACAGCGCTAGTTGATAACCATATAGCAAGAAAACGGGATGATGTGGAGCCTGCTGTGGTGCCCGGCAAGTGCTGCGTCCATCAAGGAACCAAACATCAACACATTTCTCAGCACTTTGCTACAGCACAAAGCTGTAAAACGCAAGATAATATCGGTCCGCTGCGCGGGACAGTCCTGGGGGGGAGGCGGTTACTTCCTTGCTTGCGGTTGATATGTTTGTTCAACCAGACAGACTGGGGACGATCAACGACTCCTTGCTCATACCAGCTGTAGGCTATTAGGTGGTTTATGGAATGTTAGTTTTAGTTTTCACAAGACAGTAAACAAAACTGCTTCAAAAACGTGTCATTATGCTGATCTTTGTAGATGTTATGATGCGTAACACACACACACACACACACACACACACACACACACACACACACAGACACACACACACACACACATATATATATATATATATATATATATATATATATATATATATATATATATATATATATATATGTACGTATATCTATAAGCAAAGGCCAGGAGCCTGCAAATTATTCCCTGTAAGAAAAAACAACAGGATAAGAGGAAGCCAAATTAAAGATCCGCTCATTTTGCGATTTCTGGACACACTGCATTTGAAAGACTGGAGATCATAGGAAGTAGGATATACGGACAGGGGGAGATACTTCCAGAGTTGACCTGTTGCACACATAAAGGATTGAGAGTAATGGTTAACTCTTGCTCTAGACAGCTGGACTGAAAAGAGATGAGAGTTTGTTGCTAGACAGATGCTACACGTCCGCTGTAGTGATAGAGGGATGTAAGTAGACATTTCAGAGTAGCAGTGATCATTGAACTAGTGACAGAAAAGAGATGATCCAACGGTGTGGCAAAGAGACAGAGGTTGAAGGAAGCCACTAAGAGGAGGAGAGCTAATGAGACGAAAAGTCTTTGACTCCACCTTGTTGAGAAGAGCTTTATGTGGTGAGGCTCCCCACATGAGATTTGTACGATACACAGGGACGAATACAGCCCATGTATAAAGTCAACAATTCTGCAGGGGTAGAGAAGGCACAGACTCGGCTTAGCACACCTAATCTATTGGAAGCAATTTTACAGTCAAGGAAATATGTTCTTCCTAAGATAAATCCCGAAAGAGTGAAACCCCAAGAATGTTTTAAAATGATGCAGGATTGAGCTGGATATTGTAAAAATCTAGAGGGTACTCTTGTGATTTTTTCGGTGATAGATGTAAGAACTGAGTGTTTGATGCATTAAACATAACAAGACTTATTTTTATCCCAATCAGAGATATGAGCCACGTCAAACATTAGGTATGCCATAGCCTGACCCCTTGTTTGATGAAGTAACTTCAGAGATGGATGCTGCGGGAAGCAAATGCAAAGGTGAAGGGTGGAGTCATCAGATAGGGTTAGATATACAGCTTAGGTCATTGATGAAGCCCTGATGAACACCACTACTGATAGTTCTAGGAGAAAAACGGTGGCCGTCTACACTAGCAGCTATACAACGACCAGAAAGGAAGCTAGACATGAAGGCAACACTAGAAAGACTGAAAGTGTAAGAGCGCAATTTGGAAATTAAAAACTTGTGCCAGATTTGATCGAAAGACTTTCAAATGTCAAGTGCAATGGCAAAGCTTTCGCCTAAGTATCGAAAGGAGGATGACCAGGAGTCTAAAAGGTTTTTCAGAAGATCACCAATGGAGCGTCCCTGGCGGAACCCATACTGACGTTCAGAAAAGAGATTGTGATTGGAAAGATGCTTTTTGGTTAAGAATAAACGGAAAAACTCCTGAAACATAGAATGTTTAGGCAATTTGACGAGACTTAGATGAATGGGAATGGTCACCCTTCTTTGGTATATGTTGAATAAGAGCAGGCTTCCAGTAAGATGTAAAGGTGGAAGTTGACAGACAAAGGAGGCAGAGTTAACCTAGGCAGAGTGTAGAGTTCTTGAGGACAACAGGAGGGACCCCATCAGGCCCATATGCCTTATTAGTATTAATGCCGGTGATGGCAGACAATACATCAATTGAGGACATTTTAATGTCAGCCATGAGGAAGTCAAAGGGGGAAAGTGATAGAGGAACAACTCCAGAATCATCGCTTTGGAATTCGAGGAGAAAGTCTGAGCAATGAGGTCTGCTTTATCAGTAGAAGAAATAGCTACAGAGCCATGGGTGTGAAAAAGGGAAGAGAAGGATGATGAGGTAAATCTGTTAGACAGCGTTTTGGCAAGGTGCCAGAAGGGGCGGGAAGAACTCAAGTTGGAAAGTCCAGACTATTTAGTACGAATGAAATTATTTTTAGCATAACGAAGAGCAGACTTAGCACGCTTCCGGGCAGAAACATAAAGGATGAGATTTAAGAGTGGGTTGGCTCCAGTACATTTGTGGGCCCTGTCCTTGTTGTGGACAGAATTAGAACAAGCGAGATCAAACCAGGGTATTTTTTTCATTAGTCAATGGATATGAGAAAATAATGTATGCTTCCATCCCCTAGAGAATAACTTCCGTAATGCGCAAGACACACTCCGTTGGCTGTCACCCATGGTGACATGTAGAGGTGTATGGTATGTTGGAGGACTACTGGGCCTCGGGAGCAGGCTGCGAAGCCTATGCCCAGAGTCAGACCCATAAAATAAAAAAAAGTAAGTAATAATCATTCCAGGAAAAATCAAAGAAGTAATGCAAGATCATAATTTTCTTGGTTTGAAGCTCTTCTTCTTCGTCTACCACCCATCTCACCTAATGTTCAACAGTCCCATCCCTATGAGCACCCCTGGTGTGAATTCAATCGTTTGAAATCAATAATAAAAATGACAGGCCGTTACTGTATGGAAATTGACGATGCAGATCAACCCTTATATGCAATATGCACGTAAAAACTAAGTGAGAGGAGTGAAAAAACAGAGAATGACAATAAAAGAAATGTTTACCAAGAAGTGAAAAAGAACGATGAAGTCACTCAAGAGCGCATTGTTGCGGAGTTATATAGTTTATAATTTCTTTCTTTGCAGTTAACCTTCCTTTTACATGAAGAGGTATGTTCCTAGTACACTGTCTATCTATAGCCAGAGGCCATAACCAGGAAGGGGTGGCGTCTGGCTGTCTATCTATCTATCTATCTATCTATCTATATATATATATATATATATATATACACCACTCTCCCTGAAGTGACACAAGTATCCAAAGTAATGGAAAGGTATATTAGGACGCTGTGATGATATGCCGCCGTGATATTAAGGCGCCTGTCATGCCCTTGAGAAAACTGTCTGAATCTCATGATCACGGAAATCTGAGGGGTTTCCAGCCGTTTGAGGGGATAATGTAGGAAAACATTCTTAGGCGGACTAGCGCTCAAGGCCATACGTTGTGGTGTACAGTATGAAGTATATAATGAATATGGAATTTCTTGACACACCTGATCTTGGTACATAAATTTTCTTTCATGCTCTTCTTGGGTTGGTTATATGTTACCACTCAGCGCTGTATGTGGTGTCCTGACTTACAGGAAACCATTAGACTTGTCACTCAATGCAAAGGCACGTGAAATGGAATAAGGAGCAATAGGAAGAGACAGGAAAGACAGGAGAAACAGGAAGAGACGAGAGCAGCCTCAAAAAACGAATGATAAATGTTTATGAAGAAGTAGGCAGCATTACATCAAGTGAGAGGAAGATGGTCGCCACCACTGTTGTTGTTGATTCTCTCCCCTGATTAGAGCAGACCGGGCCTTGCTGTAGCCCGGTTAGCCACCACTTATCACCTACTGTATATCAGCATTTATTCGTCACGGCAAGTACGTAATCTTTGTTTATTTATAGTAATTAAAACATTCAGGACGTTATCTTGCTTTGCAGTAGACCATATTAAATACATTATTCGTTTTTTTTTTTTTTATTCCGAGAAACACAGGTAGAAAGTGTTTAAAACTAAATATTATCGATCATCAGGCGTCAGTTACGTTGACCTTATCGGCCTTTAATCAGCAGTCGTAAACACACACACCCTAATTGCCACCTAGATTTCAATTGCGCAAGTCAACAAATTATGGTACTGGAATAAAATTAGATTCCTTAAGAACGTGAGTTTGTAAGAAAACAGCTTGAATTCCTAGTCACTGTCCATGTATATTATATTCCCCGTCACCCATATATATATATATATATATATATATATATATATATATATATATATATATATATATATATATATATATTTAAGATGGAAGAAGAGCATCAGAGAGTATGGATCAGTTGGGTCAAGGATTGTGTGGGTAAGATTGAGAGTTGGAATACGAATGTGGGCGATTGTGTGTGTGTATGCGCCAACGCAAGTTCGTGCAAGCAGAGTGAGAGAAGAGGTCTGGACAAATGTGGAAGTGTGCATGGAAAAGTTTGGAAGGAATGAGAGAGTGTTTTTGATCGGTGATATGAATGGTAAAGTAGGGAATGTGAAGGTGGAGGGAATAGTTGGTGAGTGGGGTGTGCCTGCTGAGATAGATGAGAATGGCAGTGCGTTAGTGGACATTTGTGCTGGGAGAGGGTTGGTGGTAGCCAATACCCTGTTCAGGCACAAAATGATCCATAGGTATACATGGCGAGTGATGAGAAGGGTGGGTGGTGAACTGAATGAATGGAAGGCAATGATTGATTATGTGTGTGTGGATGAAAGGATGCTAAGATGTGTAATGGATGCAAGAGCTTATAGAGGTTGGGGGAGTGGACTTTCTGACCACTACTTGGTGGTGGCCAGAATCAAGATCCAAATAAGATGGAGAAATAGAAGATGGGAAGGACGGGAAGAAGGAGTATTTGTAAGGAGAGTGGAAAGGTTACAAGAGGATGAGAAAAAGGCAGAGTATAAGAGAGAAGTGGAGGAACAATTGGGGAAATATGAATTGGACCAGATGGGGGACGTGGAAGGTGTGTGCAGGATATTCACAGAAGAAATATGTGCAGCATGTAATGTGGTATGTGGGATGAAGAGAAGACGGAGGGAGGTGGAAGGAACAGCCTGGTGGAATGAAGAGGTGAGACAGGCTGTGGCACAAAAGAAGAAAGCATACAATGAATGGATGAGAAATAGGGACGTGGAAGAAGTTGAGAGGCGGAAGAGAGAGTTATATGTAGAAAGAAAGAGAGAGGTGAAAAGATTAGTAAGAGAGAGTAAGAAGAGAGTGGATGAGGAATTTGGAAAGAATTTGAGAGTAAAGTGGAGGGACTGTAAGAAAATGTTCTGGAAAGAGGTGAAAAGAGTAAGACAGGGTGGAAGTGAAGTTAGCAGGGGAGTGAATGATAAAAATGGTAGATTACTAGTGGAGAAGGGAGAAAAAGTGAGCAGATGGAGAGAACACTTTAAGGAATTGTTGAACATAGAGGATGGAAGTAATGAGAGTATAAGTGGCTGGGGAATGGCTGGGAGAAGGAGGGAGGTGAGAAGACAGGAAGAAATCAGTAGGATAGAAGTTGTGGATGCAATGAAGAAAGTCAAATTGGGGAAAGCCCCAGGAATTAATGGAGTGTGGGGTGAAATGCTGAAGCATGGGGGAGAGATAGTAGTAGAATGGATGTGGAAGATGTGCAGATTGGCCTGGGAGGAAGGTAGAGTCCCGGAGGATAGGAAGTCAGGTATAATTATTTCCTTGTACAAAGGAAAAGGGGAAAAAGAAGTGTGTGGTAATCATAGGGGCATTTGTCTTCTTAGTATAATAGGAAAATTGTATATATGGTAGGAAACTTATTTACAGAGTTACAGAAAGAACAGAGGAATTAGTTGGAGAAGAACAGGGAGGCTTTAGGAAGGGAAGAGGTTGTGTAGATCAGATATTCATTCTTAGATCTTTAGTGGAAAAGTTTATAGAGAAGGGAAAGAAGTTGTATGCGGCTTTCATGGATTTGGAGAAGGCATATGACAGGGTGGATAGACAAGGATTGTGGAAAGTGTTAAGAATATATGGAGTAGATGGGAAGTTGTTGAATGCTGTGATGAGTATGTATGATGGTGCTAAGGCTGCAGTACGTGTGGATAGTGAACTGAGTGAATTTTTCTCTTTGAAGGTTGGGTTGGAACAGGGATGTGTCATGTCTCTATGGTTGTTCAATCTGTACATGGGTGGGGTAATAAAAGAGGTACAAGGTAGGGTAGTGGATGTTGGAGTGGCACTGGTGAGAGAGGGTAGTGATTGGAAACTCCCTATGCTGTTGTTTGCAAATGATCCTGTGTTGTTGAGTGAAGACGAAGGAGAGCTGCAAGGCTTGGTGGATGAGTTTGAGAGAGTGTGTAAGAAGCGGAATCTAAAGGTGAATGTAGGGAAGAGTAAAGTGATGGTCTTTGAGAGAGGTGAAGTCAGTGAATGTACAGCGAGGTTGGATGGTGAGGAATTGGACAATGTGAGTACCTTTAAGTACTTGGGTAGTGTGATGAGTAAGGATGGAGGTTTGGAGGGTGAAGTGCTTGAAAGGGTACAGCAGGGATGGAAGGTTGCTGGTTCCTTGAAAGCAGTGATAAGAAGCAGGAAAGTGAGCATGGAAGTGAAAAAGTTACTACATGACAGTATTGTGATACCAGCTCTAACGTATGGAAGTGAAGCTTGGACGTTGCTCGAAGGACACAAGTCAAGAGTGAGAGCAGTGGAAATGAGTTATTTAAGAGGAGCCTGTGGAGTCACATGGAGAGACAGGCTGGCAAATGAGGATATAAAGGAGCGTTGTGGTGTGGATGTGGATGTGATAGGAAGCGTTAGGAGGAATACACTGAGGTGGTTTGGCCATGTGGAGAGGATGGAGGATGAGAGACTGACGAAGAGAGTGTATGTGAGTGAGGTGGAGGGGGGAAGAGGGAGGGGGAGGCCGAGGATGAGATGGAAGGATGGGGTGGAGAGGTATATGAGAGAGAGGGGTGTGAGTTGGGAGCAGGGCTGTGAAATGGCGGGGGACAGGGCGAGGTGGAGGCGATTTGTTTGTGGCCACCCCGAACTGGATTGGGGCGTCTGGCAAAATATATATATATATATATATATATATATATATATATATATATATATATATATATATATAGAGAGAGAGAGAGAGAGAGAGAGAGAGAGAGAGAGAGATTAGGGTTATAAATTTTGACTTTTTAAAAATAAAAGGTAGCCTGTATCATAAATTGATGAAGTTTCGTTAAAAAAAAAACAAAGAAAAAAGCCCTTATTCTTCTCAGTTTTAAAAAGGTCACCCCTAAATCAGAAAATGGATTACCATATATTGAACGTTACCACATGCACGTTTTGTCACTCTTAATCTTTATATAGATTTTTTTATAACTTTATCGACTTGCACAGAAGATTTTAGAACTGTTTAGAACTTTCTAGAAAATTTTTTAACATTCTGTATTGTTTAGAATATTCTAGAGTAATCTAAATATTAGTGGTAGCTGCACTGAATCTGATAACAGCGAATATAATGATTGAGATGAGACTAATCATCCATCAACCAGAATCACAACAGAAATACAGTTGCAGCTAAGTGACATCCTCTGCAGTATCGACAAATAAAGCAGTTAAAATATGCAAACAAATGTCAAATGATGGTATTGACATTCCAGCTCCAAGTCAAGCAGCAGTTTACAAGTCAATATACAGACACTGAAGGAGGAAATGATTGAAAAGTTAACAGTTGGAAACATGGTCTTTACATTTCGATGGAAAGCGGATAGATGAAAATGAGTACCAGGTAGTACTACTTAAAAATGAAAGAACCGAAATAAAATTGGATGCACTGTGTTTGGAAAGCGGCAAGACTGAATCTATTACTGAAGGAATTGCAAAAGTTATTGATGAATACAACTTATGGCATGCAATAAAAATGATCATTGTTCATACAACTTGCGTTAACCCCGGGAAAAAGAGTGGAGTTGTCAGATTACAACAAATGTTCTCGGATAAGAGTTTCAACAAACCACAATTTTATCTGTTGTCAGCATCACTTTCTGGACAGGATTCTCCGTTTGGTGATGGACGAAGAACTTGGCGCTAACACCAATTCTCCAAACATCGAATATCCATTTGTGTCTCAACTAATAAAGAATTATGAAAAACTAAAATCACAATTTATGAATGGAACAGGAGAGATCCTCGATAAGTCAGGATGGAGAGATGACATGAAGTTTTTGTACCATTTAACACGAGTGTTTAGATTCTTTGAAGAAAAAGGGCATTTTCCTTTAATTAACTTTCACAAAATTCCAAATATTAGTAATGCGAGGTGGAATTCAAGAGCAATTCTCGCTCTCCTTGCACTCATTCTTATACCTACAACAATGAAGACTTTGGAGACGATATGCACATTCATTTTGTACGAATGTGCAGAGTACCGGTTTACTAATCAGATGTACAATGTTATGACTTCAAGAACTTGTCAGAAATATTGAAACCTTACAGAAAAGCAATAAAATCATTGCAAAATCACTGGAAGAAGGAGCCATCCTTACTCAAGATACCAAGAAGTAATCAGTGTGGAGACCGTGCAATCAAAGTGATCCAGGAACTTTATGCTGCCCGCAGAAACAAAGCCAAACTGCAACTTGGGTTTATTCTAGCTAATAAACAGTGATTTTAAGTATTAATGCATTTGTATAAGCTTTTTTTTTTCATGTAAATATACACTTGCAAAATTCGATTTTTTTAATTTTATTTTGGGGGTGACCTTTTTTTTTTTTTTTTTTAACTGAGGATTTTTTTTTTTTTTTTTTTTTTTTTTTTAAGCAAAAGTTCGGCGACTTGAGATACAGGAACATAAGGTTGTAAAAAAGTTATAATCCTATTGTATATATTCAGACCAATCTGATGGCAAGTGGAGCGAGACCTTATTAAATAGCAGATGCTGACATGTATAAGTACGTGACTGGTTGTTCAGGAGGGTGTGATGGAAGGTGTGTGGCTGTTTCATTGGTAACATTAGCCCACCCTTGTCTGTGATCTTTTGCGTATCGGAAGGATTTGTAAATCGTTTCCGTTGACTTGACTGCAGGTTTAATTTCGGAAATGTAAAGGTTTTGATTTGAGATGGGTGGAATCACAGATGACACGTGGCCCGCTTCTAGAATAAGCTCACTCAACATATCACATAACAGAGGACTGCAGCACATGCTACACTAAGAGGCAGACACAACATCAACGATGTAAGGAACTAATGGGGAAACCTCAAAGGCGTGGTTGCTTATCTTTTTTTTTTTTTTTTTTTTAGGGGTGTCCGACTCTGGGCATAGGCTTCACAGCCTGCTATCATGGCCCAGCAGTCCTCCTACATACCATACACCTCTACATGTCACCACTTTGGCGTTAACACCCACCGTCCATATTGAATACATGCTAGGGCTGTTTCATACAGGACTGGTGTATTGGTAATAGCGGGGGTATTTTTACGACATGTCGGCGGGTCTTCTGGTAGATCAGTAAAGCTTGATTTAATGAAATTCAAATCCTTAAACTGTTCCCTGCTCCAGCGGGGATTTGAACCTGGGTCCGTTAGAACGGCAGGCCACCTCTCTACCGATTGAATCGACACGTCTGTTTGTTCAGGCGGACAGAGGTTATACAATGCAGAAGCAGTTAACTATGGGAATGGCTGGGATGATGATACTAAATTCAGTATTGATGATTTTCACGACGATGGCGATATGAAAATATTGATGATAATGATGATAATGGTATTGTTGTTGTCAATGATCATGATAATAAAGCACGCGATATAGAACTGTTTTGTCGTGGTAATTCATTTCACAATCTAGTCATTTTTAGTTTTAAATAATTTATGTCTAATACCTGCGTTACCGATGATGTCGTGCACGAAGTTAGAGAGAGAGAGAGAGAGAGAGAGAGAGAGAGAGAGAGAGAGAGAGAGGTGAGGGTTAGCTCTATTAAAAGGGCAAACGGGGGTATAGATGATATGAGGAGTAATAATGAGGTGTCGAGAGAGAGCGTCATTTTGAGGATTGAAGGGAAGCTACAAGAAAGAGAGAGGGAAAGGAAGGGTGAAGAAGGGAGGTGAGAGACGGGGAGTAGGGTGAAGGAAGGGGCAATTGAGGGAGAAGGCAGAACTGCGAGACGGTTATAACTGAAAGCAGAATGGGGAAGTGGAACGGGAGGTGGGGAAAGTAGCAAGGATAAGGTGTGGGAAGGATAAGGTGTGGGAAGGATTGTGAGGGGAAGCATAAGCGGGAGGGAAGTGGGAGGTGAAAGGTGAGGAATGAAATTAGGAGTGAACAGTGAGGGAGAGGTGGGAGGGCATAAGAATGAGGGGATGTGGGGGAAGTTAAGAGCGATAAGGAAATAGGTGGTGATGGGGAGGTAGAAGGAAAAGAATGAAGGTTAGGTTTACTTGTTGACTTAACTCGCTCCATTAAAGCAATCAGTTTGAGGGTGGAAAACGGCAAGACGTGTAAGTTAATGAGAAGGAGGAGGGGCGAGATCTAGAACGATGACGAAGTGGAATGGGATGAGGGATAAGAATGATGGGCGACCAGGCAGGCAAGATGGATAGAAAGGGGGAAAGAGCGCGAGGATAAAGAGGGATGAAGAAGAGGATAAGGCCTGGTAAAGAGGGGAAAAGCGAGGGAGGTGTGATGGGTGAGGTGACAGGAAGAGGACGGGAGCAGATGCTGGGAATAGCAACACAGAGAGAGAGAGAAGAAAAAAAAAAGAAGGGGGGGGAGGGGGAAGGAGAAGGGTAACAGGTAGGGGGGTGAGTGAGAAGTAGAAACAGGGGAGGAGGTAGGGACAGAACAGAAGGAGTTGGGAGGGAATGGGTTGCACCCAAGGACAGAAGAGGGTAGAGAAGCACGGAACGGAAGTCGGGGTAGATAAGGTTGGTAAGAGGTGATGGCAGTATGTATCGAGTTACCCCGCACACCAACCTTTACAATCCCATCTTCTGTTATACTGTTCATATTTTCCCTCCTCCTCTGTCCAGCGTCTTCTGCATTCCCTCTCCTATTGTAACACACACACACACACACACACACACACTTAGTAAGAAGAGTACGACTGCGGTTAACCAGAAAGGGGAGAGAGTGAAAGAAAAGGATTAAGGCCAAAGGGGCAAGTAAAAAAAGCTTCTGATATGCCTATCGACTGCACGAGTCTCATTAATGTAGATGCTCAATATTTACTATGTCGCAGCCTTCTCCTTAAGCACGACTTTAAAATGTTTGTTTCATGCTAGTGGGCATGAATGCATAGAGAAAAGCTGAATCGTGATTCAGAAGGCGTGTTAAATTTTGCCCATAGTGTTTTCCTGGTTCCTTGGGTCATGAATAATTGATCTGGAAAGGGGGCAGAAAAAAGATAATCCTTAGGGTCCCCAGGGGTTCCCTTCCTGAGCCCCCTGGGGTCCGAAAATAACATCTCCCTTATCGTTTTTATTTTTGGAAGCAGATGATCTACATACATGAATGATGTATCATTTTATATGTTTTAATACATGATGAATCCGATTGTGGCACTCTTTTGTGTATTAAAGGTACCGAGAAAGTATGGCAAATTTTTTCTTGAAAATCGTGGGAAAAAATTTGATCATCGGAATATCCATTCCGTACACGGGCATGTGGACATATATACTGAAAAATCCTTCGAAACAAACATTAAGCATCCTTTTAATACCTATAAAATGACACTAGAATGACCCTTCTATGTTGACTTGTAGTAGAGTTATGGTAATTTTGTATGAAAAACTTTTGACTACATCGCACATCTCTAGGTAGGATTCACAGTGATAGGCTAAGGTTAATTATTATGTTATACAACTTTTTCTTTTTATTTGGTTTCATAAATGTATTAGGCTTCACTTCACTTGTTGAACTTAGCAAAACATTACAATAAGGGTATTTCATTTCATACACAGGTATTCAAATGTATATATGAAAAGAAATTATACACAAAAATTACACGGCATTTCATTAATTCTCACACTGACAGTTCCAGAATAATATACAGTGGAATAAGAACATATGATACTGCGAATTGATATGCTATTCCATCATTAGATCAAAGTTTTAACCAGCTTTATGACTGTCATACATACATAAAATATCTTTTTCTTACTTTATCTTTACAGTTCAACAAATAATATATATATATATATATATATATATATATATATATATATATATATATATATATATATATATATATACCGACCTAAGTGGGGACGATACAGCCTATGTATCTTTGTACCAAATGGCTTAGGCTGTCTGGTGGAGATTGTATGTAGGGTGAGAAGTGCTTGTAAGTGTGATTCTAGTGCTGGAGTGACTTTGGACGTGTGTGCAGTTTGCGAACCATGTGACTGGGTGCAAGCATACTTTATAGTATGCGACACTGGTTCAGCCACAGCACCCCTTATGTCCACCAAAGCTATACGTGATCGGAAGAACACTCCCAAAGTTTATTATCCCGGCGGGATGCGAACCCTCGTTCTCCAGTGTACGAAAACGCACAATTTACCACTGTACCACAGAGGCTCTTTTCTCTCTCTCTCTCTCTCTCTCTCTTTGTATGTGTGTGTGTGTGTGTGTGTGTGTGTGTGTGTGTGTGTGTGTCTTATTCACGTAAAGAAGCCATCATAAATTATAGCTGCATATTTGAAATATGGAATAGCTATTAATCACTTATTAATTCTGATGAGCAAATTGCATTCTAAAACTACAGTAAGTAATATGGAACTTTGTGTAACAAATGTTTCCTATTATAGAGTTAAGTCATTGTGTCAATTTATCTCACTTTTTGTGTAAGACATTATAGTGTTCACTGTTTACAAAGTTTTGCACATTCATTTACAGAGTGCTGTGCAGGGCAGCCCCTTCTTGGTGCAACTGCAACTTGACTACAAGGTTTTCTACATCACTCACTCTGACTCGGATTCTTACTCTAACATTCTTTTTTTTTTTTTTTTTTTTTTCGAATTCACCACTCTCTGTAAACCTCACACGCATGCGTTTTCCAATAGCCTGCTCTCCCTTTGTCTCGCACGTTTCGATAGTACACACACACACACACACACACACACACACACACACACACACACAAGTAGACGTTAATGTTCATCGAAAATATGATAAGCAACATCGTTAACTGACACCCATACAGTTTTCTGGTTGACTAAACATTACACATACGTTACTTTTTGTGTGTGTGTGTGTGTTGTATGCGATCGTATGCCTTGGTAATTTGAAACTGTAACTACAGTAATATATTCTGTGATCATTAATCAGCAAGTTACAAACACAAAATAAATTCATTGTCCGTTGAACCACTTAGTCCCATCAGCACGGTAATGAAGTACTGTATACAGACAAGACTTTTGTTTATTTAATACGCACCCAAGCTACAAAAACACCAATTTTCTCCCCATTCTACACTTACCTTTCCTATCTTATGCATGCACAAACTTTTTGGGGCATTCTTGCTGTCATCCGTATTTTATTTCAATTAATCCAAACAAAATTCAGCAGCCGAGAACAACAAAGAATGCTATGCAATATTGCAATATTATTCTACATATCACCAATTTACCATTATAGCTTGAAGCAAAAAGCCAAGACTTTGGTGCCTAAAAGCTGTCTGACCCCATCACCTCTTGCAGTGTTTAATGCTCCATGAAATATATAAGGGGTGGTGGTGGCTCATTGGGGAGTGGCGGCTGTGCAATGAGATGGTGTTTAACCCTATTCGGTGCAACCCGTATCATTTTTGATACGCCCTAACTAATTTTTACCAATAAATTCTAGTTTGTAAGCAATGCATGGTCTCACAATTGTTTTCTTATTAAATCACTGGAAACACAACAAATGGTGATTCTGAGCGAAAAAAAACGGGTTGAAACGAGCGTTTTCTCTAAAATTAACGATTTCTCCCCGTGGAGAGCGCTAAACAAAAAGAAAACGCTCGAAGATGAGTGAAATATCTGGGACTTTAGCCTACGCAAGCCTAACGGGCATCAACACAGCTTCCAGACGTACGATACGTTTCCTATTTTCATTAAAACTACTTTATTTTCTATGTATTATTAATTGTTCATACTTTATGACTCGTCATACGTAGTGAAATGGTTATTTCATTCACTAATTTTATTATCTATGTATTATTCATTGGTTTTTCTCTATGCTCCTCATACCCAATGAAATGGTTGTTCGCACATATACACACAGATACACACATGTGCATTGTATTGTGCACACAGATACACACACGTGCATTGTAATGTGCACACACACACACACACACACACAAACCTCGCGGCTCTCGTGTAGGCGTGCTGAACGACGGTTAGTTAGGCATTAATTAGGGGAAGGGGTGGACGTGCTGACGGACATAGTCATGGCTTTTACTTTCGACTATGTTGACGACCCAGACGAAGATTACTTGGAAGAGGTAGTTGGCGATGATGATGATGATGACCTTGCCCTGGATAGAGTAGCTGAGGGCGACGATGAAGATGAGGATCAGAATGATGACATAATGAAGAAGAGTGGGTACCACTCAGAAACAGAAAGCCACTGGTGAAAAATATCGATTAATGAGTTCTTTGGACCAATGCTTGAACAAACAAAATTATGACGAATTTGTCCTGCCACACGAGCTCAGGGAATATACCTGCATTTTAGAGAAACCCCAGAGAAAATCAGATATCGGTAAGTCAATAACATGGACCAATCATACAGAAGGTAGGCATGTTGAGAAGATATTGCCCAGTGAAGGATGTTTGTTAGGAGAGGCAAGGTCAGCTAATACAGAAATAATGGCATGGGAGTTGTTTATAACATCTGATTGATGGTATTGTAACCCATACTTACAATAAGATTCAAGGCATAATTACCGAAATTTCTAATACTGACAGTGCTGAAATACCAACACACGTCAAGATGACTAATGCCATAGAATTGAAAAGCTTTTTTGGCCTGCTCAATGCAAGAGGCTTGTTGGGACAAAAATATTGCTATCATCGTCTCTTCATGGAAATGTTTGGTCACCCAATATTTGGAGCCGTCATGTCTGTAAAACGATTTGGTTTCTTACATGCCAACATAACTTTTGACAACATTGATACCAGACACCAGAGATGGGTACACGATCGATTTGCAGCAATCAGGGAGCTTTTTGAACAGTTCAGTAATTGTTGTTGCTCAGTGTTAGAGCCAGGTGACTTCTTGACCACTGATGAAACGTTGTATGGGTGCAGAACACAAATAGGGTTCAGACTACAATAAGAGCAAACCCGTACTCTACGGCCTCCTATATAAATCTAATAATGCTGTTAGATATCCATTTACCTTTAGGACAGCTGTATATTCAGGTAAACCTTGAGAGCCAGGACCACACTACATACGCGGTACAGTCCCAACAGTGAAAGCTCTGGTAAGTCAGTTACAAGCCTCAGTCGACCTTAGAGGTAGGATTATTAGTCTGGATAAATTGTACACCAGTATAGTTATTGGAGTGGCTTCAAACACAAGGTATCTCAGCCTTAGGTACTATAGATTCTACCAGGAAAGGCGTACCATCAGAGATAAAGATAGTCACAGAAAGGGAAGATAGGTCATACCAAGTTTACTGGAAGAAACATGGGGAGGAAATGACACTGAACTCCTATGTAACACCCACCAAAAGCTAAGGTAAGAAAAATGTGTTACTTCTGAGCACAGTCTCCCCTATATTAGGCATTACCAAGGATGATGATTGGTAAAAAAAAAAAAAAAAAATTAAATTGTATGATTTCACTAAAGGAGGCACTGGCATTATGGATCAGAGAATAAGTTTTCATACAGTACACACTAAATGTAGAAGATGGACAGTGAATGCCCTTGGCTACATTGTCGACACTGCCAGAGTAAATTCACAGACAATTTATTCGTTATATAATAATCAGGACCCAAGAAAAATTACTTCAATCTCCTATGGCTGGCAGTTAGTGAAGGCATTGTGTAATCCGCAAATTGAAAGAAGAAAAGTTCAGGCTTGTGGTTTGACCAGGAATACAATGGCTAAGATGAATCTGATGCTCGGACAGGGAGAGGTAGAGGAGGCCGTCCCAGAAGTAACACATGAGAATAGGTCAGGCAAGCGGCACAAGTGTCATTCATGCCTGGAGTCTCTTTATGGTCCAGGATACACTCAGAATCGCCCTAAAGTAAAATCGTCCACGAAACAATGTCAAGTACGTCACAAGCACACCTGTGATCAGCACTGAAATAAAGTATGTAACATGCCCAATCAGTGAAAGTCTTGTTTTGGAAATTAAGAATGAATATGCACGTCTGCGAATATGTATTAATTATGACTGAGTTTACGTTATATACGGATTATATTTTTGTTCAAAAATTTCCTTATATGATAGATGTAAATAGAGATACGGAAGGTGAGGATCTTGCAGCATAAGAATCCTCCAGCTTACTTATATTAGTTGTAAGTGTAGAGTAAAAAGGATGGTCGAGTGCGTAGGATCAAATACCGCCGGAAAATACATAGATTAGGAGCATAGGCATGGATAGCCCCGAGTTAACGGTACTACTCTTTCGACCTGTGACGGGCTGTGGGTCACTGAGGGCCCTGTTAGTTAATTGGCACCCGTCGGGATCTTTTTAACTTACCAGGGGTCGATGCTGCAGGGGGTGGATCAGCTGAAATGAAGCATGGTCTCGCAGTGGAGAGGAGCTGGGGCCTGATTGACTGTTGTCTCCCTTGAAAGCACCAGGCAAGGCTCTGGACCTAACCCCTCATATCCACACTGTGCCTGTGCATTAACCAGGGAACAGCTTGTTCTCCGGTTAATAGAGATACAGGATTAACCAGGAAGCTACAGGCTGCTCTAAGCGATTTAGTAATCCAAGGACTGGCACGTTTCCTGGTTAATAGTCTACTCGTAAGAATTTAATGATGACCCCGCATGTACGGAGCTTTGGCTGGCAGCTGCATTTTCTTGTGGTGACTACTAACAAAGGATCAAGGGACTGACTTCTGGAGAGACTGACTGGCTGACCGACAAAGGTCTCAGTGATAGGCTTGTGATTGACCAGGGTGAAATTAGTAATAAACTGACATCAGGAGAGTCTACTGACTAATTTGTCGGTATTTTGGGATTGACTGCCCCACTGAATAACTATTGATTTATATATTGATGATGTTATGGGTATAATTATTCATAACTGAATATTTGTTATTGCATTGCTTTGAATACTCCTTGGGGCGTAGCATGAGCAGATAGAGCTACCTTGCCCTTTGAATAATTGGTTATAACTATTTCTGTGTGCCCTTCAATTTTAATTTGCAGTACTCAGATTTAAAAATACCTATATAATATATTGGTGACAACAGATTCAGCCTTCTCAAGGACCTCCTTCAGTTGTAAGTAAGGAGTGAGAACTGAGAAGCAGGTAAACCTTTATTATACAACAGAGGGACAGGCAGAATAGGAGGTAGGTAAGGCACAAGGCTGTTGATGTGGAATTTTGCAATTATTATGCAATATGTATGCCTTTTCAAGCATTAATCTCCCGTACATCTACCGCCTTCTGCATTATCTACCTCCTGTTCTCCCCGGTCCTTTCTCACTCGCCATCTATTTGTATGATAAAGGTCTACCTGTTTCTCACTACTTAGTTACACGTGAAGTGGGTCCATAAGAAGGTCGAGTCTGTTTTGTTCTCACGAATAGATTATGTTTCACACACCAACACAATCCTCACAAACCACCACAGACCTCACACACCACCACAGTCCTCACACACCACCAAAGTCCTCACACCAACGCAATCGTCACGCACCAACACAGTCCTCACACCACCACTGTCCTCACACACCAACACAGTCCTCACACCACACGTGTAAAATTAATTAATAAGAATAATCTTTTACTTCTATAAATTCATTATTATATAGTGGTAATGACATTTGAAAAATAAATGTAACTACTTTCTAAAGGGAGGAGGTTGGGGAAAGTGGTTGGTGGGATACATGGCGAGTTGGGTCCTCGTCCCGTATCCTGGTTACACACTTTTTTTGAGTGTGGCTGAAACTCGCTTAGCTAAATATTATATTCAGTCATTAGAAAGAAATATATGGTAGTATTCTCATCATCATCATTATGTACTTTCCATTTTTAGTCCACAGCAGGACTGGACTCTTCACTTAGGGAGGTTTTAGTCAGGAATCCCTAACCCACGGCCCTGCAGAGTTGTTGACTTTATACACGGGTTTTATTCGCCCCTGTGTAGAGCACAGCTGTCATGTGTGGGGAGGCTCCCCACACACAGTTCTCAACAGGATGGAGTCGGAGACTTTTCGTCTCATTAACTCTCCTCTTACTGGCTCCCTTCAACCTCTGTCTCCGCCGCACTGTTGCATCATTGTCTCTTTTCTATCGCCACTTCAATGGTCACTGCTCCTCTGAACTGTCTGCTTGCATCCCTCCACCACCATGGCAGGCACGTAGCACCCGTCTTAGCAACAAACTCAGCCCTTTTCTGTCCAACTCTAATGCAAGAGTTAACCGTTGCTCCAGTCATTCATGTATACGACAGGTCAACTCTGGAATTGTCTCCATCTCTGTTTTTCTTACTGCCTACGGTCTCCAGTCTTTCATACACAGTGTGTCCAGGCATCTCGAAATGAACTGATCTTGAATTTGGCTTTGCTGTCTTGTTTTTTTCCTTGGAGGGAGCAATTTGTAGGTCCTGCCCTTTGGTTCCTTCTTTCTTGCATAAAAAAAAATACTAGCATGTATAACCAGAAATTATTTACATGCTTACATTATTAGATTTCCTTGACTAATAGCTACCTCTCCACCACTGAAAGTGGCTTTAGGAGTTATGATGGTGAGGAAGAAAGGGCGAGTATTAGTGGTGGAGAGTGAGTGAGAGATGGTGGTGAGAAAAAAGCAGTGGTAGTGAGACAGGGAGAGTAGGGTAGAAGGGAATATAGTGGTGAGGGTGATGGAGGGAGGGAAGGTGGGGGTGAGGAAGACGGGAGGTGGTGAGTGTGAGGGAGGAAGGGTGGTGATATTGATGATGAGGAAGATGTGTAAGCTATCAACTTCCATGTTATGGACGGTGTGTGTGTGAGAGACAACAGTAAACGGTTTATTGATACTGCAGCCCTCAGACTGAAAATATAGCCTACAACTTGATATATGGCAAACATGATAAGCGTTGGTGAATAGTAAAATAATTGGTCATTTGATATTTACAGTAATTTTAAATTTGATAATAGTTAAACGTGTGTATGTGTGTGTTTCAGTGCGCGCGGGTGCGGTACGATATGTTTGGCGGCGCTTGCCTTGCAACGGCGCCGACGTGTCCGAATGCGTTCCTTTCACTTCGTCAAACCAATAACATTACTCAAGATTCTTTTCACGATACTAGGGTCGTAAGTGTGGGAAATCGCCAAGGGTTGCACCGAATAGGGTTAAGTGGTAAGAGAAGTCTTCCATTGTCTTATAAAACGCGAGTCTTATCATACTGTGGAACAGGGAACACTTTGATGATCTGAACTGCGTTAAGGTACAGCTCACTGATATTGTATGCGACACACCAACATGTCATAAAATGCTCCTGAAAACTCCACTACATCAGTCTTAAATGAAACAGGTTTAGCATGTATTCAGTACGAACGGTGGGTATTAGTGTTGAAGTGGTAACATTTGTTTGTGTCTGACAAGTTAATATTCTCTTGCGTGTTATTTGTGCAATTTATTGTAGTAACACATCCACCCATACATCCATCATTCAGCCATTCTTTGTATTGTCAGGAACGTTGGAATACCGGGCTAAGCGCATTACGTGTGCAGTTAACTCCAACTAACCCTCCGATATAAACCCTCACAGTCTCAATCCGTTCGGAGTGCCTGATACTGAGGTGAAGTAAACGAGACACTGATGCATGGTAAAGATGACACGGAGGAAAAGGAGCAGTGTCACGAGTCGGCGCGATTAAGTATTTGAATAAACTCATGACATTAACTTTGGTGGGAAACCGCGAATTCTAGTGGAATCCCAGTATTTATCACTCAGTTTAACCACCACGTATTCACCCGATCGGGAATATTTTCAAGACAATTTTCACTGTGTCATAAGTGATCGTCTCTGTGCGCGACTTTAGCAGCTCCGCTGAATACTTTGTTATTGCCGTGTTTCACTCATTCTAGCCGTTAGCAAGTGCGGCTCGACACTTGTCTCTCTCACAATTTGAAGTCAGTCAAGATTTGTGCGCCGTGGAAGCAGGTAGTGTCTGTGGCAGTGTCCTTCCTCAGCAACGACGCCCAGTTCCCGCCGCCGCCAGTGAATTCCAGAGGCTCAGCATGTGCAGTGTCCTTCCTCAGTAACGATGCCCAGTCATCCGCTTTGTCCACTTTTCTGACCAGTATTTCTTTTCGTTTTTCCTAGGTTTAAGAGTTAGCTTCTGAGTGAGCAAGTGAGTGCGACTCCTTATTTTCAATTCATTTTGAAATGTAACGTAAATTTATTTCTTTGTAATCAATAAATTTAACAGTTCTTTTTCCTGAGCTTAATGTATGTAAACTCGTGTTTTATTTCTCCATAAGCTTATTCTAGTTGCAGCTCCTAGCTTGCATAAACGCTTTGCTATTCATAACTGGTACTTAGGCCAGTCCTTTTGTATTAACTCAAATCCGTTGTGCCATCTAGGAGTTAACTGCATCAGCAAGAACTTGTTTATCATTAATAGCATTAGCTATTGATTGTCAGGGGTGGAGTCACTTTCTCCAGAGGCCAACAGTACTAATAAACAGCACGTGTGAATAGTCTCTGCTGAGTACTGTTGAGAAAGTTTATAAATTCTCGTCCTTAGAGAATCGGCGAAGTAAGCCAAAATAAAGTTCTCATTGCTTGATTTTCACAAGACAATTCATTGTCCTGCTCTCAAGATTATTGAATAATATTCGTTAATATTGCATATACACTTATAAAAACTCCGTGACATTTGGCAACCTCATTCCAGGATATTAACTCCTAGCTCTAAAGCTATTCACGAGATAATACTCACTCACTCATACTTATTGTAGGGATTTATCATTAAAGTCTATAGGCACTACCTTACTGGTGATTATTGATTCAGTTTTATTAATTTACGTAATAGTTTTCAGTCAGTTGTTTGTTTAAGTTTTTTTCTTTACCAGTTTAATTAGATAAAACTGGTCACCACTAACCTGTGCCTATATTTATTCTTGATTATTGGCATCTTTCTTTGCAAATTGCAGTCAGTACTGAGTCGCTAGTTTACTTAGACTGAGTTAGCATCATGTCTACCAGCGTCTATGTACAGGAAGCTAAAGATATGGGGCTTACAGATCCGGAGAAAATAAAGGACTTTGTCCTCTCTTGATTTAATTACGAGCAGCAACGTGAGAGTGATGCTCGTGAGGAGAGTCGAATTCAGCATGAGGAACGCGAAAAAGAGCGCAAATACGAGTGAGAACAGCGCAAGGAACGCGAGAGAGAACGAGAACAAGACCGAAAACAAAGTGAACTCGAGTTAGAACATGAGCGAGAACAACGAGAACACAAACGTGCCGAGTGAGAAGCACGCGAAAAACATGAAATTGAAATGTTGAAGCTCAGGCGAGATTTCTTGGGTTCAGACACATCTGGTACAGCTGGCCCAAGCTCCACGAGCGCTATCCCTGCAGATATTATGGTGACCCCACACATCAAGCTTCCCCCATACAAGGAAGGCAAGCGAATCGAGCCATACATAGCTCATTTTGAAGACATGGCTCAGCTTTACCAGCTGGATGATGCAGCTAAGCGGCTTCTGTTTCTTAGCCTGTTTGAGGACCCTGCCCTCGTTATTCTCCACAGAATTCGTGGAGACAATCTCACGTATGAGATGATAAAGGCCGCACTCGTCAAATGTATGGTCTCACAGTTGACGACGCCAAGAGTCAGTTCATGAGGGCGTGTTTACAGGATAAAGAGACTGCCGTTTAGTTTTTTGACCGGCTTACTGCTTACTTAGATGAGTGGATGGAGAAAGATGAAACTACTTCCACATGTGAGGGGATAATTGACCTTATGCTATGCACACAGCTAGAAAAGTCGTGGCCTACTGAACTTATGGCTCAGTTCAAGATCTGCCAGGTAAGAGATGCCAGCCAAATGGTGAAGAAGGCTGACGCATTCTTCACTGCATATGGGTATCAAACTCGTAAGCAGCATACCTGGAACAGGAAACCTGATAAATCTGGGAAACCGTCTCAGACTGAACCCCAGCAACAAGGCCGTTTTCAGAATAATGGCCAAGGTCCAAAACTGCAGAAGAAGGACCAGGGGCAAAACACTCAGAAACCTGAGTGGAAGCGGTATGATAAGCAGAACTCTAACCAGCAGCAGTACCAGTATTTCAAGCAGCAGCAGCGCAAGGACAAACCATGTAACCCTCAGTCAGGACAATCAACTTTAGTGTATCGGAGGCAGGATGCAAATGCAGCCCTCATGCCACAACAAGCGTACAGTGGTGCCAACCCCACCAGTATAGATACTTCCCCGCAATTCACTAGTTCATCAGCGACAGTGAACCCTCCTCCACAGGTGGTCAGTGCTCCAGCTCCTCAGATGGTGAGCACGACCCCTCAGGTATCAAGTTCTCAGGGCACCATGTTTGCCGCATCATTTATTCAGCAGCCTAATCAGTGGCTAGCTGCTTTCTCCACAGGCCCTCCCACAGGTGACAGTGCCTTCCTTGTTCAGTCAGGGCTTGTGGGAGACATTCCTGTGAAGGTCCTGAGAGATAATGGATCCTCAGGTTGCTCTGTCAAGCAGGGTCTAGTTCGGCCTGAGCAGTACACAGGTCGACAGATCCAAGCTAACCTTATTGATGGATCAGTGAGATTGTTCCCTGAGGCACGTATCCAGGTGGCATCTCCATTTTACACTGGTACGACAGTCGCAGTTGTCATGCCAGAACCTTTATTTGACCTTATCATAGGTAATATTCCAGGTGCCAAGTATAGTTGCACTGAAGATAACGCTACTCAGACTTCGGCTGCAGTAACATGAGCCATGGCTGAGGCTCCAAACTGTGTCACCCCGGTGACCATTGAATCACCGCAAGATCGGATGTGTAGCCAAGTTGTTGTTCAAGAACAACATTCTGACCCGACACTTGCTGCCGTGTGGAAGAAGCAAAAAGGTAGAGTGATAAAATATTCACGAGGAGGTCAAGCCAAGTTCCTTTGCAAACAAGGACGGCTGTACGGTGAGTCACGAACACTCGAGGGCGAGATTCAACTGCAGTTTGTTGTTCCCGCCAAGTACCACCTAGCAGTGTTAGAATGGGGTCACTGTTCAGCCTCAGGAGGTCACATGGGCAAAAGGAAGACCCAGGGCCATATCCGAGCTGACTTTTTCTGGCCAGGGATGGGACAAGAGATAGATAGTTTTGTGCACTCTTCCAATGTGTGTCAATGTACCACTAATCAGGAACATGTCCTTCCTGCGCCGTTTGAAACCACACCCGAAAGCTCTGAGTCAGTTGAGAGACAGGGCAGTGGTGAAGTAGGTGCAGACCTGATGTCTCGCCTGCTAACTGCTGACTAACACAGGCAACTGTGGTATGCTGGGTTCTATAAGACAGGCATTCTCAGAGATTTGAGTAATCCAGGGACCAGCCTGGTTCCCAGTTAAAAGTATCAGTAATTGCTGACATCTTGCCCGTTGGTCCCACAGGACACGTTACGTCCAGGACTTGTATATACATGTATACCATACGTTAAGGGGGAAGTTTGAGAACCTTGCAGAGACAGTCTGAGGCTGTGTATGAATTACCTTGTGGAATGTCTCGAGCTCTGGGCCTCTCTGCGGATTCCCGGAGAATGCTCATTATCGACATGAGTGTTCACACCCACGGTGGGTGCTCAAATGTGACCTGCCTGAGATTGCGTAGGGATTCTCAGCTTCCTGTTATTAGTCGTAAGTGTAGAGTTAGGTTAACCAGTAAACTGCCCGTTCTAAGAGATTTGAGCAATTCAAGAACTGACACGTTTCCTGGTTAACCCACCCCGTCTTGGAGACGTGCATTCACGTCCGATGTGCACTCATATCCCGGAGACGTAAATTAACGCGGCAACATTGCAGGGTCCCTAATTTGCACAATTTTCACACACAAGTCAAGAGTGAGAGCAGTGGAAATGAGTTATTTAAGAGGAGCCTGTGGAGTCACATGGAGAGACAGGCTGACGAATGATGATATAAAGGAGCGTTGTGGTGTGGATGTGGATGTAATAGGAAGCGTTATGAGGAACACACTGAGGTGGTTTGGCCATGTGGAGAGGATGGAGGGTGAAAGACTGACGAAGAGAGTGTATGTGAGCGAGGTGGAGGGGGGAAGAGGGAGGGGGAGGCCGAGGATGAGATGGAGGGATGGGGTGGAGAGGTATATGAGAGAGGGGGGGTGTGAGTTGGGAGCAGGGCAGTGAAATGGCGGGGGACAAGGCGACTTGGAGGCGATTTGTTTGTGGCCACCCCAAACGGGATTGAGGCGTCTGGCAATAGATAGATAGATAGATAGTTTAACTGCCACGTATTCACCCGATCGGGAATATTTTCAAGACAATTTTCACTGTGTCATAAGCGATCGTCTCTGTGCGCGACTTTAGCAGCTCGGCTGAGTACTTTGTTATGGGCATGTTTTGCTCATTCTAGCCGCTAGCAAGTGCGGCTCGATACTTGTCTCTTTCTCACAATTTGAAGTTAATCAAGACTTGTGCGCCGTGGAAGCAGGTAGTGTGTGTGGCAGTGTCCTATCTCAGCAACGACGCCCAGTTCCCTCCGCCGCTGTTGAATTCCAGGGGCTCAGTGTGTGCAGTGTCCTTCCTCAGTAACGACGCCCAGTCATCCGCTTTGTCCACTTTTCTGACCAGTATTTCTTTTCGTTTTTCCCAGGTTTAAGAGTTAGCTTCTGAGTGAGCGAGTGAGTGCAGTCTCCTTATTTTGAATTCATTTTGAAATGTAACGTAAATTTATTTCTTTGTAATCAATAAATTTAATAGTTCTTTTTCTTGAGCTTAATGTAATGTAAACTCGTGTTTTATTTCTCCATAAGCTTATTCTAGTTGCAGCTCCTAGCTTGCATAAACGCTCTGCTATTCATAACTTGTACTTAGGCCAGTCCTTTTGTATTAACTCAAATCCGTTGTGCCATCTAGGAGTTAATTGCATCAGCAAGAATGTTTATCATTAATAGCATTAGTTATTGATTGTCAGGGGTGAAGTCAATTTCTCCAGAGGCCAACAGTACTAATAAACAGCGCGTGTGAATAAGTAGTCTCTGCTGAGTACTGTTGAGAAAGTTTATAAATTCTCGTCCTTAGAGAATCGGCGAAGTAAGCCGGCATAAAGTAATCATTGCTTGATTTTCACAAGACAGTTCATTGTCCTGCTCTCAAGATTATTGAATAATATTCTTTAATATAATATATAAATAAAAACCTCGTGACAAGCAGTAAGGTGAAATAAAGATGACATCAATGAGTGAAAGTGACAGTGAGGTATGAAAGTGAAATTAAGGGATGTAAGGGTGATTTAAGATGATGGCACTGAAAGGTTGTAAAGTTGACACTGTTCTGTGGTGAAAGCGATGACGGAGTGTGGTGAGTATGTCACTGAGGTGTGATAAAGGAAATAATGAGATGTGATGAAGGTGACATTGAGGTGTGATAAGGGAAATAATGAGATGTGAAGGTGACATTGAGGTGAATGTGACAATGAAGTGAAGTGATACTGACGTGATGTTGACAGTGAGATAAAGTGATAATGAGTGAAGATGGCTTTGATATCTAGTGGTTATAGTAAAGTATTTTGAAAATGAAAGAAAGTGGCAGGACTGTGAATTTTCAGATTTGTAAAAAATGAAGAAACACAAAGGGGCGTTTCCCAAAATGTACAAGGCCCGAAGAAAAACTCAGGGTACTGAATATTAAATGAGGATGACCGTAAATTTTAATCTCTGGTTTTCAAAAAAAAAAAAAAAGCACATTAGATTATAAACGGAGACACTCTTCTTGGCGCAACCAGACATTATAAACTCCCAGAACATAAATATGGTAGAAATATATATATATTTTTTAAATAAAACATTAAAGGAGACGGGGAATGGGAAAATGAAAGAACTATTTATATCAATAGAATGCGTGATGAACGTACAGGCTCGACTACTCAAATTAAAATCATAACTTGTGTAATAACGCAGATAAAGGAGAAATCAGGAAGGCTGTATGAAACTGAGCTACTCATAATTTAGTCTTCCCATCTCACGCCACATCACTAGCAATAACAGCATAGGTTTGCAGTATAATTCTAGATGTGAACATTATTTGGAACTGTGTAGGACTGCTATCAATACTTTGTGAGATGGGTGTTGTGAAGTGGAGAAAACAGAAAAAAAAGAAGGTAAGAACAGTTATTGTTGTGTACATACAACCAGGAACTGATGGCACCAAAGTATGCACCTAGATTATCCTCAAGAGGGGTGATAAAGATGTCAACAGTATTAGCATCGGTAATGGAAAATGACAGACATTACTTTATCTCTTCACTCCAGTGACAGTTTTTATAGCATACATGCTAATTGCATAGACTGGTTCAGCGTAGGACAAAATTCATACTAGAGAGTAAATTACAGCCTTAATAAACCCCATCATTAATAGAGGTTCTTCCTAATTTGAATGAAGTCGTCTAGTAGCACAAAGTATAAACAGCTTCAAGATTTGGGGGCTGAATAGACTGATGACGGAGGGAAAAAAAATATGTACTAAAATAACAAACTGAAAAATGGAAGCACCAACCTGCGTCGAGTGGACAAGTAACTGAAATAAAAAGTTACATGAAGACAGTAAATAACAAAACAGACAACTGATAAGCACGACTGAGGAAAGTAATGAGTATAAACTTTACTTGACAGACGTGAGACCTTGAAGACCATTTTATAGGCAATCGCTAACATCCATGGCATTGAAGTACCTTGCATCTGAAGTGCCTAATGGTGCAGGAGGATCGCTGCAGTAGAAGTGTGTGAAGCAGGTCCAAGAATCCTTGGTTGTGACTGATTAGTCAGATGACTCCAAAAAGTGCTCCCGCACATTAATGCGAGAAACTGGGATTAAAGTAAGTGGGAGGGGGATCTGAGAGAAAACTACACTGAATGGGGTTTTCCGGAATCTCCAAGACCAACAGTGAGGGCTTTGAAGGTGAGGCTGAGATGGAGCGAACGTCATCTTTTACTGTGAAAGCGATCTTGAGATGTTGTAAAGAGTGTGTGAGAGATGATGTTTGGTGATGGTGATGGAATGAGGTGTGATGGAAGTGAAACTGACATGTAAAAATAGCAACAGACGTCAAAAGTGAGGTATAGCAAGTGTGCTCTTCAAAGGTGAAGGTGTTACTGATGTGTTCTGAAAGCAGTATGACGCATGGTGCTTATTAAAGACTGAGCTGTGATGAAAGTAAGAGTGAGAGGTGGTGGATGTAATGTGTGGAAAATGTTGCTTTGAATTGTGAAAGTGAGCTTGAGGTATTTTGAATGTGAGATAAGATATGATGATTTGTATTGTTCGTGTAAGTGACAGCGAAGTGAAAATAAAAGTTAGGTATGGTAACTGATCTTATTTAGCTGTCAGGGTGATGTGGAGATACTGTGAAGGTGATTATATCATGGTTATTGCTGTGTTGTGATAGTGATGAGTAGTGAAACTGACAAAGGAGTTAAATGACTGTGGTTTTGAATATCTTTAAAGGTGACCTTGAAGTGTAGTGAAGGTGGTGTGAGACTCGTTGGTTATTGTTGAGCTGGATGTGGGGAAGTCCAGGTTTCTTGTGGTTCTTCCCAGCTGGACTTTCCGATTATAAATATCTCTTCAACCCCGTCACCACGATTACGCCATGTTTAGTTTATTCTTTTCATCATAGCCGTGGTGGCCAAGTGGTTAGTGAAGTTGCCAGCCCGATAGTGACTGGATTCGAATCCTGTTCATGCAGCTGGCGCCACTCTGCTCAGGGATCTATCAATCCTAGTAAACGAATACATATGACAACACCTAGAAAAGGTTGCTGTGGTAACGTGGATGCTGCAGTCCCTGGTATTCCAGGATAGTGGGTGAATAATTCGCAACAAACTCAAAGGTCTATGCTGCTGAGATGAGCATTGCGGCTAATAGTGCCCCCTCCCCCTTCCCTTATCACACAATTATGTTATTCAGATTGGGAGAGACTTCTCGTACTCGATCTGATAGACATGCTCTTCATGATCCACATCGACTATCGGAGGTGATTTCTAACTCTGATACAATCTTACTACGGTGACTAAAGAAAAAAAAAAAAGATAGGTGCGTCATCGTAAGGAAGAATTTAATAGATCATAACGATACTCGTTAGCTTATTGGCTCCCCGGCACTTATACCGAGCCAGTAGGTTTCTGTATAGCCTAAGAACAGTTGATATGAGGCTTCTGGAAGATCTCACCCAGTTCATTTCTAATTACGACCAGTAGGCAATATCATGGGTTTAAGAGAAAACTGGCGCTTAATCGATTTTACAAAATAACACTGCACATAACATGCAAATGTGTATTTACCATTTCTGCCAAGTGGCCTCATGTTTACTGGATTCTTGCAAATACCTCACGAATGCATTCAACTTTGGAGAAACCACTTATAAGGATGGGATCAGTGGCAGCTTTATTTAAACCCTCTCCTTCACAGTATCTCATAAGCTGGAAAAATGTATTAAAGATAACATGCATAAAATGTAAAGTCGTCTGCCTTAAGGATCGAAACATGGAGGTCGGAGCGAGTTGGAAAAAAAAAAATCCTACTGAAAAGATAATTTGCAAATATTTTGCATCATATATATTACCAAGACTTATACTGTGTGTGAAGTCAGTATATTAAGTCTATAATCCTAAAAGTACAAGTCAATACTACAAGGGCAGGAGTTGCTGGTGGACACTTTCAAATGTCTTTGATGCTACGATATTAATACATAAAAGACCAATTTTAGAGAAAAATGTATTTAACATTCTGATCTCGAAATTATAGTTGCCGAGCCAGTTATCCAATACTATATCAATTTTTGGCACTGGTAACAGACTGTCATCATTAAAACTTAAGTGTGAGATAATATCCCCTGAATTTTTGATGCCACGAAGAATACTGTTAAAAAAAAAAAAAAAAAAAAAAAATAAAATGCTTTATTTAACAGAATCGTCTTACAATAAGTGTCTACGTACTAGCAAAGGCATAATTAGGCTATTCTGCCTAATCTGTTTCTTGAAGTGATACCATTTTCCTTTTACCATTGTGGACTTGATCAGTATGGGTGTTGAAACGAACAAAGCAATCGGGAACTCTCATTTAAAACGAATATCTGAGTAGAGAAAGTTAATCCTTACGTCCAACGACATATACTTCATTTTGTTCCTCCCAACTTCTAGAAAATTCAATTCAGCTTTCAACAGACTTTTTGAGCTCCATAGGTTCAATATAGACTTTATTCCGCAATAAAATGGCTCCATAAAGCTGAATACAGTCGCCTGGAGGAGGCAAGAATGATTCTGTAAAACATGTCATCGGTCGGAATGTTTGGGTGTAATGTGTTTCCATATTATCTAAGGGTAAGAGATCCTCAAGCAACTCTTCTTACCTGTTTCTCTTCGTACATGGCATGCTAACATTTCCTTGTCAGTCTGTTTTTGTAAAATGACACTTAAATATTCTCCCGTAGCTTGTTTAGGCAGAATATAGTCCGTATTCTCGCAGGTATAGATAACGTCAGACCACCTCTTCCTCAAATAATTATTTTGTTTAATTCGTTTTAGTACTCTTTTGCATATTATTCTTGTCCTCTAAATATCGACACATTTTGCATCGTACCATACCAGAGGAAATTAACCCTTTCCATTTGGTGACGTGTGTGTGTGTGTGTGTGTGTGTGTGTGTGTGTGTGTGTGTGTGTGTATTTATTACCTGATGCACCTCAGGTTTTTTTCATGCAAGGTAAGTATGAAATTTAAATATATTGTGTATATATAATGCTAATGTGTGAGTATAAAAGTTTTTTTTCGTTATGTTCTTTTTGTATTTGGTTTTTGAGGTCCAATTAACAATCACAAGTTTTGGTTTTGCTTGTTTTTTAATATAAGAAATTCTAAAGCATCCTGTATATTGACTAAACTTTACTACAATAGGGAGGCTTTATATTGGGTTTATATTTTCGTAACTTAACGGAACCATGCTCTTCTTTCCAGGCGTTGCAATGGCATGGTGGGCAGAAGACAGTCCATGAACTAGTAGACAATGTTTTGCTTATTCCTGAAGGCCTAGTGATTTTTCTTTCTACTCCGTTAATGAGGAGTAACAAGTCCTCGAGAGTCTAATCATTTCGTCTCTACAAGGTGAATAAGGTAACTAATACTTGAGGTTATTTTCTCCACAACGTTAATGAGACGTAGCTAATCCTTGAGGGCAAAGTGATTGACTGTTTATTACATGAGTTAATTCATCTTTGAAGGCCAGTGATTCTCTAAATTACGTGAATAAGGTAGTTAATCCTCGAGGGCTAAATGATCACTCGCTATAGTGAATGAGGTAACTAATCCTTGAGAGCCCAGTGATTTCCTCTCTACCACGTGAATCGGGTAACTAATCCTTGAGAGCCCAATAATTTTATCCCTACCACGTGAATGAGTATCTTGAAGGCAATGATTTCCTGTCTACTACGTGGATAAGAAATGATTCCTGGAGGCCCAATTACTTCCTCTCTAATACGTAGATGAGGTAACTAAACACTGGCAATAGTGGATAATTAATACGTCAATAGCCCTGTCCTCAAACCCAAAGTATAAGCTCTTACATCATGTTGGTTATACTATACTGTTTTTTCAATTATGTTATATGGAATGCTACAAATATGTTCTGTTTCAGTTCTGGATGATGTGGAAGGTCAGTCGTTTAAAATGACAAGGCACTTCAAGACTTTCATGAATACAACTTACGTCAATTCTTCAGGAACAAGATGAACAAACTCCTGAACAAGACGTCAACTCCCTTGGAAGAAAATAAGGCAAAATAAGTTAAATAAAACCGAAATCCTTGATGGCACGAAGTATCACGGGACGAAATCCATAAGGCAAGAATTCATCGAAGGGTAGAAGTAATATGAACTACGATTAGAGTATATGAAAGTGTTTAAACTCTCCATGAAGCAGCCAGTAACATAGGAAGCAGTAACAAGAGGCCTGGAAGCCATGAAACTGCCATAAAATAGTGTAAAAAAAAGTCAAAAGAGCAAGGGGTGACAGGACGAGGAGAGGAGCTGCGAAGAATGTGTGAAGTGTACATGCAGAACTTAAATGTGACTTTACGTTATCTTTATCACTGTAATATATGGCTAAACCTGGCCAATAAATCAAAGTTTCTTCTGTGAGTTATTTTTCCTTCAAACATTTCCCAAATAACAAAATGTGGAACACACTGAGGTGGTTTGGCCATGTGGAGAGGATGGAGGGTGGAAGACTGACGAAGACAGTGTATGTGAGTGAGGTGGAGGGGGGAAGAGGGAGGCCGAGGATGAGATGGAGAGATGAGATGGAGGAATGGGGTGGAGAGGTATATGAGAGAGGGGGTTGTGAGTTGGGAGCAGGGCAGTGAAATGGCGGGGGACAGGGCGACTTGGAGGCGATTTGTTTGTGGCCACCCCAAATGGGATTGAGGCGTCTGGCAATAGATACATAGATAGATGGGCCTGGAGTGACAAGGATCATTTCTGGGGACAGATTGCTTTTATATAATTACACCTACGCTTCAAAACTTAGCCTTTTGGGATTTAAGTCTGCAAGTAAAATGAAAGGTTATTGCATATATGAACTGTACAATTGTCTTAATGCTGTCATGATGCTCAAAGTGGTAAGTGTAAATTCTTAATTCAGCCATAATAGAGGAGGGTAATGTAAAAAAGGAATGATAAATGTGAAGTAGGCAGCACTACATGAAGTGAGTAGATGGTGAGAAATAGGAAGAGAGGAGACACAAATGACAGTAGTAAGTAGGCAGCACTACAAATGAGAGAAGGAAAATGAGAGGAGACTCAAATGACAGAAGGAAAAAGTAGCCAGAACTACATTGAGTGGATGATGGTAAGAAACACGAACAGAGTACAGACAAAGGGGCTGGAAGAATTAGGCAGCACTACATGGAGTAGATGGAGAGATATAGGAAGAGGAGAGAAATGGCAAAGTTGAAGGAAGAAGTAGGCAGCACAACATGAAGTGAGTACATGATGGTGAGAAACAAGACAAAAGGTGAAGTAGGTAGCACTACATGAAGTGAGTAGATGGTGAGAAACAGGAAGAGACAGAAATGACATCTGTGAAGAAGTAGACGTCACTACAGGGAGTAGATGACGGTGAGAAATTGGAAGAGGACAGACACAGAAAGAGAATAAATGTGATGCAGGATGTAGGCAGCACTACATCAAGTGAGTGGATGACAGTGAGGACGAGGATGACACAGAAAAAGAATGATAAAGGTGAAGGAAGAAGTAGGCAGCACTACATCAAGTGAAAGGATGGTGAGAAATAGGAAGAGGAGGAGGGCAGACACAGAAAAAGAATGATAAAGGAAGAAGTAGGCAGCACTACATCAAGTGAGTGGATGACGGTGAGAAACATGAGGAGGCCAGACACAAATTAAGGTGAAGAAAAAAGATCAAAGTGAAGAAGTAGGCAGCACTACCAGGTGAGTGGATGATGGTGAGAAATAGGAAGAGAGGAGGGCAGACACAGAAAAAGAATGATAAAATGAAAAGTAGGCAACACTACATAAAGTGAGTGGACGATGATGAGAAATAGGGAGAGGAGGACAGACACAGAAAATGACTGTGAAGGAAGAAACAAAGATAAAGGTAAAGGAAGAAGTAGGCAGCACTACATCAAATGGAGGGATGGAGTGGAGAGGTATATGAGAGAGGGGGGTGTGAGCTGGAAGCAGGGCAGTGAAATGGCAGGGGACAGGGCAACATGGAGGCGATTTGTTTGTGGCCACCCCTTACGGGATTAAGGCGTCTGGCAATAGATAGATATAGTTCAGTGGAAGAAATATACTGTGACTCTAGATCTCCAGTACTTCTTCGTGATTAGCATCATATTCAAGTGTAAATCTAATGCTACAACTCAGCAGTCAAGATGGAGAGATGGCAAAAAAAAAAAAAAAGGCATTATATTTACAGGAAACAGCACTTCTTCGTGACTAGCATCATATTTTGGCTACAACTCAGCATTCAAGATGGAGAGATGGCAATTTTGGACCATGCATAATAGTTACATGAAACAGCACTTCTTCGTGACTAGCATCATAAATATAAACATGGAACCAACACAATAAGAGTAACAATACTTGTCATCCAAAATCTGTAATTCTGAAAAACTGGCATTAAAAAAAACAGTATATATAAAATTTTGACCATTCTGAAAAAAAAGGAAAAAAAAACACCAAAAAACACTAAAACACACACACACACACACACACACACACACACACACACACACACACACACACACACACAGCTATAAAAACAAAGCTACAGTGACAGCTATTGAAACAGCTGCTGACAAGCAAGGCAGAGGTAAAACACACACACACACACACACACACACACACACACACACACACACAGGTAAGGTGAGATTATGTGAGGTTATATATAGTTACACTAGGCTAGGTCACACACACACACACACACACACACACACAAACACACACACACACAGGTAAGGTGAGATTATGTGGTTATATATAGTTACACTAGGCTAGGTCACACACACACACACACACACACACACACACACACACACACACAGCCATGATAGAAAAAAAAGCCAAAATAAAGATAAAAAAACATAGCCAAGACAATGCTGAAAAATATAAGGCTATTAACTCAAAGCTTGAAGAAAAACACAGCCAAGAAAAAGCTAAAAAAAAAAAAAAAAACAGAAACCCCCCCCCAAAAAAAAACACAGCCAAGACAAAGCTACCAAAAAAAAAACACATAAAAAACACAGCCAAACAAAGCTAAAAAAAACACAGCCAAGACAAGGGCAAAAAAACACAGCCAAACAAAGCTTAAAAAAACACAGAGCGAAGAGAAAGCTGAAAAATAAACAGAGCCAAGACAAAGCTAAAAAAAACACAGCCAGCCAAGACAAAGCTAAAAAAAACACAGCCAAGATAAAGCTTAAAAAAATAAACATAGCCAAGACAAGGCTAAAAAAACACACAGCCAAGACAAAGCTTATAAAAATAAACATAGCCCAGACAAGGCTAAAAAAAATACACACAGCCAAGACAAACCTTAAAAAACACAGCGAAGACAAAGCTTAAAAAAAAACAGCCAAGACAAAGCTAAAAAAAAAAAAACACAGAGCCAAGACAAAGCTAAAAAAAACACACATAGCCAGCCAAGACAAAGCTAAAAAAAACACACAGCCAAGACAAAGCTAAAAAACACACAGCCAAGACAAAGCTTAAAAAAATAAAAATAGCCAAAACTAAGCTAAAAAAAAACACAGAGCCAAGACAAACCTAAAAACATAAACAAACAGCCAAGACAGAAAAAAACACAGCTAAAAAGAAGGCCAATACAAAGCTGATAAAACACACAGCCAAGAAAAAGCTTTAAAACAAACATAGCCAATACACAAGCTAAAAAAAAAAAAAATTGAGAGAAAACTGAGGTGAAGCTAAAAAAAAAAAAAGCTAAAAATAAACACATATAAAAACAGCCAGAATGATCCAAGCTAAAAAAAAAAACAGAAAGAAAAACAGCCAGAAGGAGCCAAGCTAAAAAAAAAAAACAATCACCAAACCTTCAAAACACAGCCAAGAGAAAGCTAGAGACTCAGCAAACACCAAGCTAAAAAAAAAAAAAAGATATAAACAGCCAGATGGATCCAAGCTAAAAAAAAACAGAAGGAAAAACAGCCAGAAGGAGCCAAGCTAAAAAAAACAATCACCAAACCTTCAAAACACAGCCAAGACAAAGCAGCAAACACCAAGCAAAATCAAACACCACAAACAGACTTATATATACCTCATAACCGGTCTCCATCTCAGCGCTGGGGGGGGGGGGGAGGGTTGCCTTTTCTTGGAGATGCAGATCCACACAGAGGCCCAGTTCCATCAAGTGTAAACAAACCAACTCTGCTTTTAACCCTTCATCCTTTTCTGTTGCACTTCTTCATGACTAGCATCAATTACCAACTCAGCTATTACCCCTTCATCCTTTCTGTTGCACTTCTTCATGACTAGCATCAATTAGCAACTCTGCTTTTAGCCTTTCATTCTTTTCTGTTGCACTTCATCGTGACTAGCATCAATTACCAACTCTGTTTTTAACCTTTCATCCTTCCTGTTGCACTTCTTCATGACTAGCATCATTTACCATCCCCTTTTCACCTTAACCCAGCCCAAATTCTTCATAACTTTCATTTACTATGCTCTCTCCAACTCTGCATTTAACCTTTCATCCTTTTCTGTTGCACTTCTTCATGACTAGCATCATTTACCATACTCTTTTCACCTTAACCTGACCCAAATTCTTCATTACTTTCATTTACCATACTCTTTTCACCCTAACCTGGCCCAAATTCTTCATAACTTTCATTTACTATACTCCTTTCACCTTAACTTGGCCCAGATTTTCCTTCGTAACTCTGCATTCTAATATTCGTGTATTGCAGAGGCCGGTATCAGGTTGTGTGTGTTGCAGGGAGCCTTTGCATAATCAATCAATCTTAAACCAACAAATCAAATCTGAAAATCATCGAATATAAGTCTGGAAAAAATCAAGCTCAGTAAACCGTACCCCAAAATGACAATGTTCACGCCACCTATGGCTAAAACACATTAATCTACATCTAAAAACAGTTTGATGTTCGTGTGCTGCAGAGAGTCAATATGCCCTACCTCCAGAAAGTATTGGTGTATAATCTAGTGTGAACATTTTTATACCAATGATAGGTATTGGGGTGTGCCAGTACGAACATTATGAGGCCAACGATAAGGCTTGGGATGTGCCAGTACAGGTATACCCTGGTTTAACGATCTAATTGGTTGGGTAAAACCCCATTGTTAGGCGGGGTATCGTATATCTGGTTACTTTTAACATGTATTTCAAAGTGGACCATTTACCAGCCTTGGACTTCCCCCTCAACCAAGTCCAAAATCCACCCAAATGAGCCCCCAAAACAAGTTTTAAACCAATCTAAATGGCCTAACAGCTGTCAAACAAGCTAACCTAAGCCTAACACCTGTAAATAACTCACTAAAACCAACAAATACAATCTGAAAATCATCAAATATGTCTGCAAAAAATCAAGCTTAGTAAACTGTACCCCAAAATGACAATGTTCACCCCACCTATGGCTGAAACACATTAATCTAAGTCTAAAAACAGTTTATAATTCAACCTAAACACACAATTTTGGTCTAAAATATCATCAAAATTGGTTTAAAAAAAAAAAATCAAAACCCATTGTTAAACTGGGGTTCTGCCATCGTTAGGTGGGGTATGGTGGTATTTCTACCCTCATCGTTAAGCCAGGGTATCACATCTAGGGGTATCGTATATCGAGGTATTATTGTATGAACATTTTGAGATCAGCGATAGGTACTGGGATGTGCCAGATGTTTTGGTCGCAAGATGGCAGTCCTGTACCCCTGCCAAATTGCCTGCGTTTATGTGTGGACGTATAGTTTTTCGTACCCATTCCACACGCTTGTAATTACACAAATATCCATATAAAAGCACCCACATATTGACCAACCCTCCAAGCACAGCACAAGTTGAACATATCTCTTCGGTAGTCGTCAATCACACCCTCCACCGATATTTTTCGTGTGTTGCAGGAGAGGCCAATTTAAATTTTTGTGTGTTGTGAAGAATGCACGTATGATCAATTTAAATTTTTGTGTGTTGTGATGAGTGACTGTATGATTGATTTCAATTTTCCTGTGTTGCAGCAAGGCCATGTATAGTCGATTCAAATTTTTGTGTGTTGCAGAGAATGCATGTATGATCAATATAAATTTCTGTGTCTCATGGAGTGATTGTATGATCGATTTCAATTTTCCTGTGTTGCGGCAAGGCCATGTACAGTCTATCTAAATTCTTGTGTGTTTAGCCACCCTTAATTTATCTGTGTGTGTTGCAAGTACCAAGCTCAATTTCTGTGTGTTGAAGAGACCTAGGGGGAGTGTCAGACCATTTACAAAGCTGGGTGGTAACCATATAACCAAACCATACGTGCTCCCTGCGTGTCAACAAGTGGGTTGGTGGAGGGTTAGTGCCCCTCCCCGTAAAACAAATATCAGTAACTCAGTCAAATGGCCACCCCTTACAGGATTATGGCGTCTGGCAATAGATAGATATATAGATAGTCAGTCCATGCAATATATCTTTTTAAATCTAACTGTCATTGAGAGAACATGAAAATCGCCAGCTTTGTTATACAGTTTTATTTTTTTATGAAACACCTTTCATTTAAAGACAAAATTATACCCAAATTAGAGTAATAGGATCATACAATGCATCTCATAACATTAGTACTTTCCATATATATATATATATATATATATATATATATATATATATATATATATATATATATATCACATAGTGTAAAATCCACTAAATGGAAATGAAAAATATTATGCGCTTGGTGACGACAGTTTTTTTCGCTTTTTTGAAATTTAAACGTGAACTGCTTTCCTGTCTAAGATATCTTACTTCAAGGTAGATTCCACACTAATAAAAAAAACATGTGATTGAGTAATGGTCCTGTTAGCTACGTGTGGAGGAAACTTGGGAAACAAACGGAAAAATTGATAGGAAAAACTAGACTGAATGTTTTGGTCCTGTGTTAGCTATGTGAGGAGGACGCAAGGGAGACAAACGGAAAAATTGATCGGAAAACACAGACTGAATGTTTTGGTCCTGTGGCAGCTATGTGAGGAGGAAGCTAGGGAAATTAATGGGGAAATTGTTCGTAAAACCTATTCAACACAATGTTTTCCTGCGGACTAGAGGAGACTAGTTTGTCATACGGGCTGGTACACTGAGAAGAAACGCCTTAAAATCCTTCTCAGCCATATCTTAAGAACATCTAGTGAAGGAACTCAAATCCCGACCTCTCGTAAAGCACAACACGTGAATGAAATCAAAGACGCTATGGGACTATGAGAGCACAGATACAGGTTTCACAGTAAAGCCTTTTATTTTCCTCTGTTTAGATATGACTACGCCTTCTACGTATGCTACAGCCTTCGCCGAGAAAGTCCGGTGAACGTTCGGATACTGTTCTTCCCAAATAACGCTGTGTTCAAAGCCGAGGAGAACTCAACTCTCCGTCTGGCCGATTCTCTAAATATCGCTGATTTGATAGCCGTAAATAACTCTCCTTTTTGGCTACAATTAACAACTGCTTCTCAAAAATAACAGCATTGGTAGCCATGAAGAAGTCAACGCTCCACTTGGCTACCTTTAGCAGCTAGTACTCCAAAAAATAACACTGTGTTCAAAGCCGTGAAGAACTCGGCTCTGTTCTCCAAAATAACGCCGCATTGATAGCCACAAACAACTCCCTCTTTGGCTACTTCTGACGCCCGATACTCCCAAATAAAGTTGCGTTGATAGCCACAAAGAACTCAACTCTCCGTACGGCTACCTTGAACAGCCAATACTCCAAAATAATGCTGCCACAAAGGACTCCCATTATAGTGACTTTACTTGGCTGCTTCTCCAAAAATAAACACCTCATGGATAGCCACAAACAACTCCAATCCTGGCTACTTCTGACAGCTGATACTCCAATAAAATACTGCATTGATAGCCGCGAAGAGCTCAACTCTCTCTCTGCCTACTTTTAACAGCCAATGCTCCTAAATAAATCTGTTGATAGCCACGAAGAGCTCATGTTTACCTTTCGTGGCTAGTTCTCCCAAATAACATGCACTGATAGCAACAGGGAGCTCTCAGTTTGGCTATTTTCAACAGCCAAAACTGCAAAATAACACTGACAGCCACAAGGAGCTTTCACTTTGGCTACCACTGACAGCTCGGTTCTCCACATATTATGCTGCACTGATAGCCATAAATAACTCTTCATTTTAACAGCCGCTCCTCCAAAATTTCGCTGTCTGTTCCATATACGAGCTGTCGGGAAGAAAACGGATTCCGGAGGGACACGGATGCCAAGCCAAAAGTTGCCGATTGTGCAAAGGCAGGTTCTCACACACTCCTGAAAATCGCCAAGGTGTGTGACTGAAACCTGCCCAGATGTGACTGAAACCTGCCAATATGTGACTGAAACCAGCTGAGATGTGACTGAAACCTGGATGTGGCTGAAACCTACCAAGATGTGACTGAAATCTGCCAATATGTGACTAACCCACTGAGATGTGACTGAAACCTGCCAAGATGTGACTGAAACCAGCTGAGATGATGCTGAAACCTGCCAAAATGTGTGGCCGAAAACTGCCGAGATGTGGCTGAATACTATTGAGATGTGCCTGAAACCTGCCAAGATGTGACTGAAATCTGCCAATATGAGACTGTAACCTGCCAAGATGTGGGATATTCTTGCCTTCACCTGCCACTGAGCTTATGTTCCATCTGCCTGTGATTGCAAAGTGCCGAGATATGACTGAAAAACTGCCAAGGTGTGGGAGTATGTTGCATCCATCTGCAATTGAGAGTATGTTGCATCTGCCTGCGATTGTACAAAGCTGTTTTTTTTTTTTTTATGCGAGGAAGAAGGAACCAAAGGCATGAGCCCGCAATAACAGTTCCCTCCAAGAAAAAAAAAAACAAAATACAATAGAGAGCCAAATTCAAGATCCGATCATTTCGAGATGCGTGGACACGCTGTGCTTGAAAGACTGGAGATCATAGGCAGCAGGAAATACAGTAAAACCTCACTATAACGGACTATTTGGAGCCCAAGCCATTCCGAAATGAGCAATATTCCAATAAGAGCGACAGCCGTACTTCCCCTTGCTAACCCAGACTTTTTCCGATATATCAGACATTAGTCCGGATCGCACCAATGGATTTTAAACTGTTTTCACTGCCATTGCTGTACTGTACTGTATTTTACATTCAGTACAATAATCCAATTGTATAATACAGTATATATGACAATCTTGTACAGTATTATACATTCACTACAATAATCAAGCAGTATAATATATATAATAATACTGTACTGTACACTGATAAACATGTCATTTATTTACATTACTGTGGTGAACATAGCTGAAGTGGTCAGGCAGTCCACACATGCTTCAGGCTTTATTGAACTTTTTCCGATATTTAAGAATTCCCGATTGTTGAGAGGTATGTGAGAGGTATATGAGGGAAGGGGGGGGATGAGTTGGGGGGAGGGTAGTCAAATGGTGGGTGACAGAGCGACTTGGAGGCGTTTTGTCTGCGGCCACCCTTTGCAGGATTAGGGCGTCGGGCTATAGATAGATAGATAGATAGCTCCTCAAGTCTGATAAAAGCAAATTCCAGTCTATTGAAGTGTGTTACAGTATATTGAGGTTTTACTGTAATGCAATTTCTCACACACACCTAAAACCGCCAGGATGTAAGACTGAAAAATGCCAAGATGTGACTGGAAATTTCCGAAATGTGGGTGTACTTTGCATCCACCTGCGATTGATATTACTCTGCAACTGCCTGTGACTGAAAAGTGCTGAGATGTGTGATGGTTGCAAAGGCCTGTGACTCAAGACATCCACGTATGATTATGTTGCAAAAAACTGCGACTGAATCCTGCCAAGATGTGTATGTTGCATCCTTGGTCACCTAATGGCGGCTCTCCATGCTGCTTGATCTCTGGCAGCCTCCCTATTCAGTTCCTTATCCCTAAGGTCACACTCCATGGCCTCGTCCCGGGTCTTTTTCGATCTGCCTGTCACGACCCCACCCCCAACGTTCACACTTCGCACTTTCTGCACCCAGTTATCATCCCCCATCCTCTCCATATGCCCAAACCATCTCAGTCCACCCCTCCTCATCACAAAACCAATACACTCCAGTCCCATCCTACCCCTCAACTCTTCCATCGTAAACCAAGCCCCCCCAGGCCTCACACTCAGGGACGCACTGCACATCCACCTAATCATTGTCATTTCTGTATGTCTGAGCCTGCAAATATCCTCTTCCTTTACTGCTCAGGTCTCACTGCCATACAGCATTACACTCCTAACACATGCCGCATACAAAGATCCCTTAGCATGTAGGGAGAGTCCTCTCAATGTCACGAGAAGCAACAGCTCCCTGAACTTCTTCCAACCACTCCTCACTCTAGCCACAGAGCTGCTCCAGCCCCACCTCCAGCACACAACAGGTCTCCCAAATAACAAAACTCTTCCACACACTCAAGAGACTCACCAGCAAGTTCAATCCTTTCACGCCTGACAATCTCCACCTGCTCTCCCCGATACAACTCACACATATAATCAGCATTATCTTTCAGTCTACCTCTAATACCACTACATCTCTTATGCACCCACTTATCACAAACACTGCATTATCTCACAGTCTACCTCTAATACCACTACATCTCTTATGCACCCACTTATCACAAACACTGCACAAGATGGAATTACTTCCCACGCCCTTGTGGCAAATTGCACATGGCCACTCTCCCTCTACTGCTATGCCCTCACTACTATACACACACTACTACTATTCCCATACTACTGCTGTCTTCACTACTATACCTACACTACCAACAATCCTGCTATACACACACTAGTACAATATCCACACTACAATACCGAAACTACTGTGGCTGTCATAGTACACATATGACCAGCAAGTCAAATTATGGAAATCACGGTCCTATATGGAAATCATGGGAGGGGAGAATCTGGGAATGTGGACGTGCGGGAAAAAATGGCAAAGTGTGGAACAGAAGGGGAAGTACAGGAGAGGGAATGGGTATGGAGTAAACAAGGGAAAAATAAAGCGAAACAAGTATGGGACGACAAAATGGGCAAATGAAGAATGGAAAGGCATTAGTAAAAATCAGTGACACCGAATTCCAGTTCTGCAATCCAGTGTCACTGATTATTTCTGCAAGTTAGATACTATATCAATATCTATATCTATCTATCTATCTATCTGTGTGTGTGTGTGTGTGTGTGTGTGTGTGTGTGAGAGAGAGAGAGAGAGAGAGAGAGAGAGAGAGATTGATTGATAAAACGCATGGCACCGCAACAACATGGTCATATGGCGCCGTATAAGCAAAAATATAAGCAATAGAAATATAAACAACATTAAAAAGTAAAACTCCATACTAAAAACTAGACATCAAAGTAAAAACAGTGGAATCATAAAAGGTGAAGGAGGCCAGCCTCCCTCAGAAATAAAAACAAATCGTCCCCAGGGGTACCAGGTTCTCTCCCAAGCATCGAAGAGAGACAGTAAGCACCACCCTCCCCTCGGTGCCTAAATAAAGGCCTCCGACGTAAGTCGCCCAAACTGGGACACTCAGCCAGCAAATGCCTGACAGTAAGGGGAACCAAACAGTCATCACAGAATGGCTGCACACCTCCACACATGAGGAACTCATGTGTGAGCTTCGTATGTCCAATGCGAAGACGAGCCAGAACAGTTTCTAACTTACGAGGTATTGTAAAACAAACTCTCTGAGAGACGAACTTGGTGACTTCCTTTAGCTTGCTGACAGGAACGCTATCCCACCGTAATTGCCAACAAGCACGAACAGCACACAACACTGAAGTGCGTAAATCAGTAGCAGGTAAAGAGCAAGGAGCACGTACAGGTTGTAAAGCTGCAGCCTTAGCAAGTGCATCTACCCTTTCATTACCTATGACACCAACATGTGCCGGAACCCAGCAGAAATCCACTCTCTTCCCTCGACGACGAATGAGGAACAGCCACTCCAGAATAGCTAAAACTATAGGATGGGAAGAGTTGAAAGAGTCCAGGGCCAAAAGTGCCCCTTGAGAGTCGCTAAAAATAGTAAAATGATTGCCATGGTGAACAAACACCAACTTCAGGGCTAAAACTATAGCTAATAACTCTGCAGTAAAAACTGTGGCAGCCAAAGGAAGACTACCTCCACAGCTACAATTGGGAAATACCACTCCAAGACCAACACCTGATGTGGATTTAGAGCCATCAGTATACACAGGCACAGATCCATCATGACTTGAAGAATGTTCTAAAAATAACTGTAAAAGACACTGAGGCGCGACAGAATCCTTGGAATCTGCAAAAAACCGTCAGTAGGTCACCTTGAGCAAGATCCATGGAGCAACCCTCGGGATCCGAACAGGACTGACAGGTACTGTTGACAAACCAAACTCCTCCATGATATCCCAAATCCTATAGATGGACGAAGCATGCGAGGATGTCTACTATAATACAAAAAACAAGACTGTTGCATCACACACTTACAGACAAGTGAGTCTGGAAGGCGACAAATTCGGAGCCAGCACCGTGCTGCAACAGACTGACGCAGTAGATCTAAGGGAGGCACACCAGCTTCCACCAACAAGCTGGGGAATCGGAGATGACCGAAAAGCCCCAGTTGCAAGGCGAAGACCAGCATGATAGACAGCATCTAGGGTTTTTTGTCTGGCCTCTGTGGCAGACGAGTAGAACTCGCAGCCATATGACATCTTGGAGGCTACAAAAACCTGAAACAAATGCAAGAGCATCCTCTGATCAGCACCCCAAGAGGTATGGGACAGAATGCTCAAAAGATTGAGAGCCTTCATACATGATGCTTTAAGACTTACCAAGTGTGAGACCCAAGTCAAATGACAGTCAAGCGTCAGGCCCAAGAATTTTGTCTCTTCCACACAACGGAGTCTCTTGCCACAAAGCTGGAGATCAGGGTCTGGGTGTACCCCTCTCATCCTACAGAAGTGCATAGCCACAGTCTTAGAAGGGGAAAACCGAAAACCCTTGGAAGTGGCCCAGGCAGAGATCTTGTCCGAGGCAAGTTGCATACACCGCTCAATAGCAGACATGCGGGAGCCCAAAAACCATATAGCTAAATCATCCACATAAAGGGATGAGGATACCCTGGTAGACACAGTGTCGAGAATATCATTGATGGCCACCGCAAACAGAGAAACACTTAAGACACTCCCCTGTGGGACACCTTCCTCCTGGCACAGTGGCACAGAAAGGGTAGAACCCACATGGACCCGGAACACACGATCAGTAAGAAGTCTCTAAGCAACACAGGCAGACGACCACGTAGACCAAAGGCATGAAGTTGTTGGAGGATGCCATGGCGCCAGGCAGTGTCATAAGCCTTCTCAAGGTCAAAGAACACAGCCACAAGATGTTCCTTAGAGGCAAAAGCTTCACAGATTGATGCCTCAAGTCTGATAAGGTTGTTGGTAGTGCACCATAATTTCTGGAAGCCACTCTGCGAAGGAGAGAGAAAACCACCCTTCTCCAGAAACCACATAAACCTGACATTGACCATCTTTTCAAACAATTTGCACACGCATGATGTCAAACTAATAGAGTGATAGTTGGAGATATGGAAATGGTCCTTACCAGGCTTTGGAATGGGAAGGACAACAGCCAACTTCCAACTCTTGGGAATAGAGCCATCACTCCAAGTCCTGTTAAAAAGGTCCAATAAGAATTGAATTGAATCAGTCAGCAGATGACATAGCATAGCGTATGGAATGTCGTCAGGTCCAGGAGCAGTGTCACCACACTCCGAGAGGGCAGCACGCAGCTCCCGGAGACTAAAGTCTAAATTATATGGCTCTCCGCCACGAGAGCTAAAGTCAAGACCAAGCCTCTCCTGATTCCTACGAATGCTAGCATATGGCCTAGAAGGATCCCTTTTTGAGACAGCGCAAAACTGATCTGCAAAAGCAGAGGCTACTGCATCAGGTGCAGACACTAGGTTTCCATGAAGTCGCAACACCGGTGGAGAGGGGGTCGTGAACCTACCAGAAATCTTGCACACCTTTTTCCACACACTAGGCATTGGAGTAGAGGATGTAACTGTAGAAACACACGACCTCCACGAGTTTCGGCGAGCATTCTTCATGACCCATCTGTAGTGAGCACGTGTTCTGCGAAACTGGATTTTTAGGAAAACATCACGATTGGCAAAATACCGACGGGCAGCCACTTTGTAAGCTCCCTTTGCTATAGAGCAGTCGTCATTCCACCATGGCACAGGTCTCCGGGAAAAAACACCAGAAGTCCGTGGGATGGAATGAACCCCTGCTGAGAAAATGGGTTTAGTAAAAGAATGTTCAGCATCATCGATAGTTGAAAAATCAGTAACCCTGTAGGCAAATACACATAGTTCCTCAAAGAGAGACCAATCAGCCCTATCCAGACACCAGCGTGGCATACGGGCTGCAGGAACAGAGCAAGTAGTCTGGACCAACACGGGATAATGGTCACTATCATGCAGATCATCCAAAACCACCCAAGAAAAATCAAGGGCACAATCAGAGGATGAGATGGTGAGGTCAATGACAGAGTACGTGCCAGTCTGAACATGGAAATGGGTCGACCTCCCATTATTGAGGACAACCAAATCTAAATCCCCAACCAAAGAGGCAAGAAGATCACCCCGGGGATTTGAAAGTGAGTCACCCCACAAAGGATGGCGGCCATTAAGGTCACCAAGGAGAAGAAAAGGGGGTGAAAGTTGGCTGATAAGGGTTTCGAGATCAGCACGCATAACAGGGATGGAAGGTGGAAGGTACAGACAACAGACGGTATAGCACCTCCCAACGTGCATCTGTACTGCTAGAACTTGAAGGGGAGACTGTATCTTAAAAGAAATAAAGGGGACATCAGAACGGCACAAAATTGCACATCCACCTCTGTGACTGCCAGGAGGAGACGCATGGAAGACCTCATACCCCCTAATAGAAGGGAACTGTCTATCCCCCATAATTGTCTCCTGAAGACAGACACAGAGCGGGCTCAGAGCAGAGAGTAATAACTGCAATTCCTCCCAATTCGCCATGGCACCTCTACAATTCCATTGGAGACAAATTGGTACTGATTGAGCCATAGTGAGTAGTAATAAATAATATGAAATGAGAAATATCAAGGCTATGTAGCAACCTCACTGGGAAGGGTGTGAAAGCCCTTCTTCCTAGGCGTGGAGCTCTGCCTTACCAAACGAGAAGACAATGAAGATTTAGAGTTTCCATGGATGGAAGGGCCCTTACCTCGAGACCGGTCCCGTCCATCGTCAGAATGAGCCCGAGGCACAGAGACTGTCCTGGAAGACCCACTTGTTCTGGCCACACCCCTGCGTGGGAGCCTGGCTGGCACCTTGGAGCCAACCAGACCCTCCCCAACCGAATCTACCAAGGCATGGCTGCTGGGTGACTGATCAGAGGGAGCCGGTGACCAAGCTCTTTGAGTATCCAAAGGCACAGACTCCGACACACCTGAGCAAGAAGCAGGGACTGGGATCTTAGAAAGACCGTCAAGAACACCCACCAACTTAGGTGCCACCACTGCCTGGGTTGCCGAGCGAAGAGCCCCCTCGGAGTCTGCATGTGGCACAGAAGTTTGAACCTTAGGTGGAGGGGAATCACCCAAAGACTCCTCACTCCTCACCCGTTTGAGGTTGGCAGATGCAATCTCCATCTCCATGCCAGAACTTGGGGATGCACTAGAAACTGTAGAGGCACACCGTGCAGTAGACTGAACATTAGTATCAGAGCAAGCAGATAGTACAGGAGCAGCAGGCGTTACAGGAGGAGCAGCTGATACAGGATTAGTAGTCAAAACAGGAGTATCAGTTGGTAGAGTAGTAGCAGCCAGGACAGGAGTAGCAGCCAGTACAGGAGTAGCAGCCGGTATAGGGGTAGCTGCTGGTACAGGTAGTAGCAGCCGGTACAGAAGCAGCCGCCAGACGAGATGCAGACTGCAAAGGTACTGGACTTTCTGAGAGACCACAAGGAGGGGTAGTAGGATGTCTGGTATCAGACAAGGGACGAGGAGTAGGGTCAGAATGTGGAGCAGGGGCTCCATGATGGCGCACAACATGTTTTGACCGAGAAAGAACAGAAGCAAAGGACACACCAGGGCGGACATACATAGACAGGACACGTGTCTTAGCTTCGGTAAAACTCAGCCTCTCGGAGGCTCTGAGAGACAAAATTTCGTGTTCCATTTTGTAACGATCACAAGATTTAGAAGAAGCAGCATGCTTACCACCACAATTGACACAAGTTACAGGGCCAAGGCATTCCACACCCTCATGAATATCTAAACTACATAAAGCACAGACTGCTGAAAGACCTAGTGCAAGGCACCTACAAGTCCGGCCAATATAACCGAAACGCTGACAGTGGAAACATCTACGAGGCATAGGGACATATGGCCTAACTTTGTACCGGTACCATGCAGCATTAAGAACAGCAGGGAAGTTCAAGGAATCAAAGGTCACAATCAAGGATGGAGTTGGCACAAGGTCACCATTTATCTTCTTAATCCTCTCAATCTTTATTACATTCTGGGCAGACAGCTCTTCAACAAGGCGTGCCTCATCATAAGTCAATAGTTCCTTAGCATAGACAACGCCACGAGAATGATTCAATGAAGCATGGGGGGAGCATGTAACTGACTGACCAGAAAGCTCTGCTAAAGATAGAAGAGTCGCACTCTGAGAAGGGTCAGACACCTCTACCAACAAACTGCCATCAGCCTGTGGAACAACTTTAGGGGTCGCACCACAAGCAGTGACCAGTTCTCGATGGGTCAGGAAAATGTCATATTTCCGTAGGTCTACCCCAGCAGGACCACGTACGACTAAGAACTTGTTGAAAGGTGCAGGAGGAGGAACAAGTAATTAATCCATAATACATTACAAAAACCTTCATTCCCCGACCCCCCCACCCACCACGGAGCCCAACAGGGGGAGGTCATACGTCAGGGCCAGTACCACTGACGACCCCAGGGGTAGCGGAGGAATATACGCAAGTAACCACTGGGGGACCTAGGCAAGGGTGACTCCAGGACGATAGGAGCCACCAGGCCCCCCAGTTCCCACTTGACCATAGCCAACGCATGACCAGCCGATTGACCTAGTCGGGCCCAACCAGGCCACCCGTCTAGCCAGAATAAGGGACCAAAGAGGTGTATTGCTAGCTGCAGGGAGCAGCGTGCAGCATCGCTCAACCTCCAGGACTCCCGTCTTCCAGCATTACGGGACACCACGCACGGCAAACACATGGGGAGGCAACAGTCCCGCCCCAGATGGCAATGGGCATGAACTAACATCACCAGCAGCCCTCCTCCACCAGTGATGTAAGGGGTGCTTGGTCCACGAGGCCGACAAATACCGAACCCTACAAAGGTAGGCATGCCTCCAAAGTAGGTGGCACCGCCAACCATGCTTCAAGCCCCGCCACCACGTCAAGGTGAGCCCTGCAGCGGGGAGAGAGAGAGAGAGAAAGAGAGAGTTTGAACATGCAAATTATTTAGTTGGTGGAGGTATGGTGGTTGGGTGGGTAGGTTGGTGGGAAGATTCGTGTGATGGGTGGGTGGGTGGGCAGGGTAGGGTGGATGGTGAGGTCAAAAGCTTTGGTGGAGTGGGTGGGTGCTTGTATGGCTGAACAGGGTAGGTAGGTGGGTGAATGGAGGTGGTTTGGAATGTAAGGGGTGCAAATGATGAGGCAAAAGAAAGAGAGATTTGTCCAGGTGCTTGAGGGTGCGAAAGTGTATGTATGTGGATTAACTGAAAATATTTGGGGAGGTGAGAGTGTGAGAGAATGGGAGTATGGATGGGGTATATGTGCAGGAGTAGGTGAGAATGAGAGGGCAAAAGAAGGTGTGTGTATTGTTATGAGTAACAGATGGAAGGAGAAAATAGGAGTATGGGTCAGTTGGCTAAAGGATTGTGTGGGTAAGATGGAGATTAGACTACAAATGTGGGCGATTGTGTGAGTGTATGCACCAACGCAAGATCGTGCAAGCAGAGTGAGAGAAGAGTTCTGGACAAATGTTGAAGCGTGTATGGAAAACTTTGAAGGGAATGAGAGAGTGTTTTTGATTGGAGGTATCAATGGAAAAGTAGGGAATGTGAAGATGGATGGAGTAGTTAGTGAGTGTGGTGAGCCTGCAGTGATGGATGAGAATTGCAGTGCTTTAGTGGACATTTGTGCCGGGAGGGGGTTGGTGATAGCCAATACCCTCTTCAGGCATAAAATGATCCATAGGTATATGTGGCGAGTGATGAGAAGGGTGGGTGGTGAACTGAATGAACGGAAGGCAATGATTGATTATGTGTGAGTGGATGAGAAGATGTGTAATGGATGCAAGAGTGTATAGAGACTGGAGGAGTGGAATTTCTGACCAGTACATGGTGGTGGTCAGAATCAAAGTCCAAATGAAATGGAGAAATATAGGAAGAAGGGAAGGACAGGAAGAAGTAGTTCATACAAGAAGAGTGGAAAGGTTAAAAGAGGACGGAAATAAAGCAGAATACAAGAGGGATGAGGGTAATTTAGTGAAAGCTGGTGACTAGAGGTGCCAACCAGCCAGTTTTTTCCCAAGAAGACCCACCAGTGAGGAAATGCAGAAGAACCTTGATGAACAGTGTGCAAGAAGACGGAAGAACAGACGGCAAGCAGTATAGTAGGAATGGGAATCTTAGCAAGAAATGCTGCCATACTGTAGTGACAGGGCCAACGTCAGATGAAGAAAACCTGAAGATGCAGATGAAGGATGCAGAGTTACAACCAGTGCTAGAGTGGTTGCAGCGGAGTACAGTGTGCCCATCTTGGGAAGAAGTTTCCATGTTAAACCCTGCGACCAAGAGTTACTGGAGTCAGTGGGACCTTCTTCGTTTGAACAACAGGCTACTGGAGTGTCAGTGCAAGACACCTGATGGCCTCAGCAAGTATTGGTAACTGGTGGGTCCAAAGAAGATGAGGTCTGGGATCTTGGATGAGTCTCATAATCAGATCACTAGTGTGCATCTGGGAATGAAGAAAACTCTAAGCCAGCTGTAGGTTCGACTGGATTGGCCTGCGTCAGGATGTTGAAGAGTGATGTCGGGCCTATAATACTTTGCCAAGAAGGGACCCAAGAAACATGGTTGCGCCCCACTTCAGCTGTACCAAGTGGGTACACCGATGCAAAGTGTTATGGTGGTCATTGCTGGACCTCTGCCACTCATTGAAAGAGGAAACCGATATATATGTGTCGCCATGGACTACTTCACAAAGTGGCCAGAAGCCTATGCCATCCCTGGCCAAGAGGCTGCTACTGTTGCTGAGTTATTGGTTGACTAGTTCTTCTGTCCTTCTGGGATGACACAAGAGCTACATTTAGACCAGGAGTAGAAACTTTAAGTCTGCTGTGTTCCGTGAATCCTGCAAGTTATTGGGATCAAGAAGACCAGGACGGCCCCACTAAGGCCACAGTCAGATGGGATGGCAGAGAAATTCAACTGGACCCTGGGACAAGAACTGGCCAAGTATTGCGTAGAGGGACAAACAGAATTGGACAAGAAATTACCTGCATTGCTGATGGCATATTGGTCTGCATCCCACGGGTCTACTGGCTACACACCTGCAAAACTGATGTTAGGACATTAGTTACACTTACCTGTTGACTTGTTCATGGGAAGACCACCTGGTGATGAGCTGCCTACTGACACCTCCAGCTATGTGAAGCATCTTCAGGAAGAGCTGGCTGAGGTACGTCATCAAGTACAAGGAGCCCTCAAGTTTTCAGGAGAGATGATGAAGTGCAAGTATGATGCCATGGCAAGTGGGTTTAGCTTCAAGGATGGTGACCAAATTTGGTTATACAATCCTTACTGAAAGAAGGGACAGTCACTGAAGCTGCAGAGCCCATGGGATGCGCCTTACACTGTATTGAACCACCTATCAGATGTAACGTATTGGATTCGGGAAGGCAGGAAGTCTCACCCAAAGGTGGTAAATGTGAACTGTCTGTGGCAGTACCATGGGCCAGGACAATACAGCAGGGACGTCTTCGAGGAATTGTGCTCTCCCGCAGCCGAGGATGTTGACGAGGACCAAGTAGCTGAAGTGCAGGAGGATGGCGACATTTTCCTGAGGGAAGAATTGAATCAGGAAGAGGACCAAGACCTTGCAGGAGGAGGGGACTGTGTGGAGGAGCAAGGACATCGTCGGAAGCAGCATAGAAGAAGACCTGATAGGTTGAAGGATTATTTTGTGTATAGTTAGATGTTTCATTAGGATTAAGGTTTCTGTTAGTGTATTGAGTAGTTTTGTCAAGGCAACAAAGAACTAGCAAGGGGTTAGTGTTAACCCTTTCATGCGCGGATAAGTTAATAAGTTTTGTGGGACATGACGCACCTGCTTTTCTCCCCTTTCCCTCCGGCGGCTGTGCGCTTCAAATATGTGTATTCTCGGCTTATTTTCATCACCCAAACATATTTATTTTGCCATAAAACCCCCATATTCCTATTCGTCGATGTTGTTCTACACGATAAGCATTAAAAAAAACACAAAAAAACATGCTATACATACATTCTGGCCGTGTGAATAAACATTCAAGAGCATACATTTCAATTCCCAACATCATAAGTCGAATGTTTACTAATCAATCTCTACATGTTATATGACCATTGGAAAGAGAATTTTATTAGCTTTCGAATGCCGGAGGTCCCAGTTTGATACGAGGTATGGTGTTCTAGTAATAAGCCAAAAAGTAAAACCCATTTCCGACAGACAACAGATTTTTTTATTCGGGGAGCTCTAGTGAAAAACTTTTCATGCCACTGTCATGTTTTTATTTTATCATCCTATGCAGAATTTAATTGGCTTTCATTTGAGCCCACAACAGTGATCCTAGGCCTTATTGTTTTCGAGAAAAATGCAAAAAACTACGGTGCACCCATGCCATGTCTTGACTGTAGGGCAGTTTCCTGCCTTCCTCTAAGCTACTGCATGTATTTCACCAGTTCTTTGTACACTAGATGTGCACACTTTAATCACATCATTCACTGTCACTATTATTGTAGCTGAATACTCACATTTCGTGAAGGGTAGAGGCAGTGTAGTTGATCAGAAACAGCAGCATAGCCTAATTTTCATTGGGCCAATGGTTGATAACAACCAGGACTGCTTCACAAACACCAAATATCTTATTGCAAACACCAAATCTAATCACAACAGTGCCCAATCACTATACACAAGCACTACTGGTATAGTGAGATGCGTAGCACGGCTGGGACAAGAGTAAGAGTGGAAATTTAAAGGGCTGGAGCCGCATAGTACCTTCTCCACTCATTTGCTTATGAATAACCTGTCCGCTTTCTTGCTGGTATCGGGACCCACAGTTGCCAACTCATTTCTTTTGACAAGGAGCAGGGAAGCTATGATGCATCCGAAAATTACACCGATCAGCTGAAAACTTTTCCTCTGATGAAACTTTTATGCTTTAACCCGCCGCTTGCCGTCTATTTTTATCCCTATGGGTCACCCCAGTGCCGGCCATTTTTCGACCTTTTTTGAGGGGGTGCTAAAATGATAGTTTCTGATGTGTAAACAACGAATTTCGCCATTAAACTGCTCACTGAGGCTCGAAAATGAGTTTTATTGGGTCCTGCATACTCGTGTACAGGTATAGCCGCTCTCTCACATTCACCACATACGTGAGAGAAAGCCGTTTTCTATGTAAGCATGCTCAGGTATTTATGCTGGGAAGGTATAGCAATGTTCAGTACACTTTTCTGATTACTTATTACTTCAGCATTTATCACAATTTGTGTGTCTTTCTCTCTGTGAATGCATAATCTTACTCTTACCTGAAGATAGGAAAAACCTGACTTCATTACGTACAGTCCTGGCACTTACAAGAAGGTATTTATGACTTGACTTCACTATATAGTCCTTACTCTTACAAGAAAATACTTACAACTTACATGAAAATATTTACAAAATGCCTTCACTATGTACAGCACTGGGTGAGGCACACAGGCAGAGTGTGGCAGAGCGAGCGTAAGGGGGGGAGCGAGTGAGTGTATGGCCTTGACAGCCTGTGGGATGGTAGAGGAACAGTTACCTTACATGCCTGCCAATTTTTATCCACAGATCTTGAAAAATGTGGTCACAGTGAAGTTTTATATATTAAACAGTTTTAAAACAGTACTGGCACTGGCCACAGCATTATGTCAGACCGTTTTAAAATGGCACTGGCACGCGGCGGGTTAATGACACCAAAAGCATCAATGAGTATAGTCGTAGCCACACCCATATGACGACAAACACATCATCGTGTACGAAGGGGTTAAGAAGGGGGATTTGCTAGTTATGTGGTCGAGAAGCTTCTCACTGATTCCTGATGTTTACCGTAGGCTAGTTCTGGTATGTGTCAGAGTTGCCAGTTTGCCTGCTGTTATTGGGCGTAGATATTTCGTAAGTTGTACATTAATTTTTATGCTCTTTTTCTTAATAATGTTTTATTTATGTGACTGTTAAATTGTATAATTTGATTTAGGTTGTATGCTAATTAATATACAGTGTTATGTAATGTAAGAAAACTTTGGCATGTTTTGGATGTCTTTGAGTTGGCAGTTGTTGTTCTCATAAAATGTAGAAGTTTCTAGGGTAATTCAAGCTTATATAAGAATGGGGAAGAGACTATGGTGGTACCAATCTTAAGTGGCGGTTTGGGTGGGGCACGAACCTCTGTACAGTGGTGCCACGTGTTCCATACCCGCTAAGTGAACGGCTCAGATATATGTAATAGGCATCACAATAAGATAAACACATAAGAATATAATGGTAACGTGTGTATTATAATATATGAAAGAACAGTAAACCAATTATGCGTAAAATATTTATACGGCAATACAGAAACGTGGCATAATTATTTTACAGTGTTGCTTAAAAAAAAATAGTCAATTTTATTGGCTGTTACCGTATTTCTGGGGTTGGTAATAATGTCACAATTATGATTATAAGATAATATGCAGGATTATAAGCAAAAATATGCCAGTTTCTTAGTAAAAAAAATATATACATTAAACCCTCGTGAGCGGCAACACTCACACACACCCAGTCCGACCTGGTCATCTGTGAGGGATAGAGGAATAGGCCTGTTTGGGGACACCTCTTAAAAAAACGCGCCAAGACTTTAACCTCCTGGGTGGTGTGGAAATAAAGTCAAATTTACAATATGTACATTATAACGTAAAAGAAAATAACCAAAATGTATCCTAAAATACCACAGACGAGAGAGAGAGAGAGAGAGAGAGAGAGAGAGAGAGAGAGAGAGAGGGGGGGGGGAAGGCAGACCAGGGGCAGTGTTGAGTGCAGCTTAGTGAGAGATGAAGGAAGGGAGGGAAGGAAGGAGGGAGAGAGTGATTGAATGAAAACAAATCATGGCGCCACAACAACGAGGTCATCTGGCGCCATATGTAAAACAATGATATTTTTAAACATAATTAGATATAATAAAAACAAAATAAAGAAATGAAAGCACAAGTTTATAAGTCACTCATAAAAGAAACAAAATTCCCAAGGGTGACGTACATCTCCCCAAGGAGAGAGAGAGAAGGCAGGCAAGGGGCAGTGTTGAGTGCATTGTCAAGCTGAGGGAAAGATGAAGGGAGGGAAGGAAGGAGGGCGAGAATGATTGAATGAAAAGGCGCTGTAACACCGAGGTCATCTGGCACCATATGTAAAACAATATAATAAAAAACAAAATAAAGAAATGAAAGCACAAGTTTATAAGACATAAAAGAAACAAAATTCCCTAGTGTGATGCACATCCCCCAAGGAGAGAGAGAGAGAGAGAGAGAGAGAGGGGCATCGCGAGTATTGAAAAGGTGGCAACACTGTACAGAGGTTCGTGCCCCACCCAAACCGCCACTTTAGAATGGTACGACCATAGTTCAAGTTCAGACAGTTTTTGGTTCAGTTTAAGTGTAGTGCAGTGTCAGTGAAGATTGTATATTTTTGGTACTTGTGAATACAGTGAAGTGTTGGCAAACAGTGAAGTATTACTGAAGATTGTATATCATCGTTACTTGTGAAAATTAGTGAAGTATTGTCAAGCATTAAGCGTAATTACAGTGAGTAAAGTTTGTATAGCTCCAGTGCTTGTGAGAATAGTGAAGTTGGAAAACATTCAGTATAATTATTTAGAATATAAAGACCGTGAACTTAAGAAGCCGGTGTTTATTCATCATGCCTGAGCTGATCTTGTGTACTGTACACTGAAAGGCTGATCATGGGAAGAACAACTCCCTGAGCAATGTCCTTCCTATTTTAATCTACTGCTGTTGGAGCATGTGGCAGTGTGGGACAGGGACATAAAAGTATTCATTGCACGAGTGCATGCTTGCTGAGGAAAAAGTGAAATGGAAAGACAGAAATTTCCTCTCAAAGTGTTTCCAGAGTGCAAAGTTGTAAGTCAGTAAGCAAAAAATGGGTAAGTATTATGTCCTTCTAAACACAAACTCGGCAAAGTGCAATGCCTTTACAGCCAGAAAACCATACATGCTTGCCACATGTACCAGGTGATTAGTCATAACCATGGCTGTGAGTAGGGAAAGTGGGGGAGATTGGTTCCTAAATGGAATATTCCACGGTGAGAAGTCGGGCAGCATTACAAATGCACCACTCTACCTGGGATGTCAGTGTTACAAATGCTAGCCAGAGTGTGGCTGCTGAGCCGGAAGTCTGGACCGCACGTAACAGGTCAGACACATCCAGACTCACGAGCTGCAAGTAACTTGTCTTTTTTACGTCCCTACTCACCAACAAGACTAGCTACAGATCTGGGGATGCTTTCATTCACAAGAAGAAGAGTTGGTTGGTATATGGCTTTTGATTTGTTTCCCTAACTGCTTTACTTTCCGGGATATTAAGGTTTGAAAACAAGCAATTTTGGGAAAATTGCCTGTAGTAAGAGGCTGCCAGTGATAAAAATCATCCAGCGTTAGGGGGTTAAAGTTTCTAAACATCTTGACCTTTGTAGAACATTCTCCAATCTACATTTCCATCAGACCGTCTGTTCTCTCTTGGCCCCATTTTTTTTACATGTTATAAGGCAGTGAATTGGAAATAGCATGTCTTGAGCCAGAATCAGTATACACTGTGTGAAATTTCAGTATATGACCACAAACCACTCTAACATATATATATATATATATATATATATATATATATATATATATATATATATATATATATTGATCTATCTATCTGTTATCTATCTATCTATCTATCTATCTGTCTATGTATGTATGTCTAATATATATATATATATATATATATATATATATATATATATATATATATCCATATATATATATATATATATATATATATAATATATATATATATTGATCTATCTATCTCTCTATCTATCTGTCTATGTATGTATGTATGTATGTATCAATCTATCTATCAATCTATCTATCTATCTATATTTTTTTTTATGCGACGAAGAAGGAACCAAAGGCCATGAGCCCGCAGTAACAGTTTCCTCCAAGAGAAAAAGAAAATACAATAGAGAGCCAAATTCAATATCCGATCATTTTGAGATGCCTGGACACACTGCGTTTGAAAGACTGGAGATCGCAGGCAGTAGGAAATACAGACAGAGGGAGACAGTTCCAGAGTTGACCTGTTGCATAAATGAAAGACTGGGAGTAACAGTTAACTCTTGCATTAGAGAGTTGGACAGAAAAGGGATGAGAGTTTGCTGCCAGACAGGTGCTACGCGCCCATCGTATAGGTGGAGGAATGCAAGCAGACAGTTCAGAGGAGCAGTGACCATTAAAGTAGCGATAGAAAACAGATAAAGATGCAACAGTGCAGCGAAGAGACAAAGACTGAGGGGAGTCAGTAAGAGGAGGAGAGTTAATGAGACGAAAAGCCTTTGACTCCACGCTATTGAGAAGAGCTGCATGTGGGGAGCCTCCCCACAAATGAGAGTTGTGCTCCACACAGGGGTGGATAAAACCCCTGTATGGAGTCAACAATTGTGCAGGGGTAAAGAAAGAGCTGAGTCGGCTTAGCACTTCCAATCTCTTGGAAGCAGATTTTACAAGAGATGTAATATGATCTTTCCAAGATAAGTCCCGAGTAAATGAAACCCCAAGCATTTTCAAGGATGATGCAGGATTAAGCTGAATATTATTAAACATTACTGGGTATACCTGTGGAAGATTTTGTCAGATTGATAGGTGTAAGAACTGAGTCTTAGATGCATTAAAAACAACCATATTATTTTTACCCCAGTCAGAGATACGAGCCAAGTCAGACATTAGGTGTGCCATAGCCTGATCCCTTGTTTGTTGAGGTAACTGTTGAGATGGGCGTTGCGGGAACCGAATGGAAAGGTGTAGGGTGGAGTCATCAGCGTATGAGTGGATAGGGTTAGATGTACAGCTTAGAAGATCATTGATGAATAAATGGAAGAGAGTTGGTGATAGGACAGAGCCCTGAGGAACACCACTGTTGATAGATCTAGGAGAAGAACGATGGCCGTCTACAACAGCGGCTATAGAACGACCAGAAAGGAAGCTAGAGATGAAGGCACAGATAGAAGGATAGAAACCGTAGGAGGGCAGTTTGGAAATTAAAGATTTATGCCAGACTCGATCGAAAGCCTTTGAGATGTCGAGTGCAATGGCAAAGCTTTTGCCAAAGTCCCGAAAGGAGGATGACCAGGAGTCTGAAAGGTAGGTGAGAAGATCGCCAGTGGAGCGTCCCTGACGGAACCCATACTGATGATCGGAAAGAAAGTTGTAATAGGAAAGATGCCTTAAAATTTTTCTATTGAGAATTGACTCGAAAACTTTTGAAATACAGGACTTTAAAGCAATTGGACGATAGTGGTTGGGAGTGGTCACTCTTCTTTGGGACTTGCTGAATGAGAGCAAAATTCCAGCAAGAAGGAAAGGTACAAGTTGACAGACAAAGGCAAAAGAGTTTGCCTAGGCAGGGTGTAAGCACAGAAGCACAATTCTTGAGAACAACAGGAGGGACCCCATCAGGCCCATTTGCCTTGTTAGTACTGAGGCCAGTGATGGAAGAAAATACATCAGCTGAAGAAATTTTAATGTCAGCCATGAGGAAGTCAGAGGGGGGAAGTGATGGAGGAACAGCACCGGAATCGCCTAAGGTGGAATTGGAGGAGAAAGTCTGTGCGAAGAGATCTGCTTTATCAATAGAAGAAATAGCTACAGAACCATCAGAGTAGAAAAGAGGAGGGATGGATGATGAGGTAAAGTTGTTAGAAAGGTTATTGGCAAGGTGCCAGAAAGAGCGGAAAGAATTCGAGTTGGAGAGTTGAGAGCATTTAGTATGGATGAAATTATTTTTAGCAGAGCGAAGAACAGACTTAGCATGATTCCGGGCAGAAACATAAAGATGATGTGATTCGGGGGTGGGTTGGCTCCGGTACCTTTTGTAGGCCCTCTCCTTGTTGCGGACAGCATTAGAACAAGTGTGATTAAACCAAGGCTTTCTTGCTTTAGTCAAAGGATATGAGAAAGGAATGTATGCTTCCATGCCCGAGAGAATAACCTCCGTAATGCGCAAGGCACACTCAGATAGCTCACGGCCATGGAAGCAGTAATCGTTCCAGGGAAAATCAAAGAAGTACTGCCTGAGGGCCTCCCAGTCCGCGGCTCCAAAATGCCACAGATGACGTTTCCCTGGAAGGTCCACAGGCCGTACCAGAGTGATAGGACAGGTTAAGGTGATAAGGTTGTGATCGGAGGAGTCCAGTGGAGAGAAAAGATTAACAGAGTAAGCAGAAGGATTAGTTGTGAGGAAGAGGTCAAGCATGTTGGAGCTCTCTCCAAGGCGGTCAAGGATATGGGTAGGGTGCTGTACAAGCTGCTCTAAGTCATTAAGGATAGAAAAGATGTAGGCTTGTTCACCAGGTGGATCAGTGAAAGGAGAGGAGAGCCAAAGGTAGTGGTGAACATTGAAATCTCCTAGAATGGAGATTTCAGAGAGTGGAGAAATGGATAGAATGTGTTCCATCGTAGAAGTAAGATAGTTGAAGAATTTTTGATAGTCAGTAGAATTAGGGGATAAGTAAACAGCACAGATATATTTAGTCAGAGAATGACAGGAAAGCCGAAGCCAGAGTGTAGAGAATTCAGAAGAATCGAGTTCAGGAACACGAGAGCAAGATAAGTCGTTGCGTATGTATACACAACACCCACCTTTGGCTTTGAAATGAGTATTGAGAAAGTAGGAGGATACAGAAAAGGGTTTGCTGTCAGTTGCCTCAGACAGCTGAGTCTTAGTTAGAAAAAGAAGGTGAGGTTTAGAGGAGGAGAGGTGGTGCTCAACAGAGCGAAAGTTAGAGGAAAGGCCACGAATGTTGCAGAAATGAAGAAGATGATAGTCAGACAGTGGTTCCAGGCACCTCGAGTCGTCACCGGGAGAGGGGCGGAAGGTGGGGGCATTTATGGTCCACCCCCCTGGGGACTCCGTGGCTTGGTGATGGGACGCCATAATTTTTTGAATTTTGGAAAAGGAAGTGTAGTGTGTACTATGCATGTAGTTTGGTGTAGATAGTTAGAGAAATTTCTACTGGAGAGCAAGCTGGCCTACTCTCTGTGTAACTGAGACACTGAAAAAGTTCAGCAAAGGGGGATGGTCAGGAACTAGTCCTGAGGGCTGATGAAACGGGAGCTCTAGCACTCCCTACCATCCATCCATCCATCATCTAATCCTACATTGCCCCCTGAGAAGCGTAGGAGCCCAGGGCTAGGAAAGTTGGTCCTGGCATTTAAGATGAGAGTGACCAACCTCACTCATCCCTAAGTGGCCTTTAGTGAGCAATAAACCCCAACCACCCCATGGATATAAACCTTCACCGGCTCAATCTGATTGGAGCACCTTTATTACCCACTAAACCACCAGGAGCCAAAATTTGGTTATATGGTTACCACCCAGCATAGTAAATGGTTTCCTGGTGTACAGGAAACCATTTGGCTTGTCACTCAGTGTAGAGTCATCCACAGGCAGAAGGAAGAGCAAAGAATGAAGGAAGGAAAGACACAAGAGGGAGTGTAAAGTCACCCGCAGGCAGAAGAAATAGGAAAGAATGAAGGAAAGAAAGAAGAGGATGGATGGAAAGAAGGATGGAGGAGAGGAAAGGGCAGACACCCGAGAGCAGCACTACATCAAGTGAGTGGATGGTGAGTGCCCCCACCTACAACAAATTATATATATATATATATATATATATATATATATATATATATATATATATATATATATATATATATTACAATCGGTTAAGGAAACTCTAAGGCACATCTTCCAAATGCATTTCTGCATAGGGAATGTATGAACCCTTATGGGAGTTATTTTTTATATTATTACTCATTTGTTTGAATGATTAACTGTTAAGTATTTACACTTGGAAAACACAGTGATATCAAAGGACATACATAATTTTCAAAAACTTAATGTGGTATATTATACAAACTGAGTAGGTATGGAAATGTAGCTGATTAGACAGCCCCCATAACTCACAGTACACTTTTCAAGGATGAGAGAGAGAAAGAGTGACAGAGAGAGAGAAGGGGGAAAGGAGCAGTCATGTGTGTGGGACTGAGCCCTAAAAGTTGCCTAGAGGCTTTCCAATCATGTAATGTAACCGAATGAAGTTGGCTGGTCATAGATCCTCGTATACATTGGAATAAATTAGCCTTACTCTGGCCTCTGTAGCTTAAAGGGGAAACATTAGAATGGTAGATCTTCTGAGAGAGAGAGAGAGAGAGAGAGAGAGAGAGACAGACAGACAGACAGACAGAGACAGAGACAGAGACAGAGACAGACAGACAGACAGAGGGACAGACATAAACACATACATACACACACGCAGAAGAGAGACAGGACATACCACACATTGCTCTGCGCTTGGCCAATCTTGGTCGCAAATGGCCATACCTAAATAGTATCTTTATATGAGTCAAGCTCTGTACTGGGTTAAAATAAATGGTGTTGTAATATAAAAGTGGAAGCTTAAATAAAGGTGTTGTTCAAATAACTGAATACAGGAGAATAGTGCAGGAATGTGCCGAGCAAGCTAAATCAGCTATTTATTGTTTAGTCTGTGGCGTAAAGGAATGCAAAACTATTAGTAGAATCTTTTTCTTAGTACCACAAGATGACCACCATCTTTAGTAATGCAAATATGGAAGGAGTTAAGAAAAGGGATAAAGGTAGAAAGGAGGATGATGAGTTCCACCAAGAAGTGGTTGAAATGGAGATGTAAAACAAGCTGGTAGAATGGGTACACAGATTAGAAAAGGCATTTCAGAGTGAAATGGATGAAATTAAGAAGCAATTGCACATGCAGAAGGAGGAAAATGAAAAATTAGTAAAGGAGGTTAACAAGAAGGTCACAACAATAAATGAGCTGTCAGTTGAGGTGGGTTTACTTTGAAGGAAGATTAGTAAAATGGCAAACACAGTTGTCAACCACAAGAGTATTATGGAAGAGTTCAAAAGTGACACAGAGACAATAAGGTAAGCAAGCACTCTGACAGATCATAGCAGTGATACTGAGAAGATAACCCAGGTGAATGAAGCGATGCAAAGCTACAAAAGTGATGTGGAAACCACGTATGCTGTGAAAGCAAAGAAAAACATAGAAACAAGAGTCAAAGAGAAGAGCATTAAAAAGGAAGTGGAGATAATAATTCAAAACTATCCAAAATTGGTCAAAGTTTCAGCAGATATCAACAAATCTATTGTAATCACAGGTATAGAGGAAGAAGAAAAAAAAATCGAGACAAAAAAGGGATGGCAAATGTAATGAGCATATTGAAGGAAATATCAGAGGAAATCTGTAGTAAAGACAAACGCAAAAGACTAGGGAAATATGCGAGAAATAAGTCAAGCCCTCTAAAAGTAACTTTCCTGAGTGTAAACACTGTGGAGGAGATAATAAAAAATGCAAACTTATGAAAAAAGAGAAATTTAAAAATGTATGGATAAAAAGATGCCTAACTCAAGAGGAACTGGGGTTACCAAAAGAGAAGAGGGAGGAGGCAAAAACAAAGACCAAGAGAAGATCAGAGAAAGAGAAGAACACATTTTATTTTTACAAAGTAATTGGATTGCAGGTACGAAAGTGGTACATAAACAGGAGGGAATAAAAAGGAGGAAGGTAGCAAACCAAAGTCATGACAGGTATGTAAACAAGACGATTAAGTTGATATACTCCAATGTAGATGGAATGGTGTCTAAATTATTAGAGATAAATGATTATATCAAAGAAAAGGAACCACACATTCTTTGCCTAATTGAAACAAAATAATCACCAAGGACATCAAACGATACCTAAAACCTAGAGGAATACAATATATGGAGAAGAGATAAAAGCTTAAAAAAAGGAGGAGGAATTATAATATTAACAAAGAAAAATCTGCAAGTCAAACAAATAGAACTAGATACATCCTCACAAGTAGAGCTGATTGCAGTAGAGATTAATACATCTGAAGGGAAAGTAACTGTGGCAAATTTATACTTGTCACCCAGATCAAACACTTGGGAATAAGGCGAATATGAAGACCTGGCACAGAGTACAATTCATTACTGCATAGAATGGAGGAGAAATATGAAAGAATTATACTATCTGGAGATTTCAATACAAATATAAATTGGAATACTCTAGGTATAAAGCGCCAGGAAAGCTGTTGGGACCAAAAGCTCCTGGACCTTGTGCAGAAGTTTTTTCTAATGCAACATGTAAAAGAAAGCACCAGAAAAAGAGGACTTGTTGTACCATTAGTACTAGATCTTAAAATTACTAGACAAGAAAATGATATTTACAATATCATGTATCATCCCCCATTTGGCAAAAGTGACTATGGAGTATTGAACTGTAACTTCAGGATTGCATATGACATAGTTAACAGTAATAGTTACAAAAAGAGCCTTAACACACCAAAAAGGGCAACTTTTATGATCTAAAGAAATACTTCATAGAAATAGATTGGGAAAAAGGGCTTAGAGGACAAAATTTAAATGTTTTATAGAGAATATTCTGTGAACTTTATGAAACAGGAGTCCAAAAGTACATCCCTCGGCACAAAGAAGCAGAAATAAGAATAAAGAAATGGTTTAATAAAGAATGTAAAGAATCAGAAGAAAAAAAGAGGTTTGTTGTGAAATAGATACAGAAGACACAATAGTGAGAGGGCACATAACAACTATAAACAGGGAAGAAACGAATACACAAGAATAAGGAGAAAAGCCCAAAAACAGTTTGAGGAAGACAGCATAAAAAATGCAGTGATCAACCGAAGGCACTTTACAGCTACATTCGATGCAAAAACAAAGTAAAAAAAAATACAATCCATTAAGGATGAAAGGATCTTCTATACACAAGAGAAGGTTATTTGTGAAGCACTAAATAAGATTTTCCAATCAGTTTTTACAGAAGAAAATTATTTTGAAAGGGATGATATGGAATATGCATGCCCAAACATATTATCAGATATACAAATATCAGAAAAAGAAATACAGGAGGAGTTAAGTAACTTAGACGAAGGAATGGCATGTGGTCCTGACTAAATTTCATTTTGGGTGCTACATGAATGTCCAAAGGAGTTAAGTAGATCATTATCTTTAATTCTGAAGGAATCCTTGGGCCAATGTAAACTACCTGATATTTGGAAGAAAACAATGTTCCCTTATTCATGAAAGGGAATAGACAAAATCCACTTAACTACCGACCAGTATCACTAACCAGTGTTGTAAGGATGATACTGGAAAAGCTGGTAAGAAAAGTCTGGGTAAACCTCTGGAAGAACACAATATGATAACAGAAATGCAATTTGGTTTCAGAAAAACAAAATCATTTTTTTTTTAATGCGAGGAAGAAGGAACCAAAGGCCATGAGCCCGCAGTAACAGTTCCCTCCAAGAGAAAAAACAAAATACAATAGAGAGCCAAATTCAAGATCAGATCATTTTGAGATGCCTGGACACACTGCGTTTGAAAGACTGGAGACCATAGGCAGCAGGAAATACAGACAGAGGGAAACAGTTCCAGAGTTGACCTGATGCATAAATGAAAGACTGGGAGTAACGGTTAACTCTTGCATTAGAGAGTTGGACAGAAAAGGGATGAGAGTTTGCTGCCAGACGGGTGCTACGCGCCCGTCGTAGAGGTGGAGGAATGCAAGCAGACAGTTCAGATGAGCAGTGACCATTGAAGTAGCGATGGAAAAGTGATAAAGATGCAACAGTGCGGCGAAGAGACAGAGGTTGAAAGGAGTCAGTAAGAGGAGGAGAGTTAATGAGACGAAAAGCCTTTGACTCCACCCTATTGAGAAGAGCTGTATGTGTGGAGCCTCCCCACAAATGAGAGTTGTACTCCACACAGGGGCGGATAAAACCCCTGTATAGAGTCAGCAATTGTGCAGGGGTAAAGAAAGAGTGGAGTCGGCTTAGCACACTATGACAGAGTTGCAGAAACATTACAGAAAAGAGAGAGGTAGGTGGACAGTATCTATCTAGATATATTCAAGAAAGCGTTTGACAGAGTACTGCAAGATTTTCTCAGAAACAGGGAAATGAGAACAGTACTAAGGGGAAATTACTCACCATGGAGGAAAGTGACTAACGGAGTTCTGCAGGGCTCAGTGCTTGCACTAATTACGTTTTTAGTGTATATAAGTGACATAGATACACTAGTAACATTGGAAATATAAGCTATCTAAATATTACTGATGGTGACGCAAAAATACAAAGGAGAATTACAAACACAGACTCTTGTAAAGAGCTACAAGAAGAATTAAATAAATTTCATGAATGGAGTAATACCTGGCAAATGGAATTCAATGTAAAAGAGTGTCATGTAATCAAGTTTGGTAAAATAGAGAAAAGACCAGATTGAGATTATATGAAGTAAAACCCTACATATATCAGGGAGACAGAAGGACCTAGGTGTGATTATTAAAAACAGACTATCTCCGGCTGACCACATCAGTGAGAAGGTACGGAATATGTACACCCTGCTTGCAAATATGAGAATAGCATTCACATACATAAATGGCGACATGCTGAGAAAGATAATAACATCTGTCATCAGCCCAACCCTGCAGTATGCATCAGTAGTCTGGAATCCTCATCTCAAGAAACACATAGATAAGATTGAAAATGTTTAAAGGGCTGCTACAAGATGGGTACCAAGCTTATGGGATCTATGCTACGAAGAAAGACTAGAAAAACTGAATTTACCAACACTACAGGAGAGAAGGAAAAGAGGAAACAAGATTATGCTATATAAATGCATATCAGGGAAGGAGAAAATAGGAAAATAGACATAAATGAATATATAAGCTATGGGAAAACATCAGCAAGAGGACCATGCAAAAAAGCGCATAAAGAGAGAGGCGATAATGGCTTAGGAAATTTAGATTTTGTCATATAGATTTTGTAAAAAAAAAAAAAAAATGTTTACTGGTTCTGATGCCACCCT
>NC_137060.1:12499332-12511832 GCF_032717465.1 Coenobita brevimanus | reverse complement strand
ATATGCAGCTGAGACTAAAATAACTGCATCTCTTTCCTTTCACATTACCACGCAATAAAATGCAAAAATTACCATTATCTGTATATCATTGTAAAGGTAATTTATTGTAGTTTTGTTTGGTTTACACCAGATTTACATATCTTTATTAGTTTTTTTTTCGAATATTTTTCTACAGCAAGGTAGAGCCTACAATTGTTTTGGTTTTTGCCTAACTTAACTCATCATTTTGACATTTTCTTTTCCTTGTTCTATTTTGAACATACTATGATAAAGTACAACTACTCAGTTTTAAAATGTAACCAAAACCAACATTCTATTATGAAAAGTGTATTTACTGAGAGAGATCAAAGAAAAATATTGCACAAGAAAGATGTGGGTCAGCATGAGAGTGGCTGACTGTAGCACAGACATAATGTCCCCAGCCCAGAAACCTGAAAAGATAAACTCTCCTCCTCTTACTGGCTCCCTTCAACCTCAGTCTCTTTGCCGCACTGTTGCATCTTTATGTCTTTTCTACTGCTACTTCAATGGTCACTGCTCCTCTAAACTGTCTGCTTGCATCGCTTCACCTCTACGACGGGAGCACAGCACCTGTCTACCAACAAACCCTCATCCCTTTTCTGTCCATCTATCTAATGCAAGAGTTAACCGTTACTTCCAGTTCTCATTTATGCAACAGGTCAGTTCTGGAACTGACTCCCTCTGCCTGTATTTCCTACTTCCTATGATCTCCAGTCTTTCAAATGCAGTGTGTTCAGGCATCTCAAAATGAACGGATCTTGAAATTGGCTCTCTTTTCTATTGCATTTGTTTTTTCTTGGAAGGAACAGTTTGCAGCCTTCTGGCCTTTGCTTCATTCTTCCTTGCATTAAAAAAAAAAAAAAGTTGTTCCAGCATGTATTACTGGTTACCTCAAATGACCTCCAACCAGTGACCTCAACTGACCTCTGAGGTCAACCTCACATAGCCTATATCCGAACTGGAGGTCATGTTATTCTCAGTGCCCCAAATTGGGCTGCAGTGGTACCCGGCATTTCCCAGACCAAAAAGATGAGCATATATATATATATATATATATATATATATATATATATATATATATATATATATACAGCAAGCTCACCCCCAACGCGTGAGTTTCGTTCCTAATGTGGCGCGTTCGGCGCGAAACCGCGTAAGTTTTAACTACTTATTTTGCTCCCTAGGTCTCCTAAACGTGGTCTTTTGCTGTTATCTGCCACTGGTAATCAATATGAAGCACTTTATTTGGTTAGAAGGTTTATTTAATGTTATAACTTACAAGTACAGTACTGCACAGCAAAACTTCAACAGAAAAGTACCTAAACACAAGGCAACATTCCGATGCTGAAACCAGTCGGCGTCGGAATGTTGCCTTGTGTTTATGTATTTGTATGTCGAAGTTTTGCTGTGCAATACTGTACTTGTAAGTTGTAACATTAAATGAACCTTCTAACCACTTAAAGTGCTTCATGTTGATTACCAATGGCAGATAACAGCAAAAGACCACGTTTAGGAAGTCTAGGGAGCAAAATGGTTTCTGGACTATTCGCTGTCAAGCCAGTTCGCCGTCACAACAATAACAAGACAACATAGACTTTGATGGATCCCCCTGAAATATAGTTATTAAAGTATTGATTAATTAATAATAAGTATATTTATAAAAGTATTGATTAATTAATATATTTATTGAATGACGGGGAATCATACAGGGTGCGAATTGTCCTGATGGGGAATCGTTCATGTTTTGATGGGGAATTGACATGATGGCGAATTGTCTTGGAACCCACCGATCGTTTGTAATCTATAACTGGTTACAAGGCTTTATTTAATGCTTTAACTTTCTTTAAGTGCTTTAACTTACAAGTGCCTACCAGAATAGTAAATATTTAACTTACAAATACAGTACTGTGGAAAAGCAGTACAGCAAATATTTAACAAACAAATAAAAAAGGTAATATTCTGACACCTATCAGAAAACTGGTTTTAAGACATTATTTCTTGCTTGAACGTTATTTAATAATACTTTAACTTGCACATAAACTTACCAGAACAGTAGTGTAAATATTTAACTTACAAATACAGCACTGAGGAAAAGCATATCTTTCTGTCACTAAGATATGTGAAAATCAGTGGAACAAAAAACGTTACCCCATAGCAAGGGAGTTTGGAAAGCAGAGAACGGTACCACACCCTGTCAAAAGCTTTAGAAATATCAAGGACTACTGCATGAGTTTCTCCATGTTGGTCAATTGACTGATGGAAGGTGTGAGTCAGGAGACTGAGTATATCAACGGTAGAACGTTCGTGGCGAAAACCATACTGTTTGTCACTTATTAAGTTGTTGGATTCGACATATTACACTATGTGCTAATTTATTACAGTTTTAAATACTTTATCAGGAAGAAAACGTGATAGCTTTTGGTTTGTATTCAGAGGGGTCAGGGGAACTTCCTTTTTTCAGAATGGGTGGATATTGGCTTCTTTCCAAGAATTAGGGCATGAAGTAGTACTTATGCATAGTCTGTATAATTTTGTTAGAACAGAAGCAAGATACGGGGAGCACCTTTTCAAAACAGTTGGAGGAATTCCATCTGGGCCTAACTTTGTTGGTTGGTAAATTGTCTAGGATGGATATTACGTATCTAGTCTGTATTTTAAGTGGAGCAATTTTTGGAGAATCGAGTTCTAGTACTCGGACGTTCTGGCTGACCTCCTCTAACGTAGAATTTCTTGAAAATGTTCTGACAACAATATTTTGTTTACCACGCGGGTCCAGTAAGTACAAATGATTTTCTTCCCCGGAAAATAAATATACGTGATACTTTCACTGAAAATGAGAAACTTGTGCCTGTTCTGAGGAACAGATTCGTAAGTCTGATTCTATTATAGAAAGACCCACACGAAGCTCATCATCCAGAGACTTCAGATCTGTTTCTCGTTTTGCTCTTTATACTACAAGTGTTAATGATGAAAGCTTAATTAGCCTTCTTGTGTTATGAGAAAGTATGAAAGTAAGTATTTTTCTTATTAACTTACATCTGTTATGTCCACTTATGTAATATTTATTTCTCGTAATTGTTGTTGAGGGGGAGGATTATGGACCACGGCACACCAGGAACCTTTCTGGCCACACCTTCGTGCCGCGGCACACTGGCGGCACAGCACTACTCTAGAAAATAACTAATGAGATCATCTTACACCTGTTCGCATCCCAGAGCAAATTAACATAGTCTGGAGATAACATGAATAAAAATAAACTATGATCCCCGACTGAAATGGTTAATGGAAGCAGCATCAAGCCTATACGGCTAATGACTGCATTCCAGTCAAGATCAATTAATTCCCTCTATGGTGCTTCGGTCAGATATGGCTCAGAGGGTACTGTTAGTCTCCACACTTACGATTCATAAATTTGAATCAGGAGACGCATACTCATTAAATAAACTTCTTTTTTCTACTTTCCGCCAGATGACAATCCTTCATTTGTGATGAAACTAATTCCCATTCATCCTTGACTTTCTGTGTCATAAACTGCGACAGTCTGAGCTGCCAAACCTAGATTCAGTACGTGTATCATTCAATACATTCTTGTCCTTCATTTTCAGGTTTTACTGAAAATGACTGAACATGTCTGGTAAGCAAAATTTTAGTCCTTATCATATTAATTTTCAGGATTACTTTTAGTTTCCTCTCGTTCAGATCAGGTTCATTCTTTGTAGATCCTCTCCCGATTCACTGAAAAGAACCATCTCGTCTGCAATGTTAAGACTGTTTTATAGGTCACCGTTAATGTTAACTCCATTATCATCACAGTCTAAATTTCTGAAAACACCCTCTCAGCTTACAATAGATAACCTGCGGGGAAATGTCACTTTGTCCAACACTTCTCTTTATCGGTATTTTTTGGCTCGCCTCACGGAATTTTTTAAAGGCAGTGCTGTCTTTATACATATCTTTTAGTATTTTTACAGAAGTTGTATGGTGCTTTGATAGATCTGTAGAAAGCACATGAGAGTGAATAGACAGGAAATGTGGAAGGTACTAAAAACATATGGAGTAGATGGAAGGCTGTTCGTGATGCGAAGAATAAGTATCGAGGGCGCTAAGTCTACAGTGCGTGTGGATAGTTAACTTTTTTTTTTTTTAATGTGTGTTGGATTAAATACGGGTGTCATATCTCCGTGGCTATTCAGTTTGTATATGGGTGGAGTCATAAAACAGATACTAAGTAGGTCAGTGGATATTGAAGTGTCTCTATTAAGAGAGGGTAGATTGTGGAAACTTCCTGTACTGTTGGTTGCTCATGATACTGTAGGGTAAGTTAAGATGCATGTGAACTGATAGGCTTCGTGAATGAATTTTGGAGTGTGTGAAGGAAACGGAATATAAACGTGATTGTTGATAAGAGTAAATATATGAGTTTTGAGAGGAATGGAGTCACAGCATAAACAGTGAGACTAGATGGCGAGGAAATGGAGAATATGAGTATACTCGTATTCAAGTCCGACGCTGGGCTTAGCTTCACGACCCGTTTCCAAGGCCCAGTTGTCCTCCTACATACCATACACTTTCACGTGGCGCCACTTCAGAAAATACACCCACCATTCATACTGAATACTAATACATGCTGCACTTAGAGCTGTCTCCTACAGGACTAGTGTACTTGTATTAGTGAGGGTATTTTTTTCGACACGTCAGAGGGTCTCCTGGTAGATCAGTAAAGTGTGTGTGTGTGTGTGTGTGTGTGTGTGTGTGTGTGTGTGTGTGTGTGTGTGTGTGTGTTTTAATTCAAATACTTAAACTGTTCCTTGTCCCAGCCGGGATGCTAACCTGAGTCCATTAGGACCGCAGGCCACTTCTCTACCGATTCGTAGCCTCCCCCATGATGAGTATGATGGGTAAGGATAGAAATTCAAAGGAGGAAGTGGTTAAAAGGGTACAGCAGGAGAGAATTTGTGGTTCATGCAAACAGTGATAAGGAATAGGAAAGCGAGCATGGAAGTAAAATTGTCCCAGCATGACAGTACTGTGATCCCCACTCTAACGTACGGAAGTGAAACTTGGATAATGTTGGAAGGACACAAGTCAAGTGAGGGCAATGGAAATGAATTATCTATGGGGAGCACGTGGATTCATATGGAGTGACAAGCAGATATACGAGGAAGTAAAGGTGTGTTGTCGTGTTGATGTGGAAAAGGTGTGTTGTTGTGTTGATGTGGATGTGACTAATAGTGTTAAAAGAAATACTTTGATATAATTTGGCTATGTAGAGAGGATGGAGAATGGGAGACTGACTATTGGTGAATGAAAGTGTGGTGGAGGGGGAGAGGAGAAGATGATCAAAGATAAGATGGAGGGACGGAGTGGAGAGATGTATGAAGGGAGAGGGTGTGAGTTGGAGGGAGGGCAACGAAATGGCAGAGGATAGAGCAACATGGAGGTTATTTGTATGTGGCCACTCCGCACGGAATTAAGGAAGGTACGTCCGAGGATTTTAGGTTGCATAGATGTTTTTAGAAATGAAACAGATATGCAGCCTTAACTACCAATTCCACTCCTAAGACACCTTCGAAATCAGAATACAATACACCTTGACAGCAGTAATATAATATATAACGAAGTACACGATCATGCTGATGGTGCCAGACTCTTCAGTTCCATAACGTACTCCATGATGCAGCCATTATTACCTTCAAACATTACTCTCAACTTTGGAAGAATGACACAAGCAAAAGTGATCAAAAACTGTCTCCCTATCATCGAAGCTTATTTTTACCTGTGGCGAAGCCGACAGGTCAGTAAGTGGTACACCGGAGGCATCATTTTTTTTTTTTTTTTCACTTCAAGGATAACTTGAATTTTTGCTTTTGGAAAGCTCTGAGCTATTTTGTTATTAAATACAAAGTTCCTCAGCTGGAAATTTTGAGTTAATACGTGTCAGCTACTGGACGATTATCAATTTCGGCTGTAAGAAGGCAATTTAGCGACTTTCTTATGAAACACAGTGTTGCTCAGCTTGAAATTTTGAGTTGACCTGACAAGTTAGCTGCTGCATCAGCTGATTATTTAATAATTTCCAATTTCACTTATTCCTTTAGTTTCAAAGAGAGACACTTTAATGAACTGGCTGCAATAGTTTCTCCGCAGTTCTATGAAGATAGTCTTTTTTTGTCCCACCTCACCAATTCTTTTTTTCACGTTTCATTTTCTGTCCTCATTGAAACCTACTCTCTCTCTCTCTCTCTGTATATATATATATATATATATATATATATATATATATATAGAGAGAGAGAGAGAGAGAGAGAGAGAGAGAGAGAGAGAGAGAGAGAGAAAGAGAGAGAGAGAATCCTTTTTATCTTTGTCCAGAGAGGCATGTTGGAAGTTGCAAATTTTCGACGAAAACGTAAAATGTTGTAATTTTGAACACTTTTCTGTCTGAGGTTTCGTTTGACCACAGTAAAATCGTTAGCCGCTATCCCCTCATAAAAAAAAAAAAAAAAAAAATCAAAGCAAAAATATGTATTGTAGTTCGCAACCAAAGTGTTGATTCCTTTCCTTCATTCCTCTCTCCCATTCCTGTTGCTTTCTTACATCCCACCTTATTTTCACACTCCATTCTTTTTAAAGTTTGCATTTTTCTCATGCCCTCTTTCCTACACTGTTGTTTTCACCCTTTTCTCCCTTGCTCTCCTTTTCCATTTGTTTACGAGTTTGTGTCCCTTTATTACATCCATTTTCAGCGCCTTTCGATTCTTTCTACAACTCAGTTATTGTTTCTTGCTTTCTGCCGTGGCTTTATCACGTCCTTTTTAATTTTGAGTGTTTGTCCCCCCCCCTTCTTCAACTTTTCCCACGCCACAAAGTAGGCATGGGTTAGTGTGTTTCCCACTCTATAGAACTGATAGGAATCAGTCGTTGTCTAGGAGGAGGAGCAACAGCAGCAGTAGGAGAGGGAGGAGGAGGACGAAGAGCAGGAGGAAGAGCAGGAGGAGTCAGAAACAAATCAAATTCAGATTACTTCATTCCATTATAAATTTTTTCCCTCATTATGCAATGTTATTGAAACAATTTTAGCACTGTGGAGTTTTTAATGGAAATCCTTTAGGGCTGCTTGTGAAATTATTTGCTTTTATTGTGAGCCTATAGGTTTCATAGAATTATTCTGCTGTGGTGTGGGGTGGCAGGGTTTTACTGTTCTTGTTTCAGAAATTGGAAGAGGAAATGGTTCAAACGAGGGGCGTTGCCTGGCTACCGGTTGCGTTATTTTTATGGAAAACTCTTTTGGCCCAACGTCGGTATCATTTCCATTTCCTGTGAGCTACTTGGTTTCATAGAGTTTCCTCTTATTGAGTGGGGGTGCACAGTATTATTGTGCTTGTTGCCCTCTCTTACACTGTTAATTACACCCACGTTCGTGGAGTGAGAGGGGGTTATATTTTAACTGGCATGTGTGTGTTAGTGTGTGTGTGTGTGTGTGTGTGTGTGTGTGTGTGTGTGTGTGTGTGTGTGTGTGTGTGTGTGTGTGTGTGTGTGTGTGTGTGTGTGTGTGAACAAGATGGCTCAAACAGTTATTATTCGATTTTGGCCAAACATGATGAAAGGGATGAATTCAGACAATAAACGGACCTTTTGTTTTTTAGAACAATATGTCAAAGGTGATTGTCACATGGCTATATGAAACTCTGACCGAGCAAAATCAACTTAAACAATTAGAATGCAATTTTGATCAAAGCTGGAGGAAAATTCATGTTTGATGAGAACGGTGTGATTCAGTTATTATATAGTATTCAGTCAGAATTCAAGAACACAGGGGCAATCAGTGTTCTGGCGTGCGATCAAAATAAGCAAATTTTATTTTATTGGGATGAAATTTGATGGATTGGTTGAGGATCTCCAAGGAATTGACTTTATTTTCAAGCAATAGGTTAAAACTCCAGGACATACAGTAAAGCAAACATATATCATTTGCTGGATGTATACCAAACCTTGTGGAATGCTTTAGGTAAAGGCAAGGATAAGGAGATTCTATTCTGAGAACAATCAAAGTGCAATGTTGCAGATAAAGGTCTAAAATCAAATTCGCTAGGCAGTCATATCAAATAGTTTTCATATTATTTGAATCAACCGTTGCGGAATGTTTGGGTTAGGCAAGAATGAAAAAAAAAAAATTATTTTGAGAAAGTCGAAGGTAAAGGTCACAGAGCTACGATCAGGTATTCCGACCTCAGGTCTGTTGACGTGTGTGGGTCTTGCATTGTCTGAGTATTCCTTCTCGTTCTCTTTCACTTTGCTCTTTTTACTTGCCTTTATTTTTCTCGCCTCTTGGTCTCTTTCTCGCACTCCCCATATTCACACTTTTTCTTTCTTCTTCCTGTCTTTTATCTTCTGCCACTACCACTTCTCTTTTAGTTTCACTCTTACTGTTCTTATTGTCTAGACCCTTTCTTTCACTGTCCCCATTCCGTCTCTACCTTGAGTTTTTCTTTGTTGCTTATATACCTTGTTTCCACCTCTCTTCCCTCTCGTGTTGTTTCATTTTTATGTTTATTCCGCTCTTTTCCTTTCATATTTTATATTCTTCCTCTGCTTTTCTGACTTGCAGTTTTCATTTATTTCTAAATTCTTTTCCTCACTTTCCTTCATCGCTTTCTCACTTTCTCTTTTACCTTTACTTTCTTCCTTGAGATTTTCTTTTCTCGTCTGCATCCCTCACTCTTTCCTTTGCTTTAAATTTTATTCTTCTGTCTCACATTTCCCTCTAGGACATTCTGACTGCTCTCTTTCCTCTCTCACTTTCCTGTGCTTTTTTCGTTTTCTCGCCTTCTTCTTTCCATTCAGTGTTATCTTGCCTTGTTCCTTCTTGCTCCCACTTCTTGCAAAATTTTCATTCATTCGTTCTTATCTCTTCATTTAACTTGTCTCCACATCATTACGTGGAGACCTTTTATGTTTTCTCAGGAATTATCATTATTAGTGGTTGGTGGAGGCGCTCACCATCCAATCACTTGATGTAATGTTGCTCTTGGTTGCGTGCCCTTTCTTCCCTTCCCTTCTTTCATTTGTTCCTCTTCAGTCTCTCTTTCATTCTTTCCTCCTCCTGCTGTCTGCGGGTGACTTTATATTGAGCGACAAGCCAAATGGTTTCCTGTACACCAGGAAACCTTTAATTACGCTGGGTAGTAATCATATAACCAAATTATGGCACCTGGTGGCTAAGTGGGTAATTAAGGCATTCCAGTCGGATTGAGCCGGTGCAGGTTTATATCCAAGCGGTGATTGGGGTTTATTGCTCACGTAATGCCACTCAGGGATGAGTGAGTCTGGTCACTCTTATCTTAAATGTCAGGACCAACTTGCCTAGCCCCAGGCTCCTACGCTCCTCATGGGGCAACACTGGATTAGATTATTATTATTATTATTATTATTATTATTATCATCATTAGTAGTAGTAGTAGTAGTAGTAGTAGTAGTAGTAGCATAGTTATTATTATTATTATTATTATTATTATTATTGTTATTATTATTATTATTATTATTATTATTATTATTATTATTATTCCCTGCCAATTTCTCTTCAAACTCGGTATAATTGTTCCTGACTTTTTTTTTTTTTTTTTTTAAGGGATTTTTTGGTCAAGGTCAAACCACACAAACACACAGAATATTGGATCATATATTTTTTTTATGTTCATTAATCACAATGACAATATGCACAGAAAAATATCACTTCTTCGTAAGTGTGTGGAGACCAGCCTGTATCCGTATGGGAATGTTAGCAGTGTTTAATTTCAGATTATCTTTCCGGTTGCCTTTATCTGCAGTGTTTCTGGTTTTCTTTCACAGAATTATTGACCCCGTTCCTATCTCTCTTATTTCACGCCTTATATTAAATTTATTCTTGCCTTATATTATAGTTGGCTCAATTGTGTCTTACTTTTCTCTTTCTCGTTTCTCTTATTTCTTGCTTCTTAATGCTGTCTCATTTTCCTCTTCAGATTAACCCTTTTTCTTTTCAAGATTCCATTCCCTCTGTTATATTTTCCTTTGGTCTACAGTATCATTTCATCTTTGTTTTCATTCCTGTCTTGTTTCATCTTTGTTTCCTACACTTCTTTCCTCCTTCTGTCGATTTCCGGCTTCATTTTATATTTTTAATTTTTCTTGGTTACTTTCCTCGTCTCCTTTCCTAACTCGCTCATTTCCTTCTTTATTCTTACTCCTTTCCCCTCACTTCTGTTTCCTTCTAGCTTTGTTCCTTTTCTCCCCGGCTCCCCCCCCCCGCCCCTCTCTCTCTCTCTCTCTCTCTCTCTCTCTCTCTCTCTCTCAGACAGTTTAGGTTTTCCATTTCCACCTCGCTGTCTCACATCCTTTCCATTCTGCCTCATTTTCTCACTTTCATTACAATTCCTTCCCAAATTTCTTTTGCGTTCATTTGGTGTTTTCACTCTTTACTCTCCCTTAATTTCTCGACTCTTCTTTTCTCTTTTCCTTTCTCTCCTCTTTGTTTTTTTTTTTTCTCACCCCTTCCTTTGTTTCTGTTTTTACTCTTTGGTTTTAACATTTGTTGATTTGTTAACGAGGCCTTGATTAAGCTGAAACGTGATTCAGTAACTCGGGCATGCTGTGACATGAATTATTCTAGTCTTCTTTGCTGAAGACTATTTCATTGGCTGTAAAACAGTTCGTTGGAATCGATGGGCGTTGCTATACTATAGATAAAAATCTCTCTCTCTCTCTCTCTCTCTAATATATATATATATATATATATATATATATATATATATATATATATATATATATACTTAAGTATTTTTTTATACATGGCGCCTCTCCGGGTGGCGCATAGGAAAAGGCATTGCAGATATGCTAGATTCCGTCTCAGACAGCGCAGACCATGGGACCCCTTATAGATATATAGGGCTCCACGGAATAAACTGAATAATGTAACCAAAAAATTACATCCCAGCAGAAACTATGTGGCAGAAAGGTGAGATTTTTAGCCACAATCCTCCCAAGCAATCATGAATTATTCTGTTAATGGTTTCACGGGCAATCCTTCTGGATTAACGTCTACTTAAGGTCCAACTGCACTGCCTACTGTGCTTACGTGCAGCGTGACACCGAATGTGAGTAGGCGCTGTCTCGCCAAATCAGACAGCTGGATATTAAACAAACTGAAATCCGTGAGGATCAACACTTACAATGTAAGAAGCCTCTCAGAGAATAACAAACCTGATACCTTACGGAATGAATTAGAAATTATTAATTGAGATATTGTACGTCTGAGTGAGATCCACAGAGAAGAAGAACACTTCATTCAGCTCCAAGACAGCAACCACCTATTTTGCTACAGAGGAAAACAAAATGAAAGACTCAGTGGCGTAGTATTTCCAGTTGACATAAATCATGCAGAGAGCATCGTTAATTTTAGCAGTGTATATGACAGAGTAGCCTGGATTGTAATTAGACTAAGCAATAGATACGTCCAGAAAGTAATACAAGTGTATGCACCAACTTCTCAAAGCTCAGCTGAAGAAATAGAAACATTCTTTGATGACATCTCCCAGGTTATAGAACAACAAAATACCAGATGTACTATACTCATGGCTCACTTCAATGCAAAAGTTGGCAAATCGAGAAATGGAGAGTTATGTATGGGAAAATTCGGAATGGGAGAAAGGAAGGACAGAGGTGAAATGGTGGTAAATTTTGCTGAGATTTATAGCACGAAAATATTGAACACATCTTTTCACAAAAGAACAAGGAGGAAATAGACATGGAGAAGTCCAAATGAAGAAACAAAGAGTGAAATGGACTTCACAATAGCAGATAAGAAGAAAACGCTCGTAAATGTCAGTTATCAACAAAGTAAATAGAGGAAGTGATCATAGAATGGTGAGTTGCACTTCCAGATTCAAGTTCAGAAGTGAAAGAAGAAACTGATAAAAAATATAAAGATGTGCCCAACAAAAGCATGCGAAAATAAAACAGAATTTCTGTTTAAAATAACGAACAGAATGCAAGCCCTAAGTAAGGCTGAGTGTAACTTCATCATATGAATCATAGACTAAGAAAAATCTTAAGAGAATCAACGGAGGTAATACGGAACGCTAATACAACCAAAGCCAACAAGTGTTTAAAACTGACCCTCGACTCATGAAAAGAAGAAAAAAGGTGGGAGTAAAAACAAAGGAAAATGAAAGAGACAGAGCAGAATTAAATAAACTTAGCAAGAAGACACAGAAAGAAGAAAATAGAAACAGAAACGTGAATCAGATGAAAGAAATCATCAAAAAAGGAAAAACTGTGAAACAGGTCCGAAGTAAAATGGCACTAGGAAAGCAACAAATTACATAAACAACGGTGAAGTTAATAAATGAAGAGATAGGTTGGTGAGGAGAGCTGAAGAATTTTTTGGAGAACTATATGCACCACAGACAATAGTACCAATAACTATCTTCTCAGTTAACATAAAT